>NC_142182.1:30534166-30858333 GCF_026936395.1 Plectropomus leopardus | reverse complement strand
AAATTAAGAGTCAAGAGAAAAAAGACAACCAGAGTTTAATTATGTAATCAACAGTAGCAGTAAGACACACCTGCACATCACATATTGTCAGCATTATGGAATACATTTGATGTACAGTAGTTGTGTTATTTTAAAAAAAGCAGTCTCTTCAAACATGATGTAATGTTTCAAAGTCAATCTGTCCCTGAGATTAGTTAACTGTTAAAAAAAAGGTCCATGAATGAGAGGTTACATCTACATCATAAAAAACAGGTTGTCTGCTTCAACACTGACTTCTTTTAAAGCTTATTAGTTAGAGTTTGATTTCCCTACGAGCGATCGCTCTGTAGATATCTTCAGTCAGGGGAACGTATGTCCTTTTCTCGGGATCTAAAAAGTATAACAGATCTTTGATGTGAGCTGGGTTGAATCCCTCCTCCACCAGCTTCACTTTCTTCATCTTGAATGTCCCTGTCATCTCCAGGTAAGGCTGTAAAAACACGTATTGTGAATTTTAAGTGTTTTGTCCCAACTTATGTGAACAAGCCCCCCCCCACACACACACACACACACACACACACATTTGTCTTTATCTTTGTTTGTGCTTCATTCACTCTTTTGGGCAGCTGACACCATTTTTAATACAAATTGACCATTTTTATATCAATTATGCAGCATTCACATGAAATCCAGCAGACTGTAGATGGCAAATTGGATGTCATTTTAGTGAACGACAGCAGGACAGTAAAATTAGGTGGGGCTGGCAGAGAATACCGGCAATGGTAGATGGCATTGTCGTTAAAGTTAAAAATTTTTAGCTTTTTGCCGTCTTTCAGAACAGAATTTTCAACAACACCAGGAATTGTATGATCAAAAATTGAAATCCTACCAAAATTACAAGAAAAGCTGACATATGGCAGGTGTTGAATAATGAATGAATAAATTCATTTTGGAGAGAATTTAACAATCATTTTAAGTTTGCAATAGAATATGCAGAGAAAGGTTCCTTTTATGGCTGTGTTAATTGCTACAATACATACATAAAATAATAAACAAAAAATAATTTCACTTAATAAATGTAATACATATGACACATAACCATTGCAACGCATCGTAATGTGAATTTTGTTTTGACCCCTGCCGTTCTGTCAATTTTTTTTTTTCATTTTTTTCCCATGCTGTTCAGGAAGTGTCCCTGGTCTTCCGTCTGGCAGATTTCATGTAAGCACACCATTAGTCACTGCAAGTAACCTTGTATTCGTGAAGAAAAAGATTTTCTCACATGCCCCTCCATGAACAAAGAATACAAAAAAAGGTAAACGTTCCTCATGAATTTAAGTCATTAGGGCCCACATTTAACAATAAATTTAATTTAAAACTCTCACACAACTCATGTATTGTCTATATAATCCAAGTCTCATTAATCCTGTCGCATGATCAGTAATATCCAAAAACATGCATGAGTTCAAACGCACATGCTTGTCCAGGTGCACTGCTTATATGCAAAGGTGTTTAAAATAGTGTGTTTGATGAGTACTAAGCATACAGCTGGATAAATGAGATTTGGATTATACTGCACAAGTTGTGTGAGAATTATAAGAATATTCAAGAATTTTCTTGGGTTTTGGATTCTTTATTCACAGTCAAAGGCATCCAAAAAATTTATATTTTCTTCACAAATTCAAGGTAACACAGGGTAAGTAATTGATATATAAATAGTAATTTTGCTGGGGAAGCTTAGGGTATTGAGGTATCAAAGTATGTAAAGGTATCAACTGAAATAAACCTTTATCAAATAATTTTGTAACCACTCCTGCAAAACATAAACAAAACAAAAAAAAAAGAAATGCCACTGAAAGTTTGGTGGCATTTACAGAGCTGAATGCTTCCATTCACATTATGGGTATTGAATGAAGAAGAAAATCATAACAAAATTGATCATATAAAGCACTCTACTCGCATCAGTATTACTTTAAGGGTTGCCTACTGGTGTTGGTACTCGTATCATAACTTTTTAAATGATACCAACTCCTTTTGCAGTTGGAAGACTTTTTTAAGCAAGTTATCTGTTAAAAAAAACTACAGCTGAATTGTTTTATATCTACCCCAAAATGCACAAAAGTTGAGGGCCTTTTTCAACCCTAAATTTTGTCTGTAGGTTTCCTCTCAGCCTCAACAACCTCATCCAAAAAGGTAGTGCGACCTACAGTGTGTGCCAAAGTAGAAAAGTCTGTAAATCACTTCTGCTTGAGAATCTCTTAAAAACTTACTAAATTAGATAGTCTTGTTTTAGAAGGCGACCTGAACTCAACAATGAGGTTTAGCAATGAACAAATGAGGTTCAATCCAAGTCACAGTGGATCAAAGAGAGTTGGCAATCACACTCAGTTCCACGTTCCACTGGCCACAAGGCTGCAGGTGCATAAAATTAGAAAAAAGTTCAAAGAAATCTATTATTTTTACCTGGATCCTGATGAATCGAGGTCTTGCGTATGCTGGGAGGTAGTTGACGACCTGCTTGTAGGTGTCAGAGCAATCAAAATCTTGTCCTTCTTTCAGAGTAACAGCTGCCATACCGATTCGCCCCTCGTGACCTAATTGGACAATTCAATAATGAATCCATACAGATAATATTACAAATCATAGAATACAGTATTTCAAAAAAATGGCTTAACTTTTCGACAAGAGTGACTGTGACAGCATGAGTGTTTTTACCTTCTACTTTAACACCGTAGACATTTGCCTCCAAAATGCAATTGACCATTGTGAGAATGTCTGCAACCTCTGATGTTGCAACATTTTCTCCTTTCCACCTGCAGCAGCAAACAGAAACAAAAATTAGAAAGCACTTGTGCAACATATCCCAAATGACTTCCTGACTAACACAAAATTAAGACAAAAAAAAAAACCCTGAAAAAATATCTTGATGTGTTTGGAAATAACTAATAACTGAGCTCATGATATAAATTGGAACCATGCAAAGTTAGATATTGTGACATAAATATATATATCCTTGTGAAAATGCTAAACAAAAGAAAAAAATCCTATAATTTGAGAATTAAAACCAACCTAACTAAAAATTCAAAATGAGTCGCTACTTGCCTGAAAGTGTCACCAACTCGATCCTGAAAGTACACAAAATTCATGTCATCAATCCGGAGCAGATCTCCACTGTTGAAGTACAGATCGCCTTTTTTCATCACGTCACGAAGCCTCTTCCTCTCAGTCTGCTGCTGGTTGCCAGCGTACCCAACAAAGGGAGACCTCTTAGTAATCCTTCCCACTAAAAGTCCCGTCTCACCTGACAGAAAGACACATGAAAAATGTCCATCACAGTTTCCCGTAGACCCGAGGTGATGCTTTAAGGTTGCATGTTTTGTCCGACCAACAATCCAAAATGCAATCAAACCAGATTCATAATAAATAAAACAAATAAAAGCAGCACATTTACACATCTGAGCAGCTGGAACCAGTTACCGTTTTTGCTTGACAAAAAGAAACACTGTTGTCAATAAGTTTTATTTCAGTCAACTAATCGATAAATAGTTTCAGCAGTGAAAACAGCAAATTAATTGTTAAAGAGAAATAAGAAAACACACAGGTATCCTTTTACTTGTAATATTGACTTACCTCTGGCTGCCTCAATGCACAGACCCTCAGAGTTTCGGACAGGCTCCTCCTTCTCAATGTCAAACTTGATCAACGTGTACGGGAAGAAAAACTAGAGAGGAGATAGAAAAAGTGATGGAACAAAATTAATTCTGAGGGCATTTGGTCACAAGGCGAAGATTTGGACAAACTGAGTTATCCACATGATGGTGGTGGAAAAGTTTAAGAATCACCTACATAATTACAATTCATCTTGAAGGGAATATGAATGTGTGTACCAAATTTCATGGTAATCAGTCCACCAGTTCAACATTACAACACACAGTTATTAGGATTCATCCTTGGGAAACTATGAATGACTGTACCAAATATCATTAAAATGTAACTAAAATGGAAGTAGTCTCTGTCTTCGTGTCTTTTCTTTGACTTTCTCAAAGGCCGTTCTCCCAATCAACTTGGTGGGTGTATTGTTGAGGCCAAGCTATTGCCTCATTCCAAACAGGCACATTCTGAACAGAAACTGCACTCGTTCATCCAAAAGTTAGATGTAGATGTTTCAGTCTAAAGAGAGGCAGTGATGCTAGCGTGGCTAAAAACACTGGACGTGTTCGTTTACTCACTCTGTGGATAGGATTGACTCGCCCAATTACACCGATCTTGGACGTGTAATTGATGAAGCCGATGTTTCCCTCGGTGGCAGCGTACAGCTCTCTGACTTGAATGTCCCCGAAGCGATTCAGAAACTCTGACCAGATGTCTGTCCGGACTCCGTTTCCTATGGCGACCTTCACTTTGTGGTTTTTCTCATTGTCTTTCTGCACAGAGTGAGACAGACCCAGGTTCAAAGCTTCACATTTTCCATCAGAAAAATACTTCATTAATTGAATATGAAGCTATATGAAGCTGGGATTTTACCTTGGGCGAGTTGCAGAGGTAACGCATTGTTTCACCAATGTACTGCACCACTGTCACATTATACTTCCTGCAGTCATCCCAAAACTGAGAAGCAGAAAACTTCCTCTTCAGAACAATGGTATTACCTGAAATTAACATCACATCACACAGAATTTATCTTCAGCACCTTCTGAATGCGCCCAAACCAGGAGTAAGAGGATTATTACCTCTTTCGATGGATCCAGCCATCCCGATGAGGAAGCCTGCACTGTGATAGAGCGGCAGGTTGATGTAGAAGATGTCCTCTGATGTGATTCCACATACCGCCTGGATGAAGGAGGCGGCCCAAACTCTCTCATGGGTGACGACGGCTGCTTTAGGCAAACCTTTCAAAGCCAAAGATTAATAAACCATGTCAGCTTCTTAAATAAAGAGGGTACAGAGTTAGTATTTGGTATATGCAGTTTCTTCTAAACCCTGCAGTATGAGACATTTGTCTGCTGTCCATTGATGAACAGTGTGTTCTAACAGGAATGCATCAAATTATTAGGGGCGGGGAAAACAATAGATTCTAGATTGCATTTAGATTCTGTCTGGACAGATTCTGTCTCGAAGCAGAAAAATCAAGCAGTAACCTCCACTGCTGAGAAATTAATCTGTTACTTAAGTGCCAAAAACTGCAGTTCTTTGAATCATTACTTGAGGCTTGCTCACGAAGCGAGTAAATCCCAGTAGACCCCCATGTTAAAATGCCCATCTTTACAGCAGTTAACCAATGGCTCATATCTTCCCATTAGCTCCATCCATTATTTTATACATACTTGTCTGCCAGATGCATAAAAAAAGTAACTGTTAGCCAAGATTTTCTCCACATCCATTGCAAGGTGGTAATATTTTCATGTTTCAGCTTTTTTTCAGCTCAGTATAATACTGAATGAAGTCCTTTTTCTGGCAAATAGCAGTAAAAACTGTCAAACAATAGAGACACTATTGCACTAAACTTACCATCTCGCACATATGAACTTTGCAGAGCTATGAGGTTTTTTTTTTCAGCTGAATATAGTACTCAGTTCTCACACATAAGACGCTGCAGACCTCACAAACAAGCAAATTCATCTGTATTTTCCTCACTGCTGGCTGCACCCACTGTTTGCTGCAAAACAACTTAATACAAACTTGTTTTTACAGCATCCTTTTAGGTCTACAGTTTTCTGGGGGAACATTATCAGAGTATCAGAATCAGTACATCAAACAGATTTGGTCCCTACATACTGAATGATTCAATAAAAGCACTGATGGCAGGAATATTGCGTGGGAAGATTTTGAGCTTCTCTCCAACACATCTGTGGAAGAAATACTGAATGAAGTCCTTTTTCTGTTAATCGCAGTAAAAACTGTCAAACAATAGAGACACTATAGCTACAACCATACCATCTCGCAAACATGAACTTTACAGAGCTATGAGTCTCTTGAGCAGATTTTGAGCTATCTGTTTTATAGATTAAGCAGATAAACTGCCAAATACCAAAGAAGAATCAAATGTCTACCGTCACTGGTATAAAGGCAGTAAATAAAAAAAGCAGAAACACCTCTCAGTAGATACAGTCAAGCAGCACCGCAAACTCCAGACCATAAAGTTGAATCAACATGTCTCTTACAACAAAAAACATTTATTGCAGGACAGTTGTTTCAGATCGCATTAGTTTTAGGTGTTTTAGAGGAGCTTTCTGGTTTACCTGTAGTTCCTGACGTGTAGATATACAGAGCCGTGCTCCTGACGGTGACGTTGGCTCTGAGCTCGCGCGACAGCGGCTGATCTGAGGCCTTGGAAATCTTGTCAGACAAAGGGTTGATGCCCTGGATGCTGCAGGTCTCTGACAGGAGATACACAGTGATGCCCTGCTCTCTCAGCGTCGGTAAAACCTCCTCCACAGCGTCCTGCAGCTCTGCACACACAGAGAGGCATTCAAGCTCTACACAATATGTCACAGAGAAGTGTTGCGCAATGCAGCACATGTAGGCTTGTATCCTGTTACCTCACATCCCCCTGGGCCTCGAGCACATGGCACAGGCAATTCAACCTATACTTATGCATCTCTCTCTCAAGTGAAACTCTAGTGCAGAAATGGGGAGCGGATAAACAAGTTGAGCCTAAAATAAACTCAGATATCAGTACTGAATGTGCAGCACTTTGGCTGAAACTATGTGGGGGTAAAAGCGATGAAACTTTTGTTCCTCATAACTTACTTATTCATAACATAAATTACATAACTTGTAATGTGACTCCTTAATTGTCCTGGCCAAATGTGTTTTCTGGTCTATATTCTAATAAATGTTCATACTTGAAAATCACACTGTTCTGGTTTTAAAACAGAGTTTGGGTTTAAATCCACAGACCAGAGGTGAAAAAAGCTATTATTTCAATATACAAATATTAGAAAAAAGCTATATGCGTATACTTGAAACAAATAACAGGGCAGAGCAGTGCTACAGAACAGTGAGACTGGTTGGTTTCTCAAGACAAAATAAATGAACTATAATGTGCGGTCTGTTATTTGCTCTGTACCTGAAGTACACTTTAAGGTAAATGTATTATTAAAATTTGCGCAGACAGTGTGAGGAACAAGCATCATTTGGGGGCAAAACTGCACTCTGAGGCCCGTTAGCAGGTCACTGTGGCCGATGGATCATGCCCATCACTTATCAAATGCTTTGAATGTAACCGCTAAACAATTAGTACCTGTAAGATGAATACAGCTTTCAGAGGAATGTGTTAAAGTAGCAAAACTCCATCAGGAATTTTGTGTTTTAAGCCGGTATTAAGTTACCAGGAGTGGAGCAAGCGTTTAGATGCTTTTAAGTAAAAGCGCCAATCAAACAATGTCAAAATACCTGACTACAGGTAAAGGTTTGTTATTCAAAGTCCTATTAATGTAAAAGTACAGAAGTAGAGCCAGCAAAATGTGCTGACTGATATACTATTATATGTATCACATATTTTCGATTGTTAATATTGACATATCAGTGTGTACACAACATTTTATTGATGTATCTGCTCAACTTGGAGCTAGTTTTAATTACTTTATACATTATTGGCATTATTAGGGGGGAATATTGTCCAATGTTTCTTTTTTTGTGAAATGTTGGTAAATTTTACCTATTTGAACCTTTAACAGTCAAAACACAAGAAACCATGTGAGAAGTTCTAGGGCAAATAGTCTCTATTAGGATGATGCGTTCACAACTCACAGACATCTGAAATGTGACAAGTGTGTAAGACATTGCTTCTTTGTAAGAGGTCAAAAGCCACCATGTCACCATTGGTTTGATCTTTACGTGTTGCAATTCAAAACTTCATATGCTTTTATTTGAAAAAAATAACCTGTTACTCAGTTACATGTGTCAAATGAATCCAGTGGAGTAAAAACAGCAAATTTCCTTCTAAAAAAACATAACAACAGAGCATAAAATGGAAATAAGTATTTCAATAACTGGAAGTTGCACAAAATTAACACTAAAAGGTTCAGTGCCTCATAGCTGTCTTTTGCAACTCTTTGCATGCATACAGGTAAATGTTGGACAGAAACCTTTGGACCCCGCTCTTCTTTCCAGTGCCCCTGACACATGTGCAACAAAATCTCACCTGGAGAGGCGATGATCACTTTGGCCCCGCAGCAGGAGAAACAGTGAAGCAGAGACTTGGATCTGATGTTAAAGTTGAGCAGAGCAGCCGGGCAGCCTAACTTTGCCAAACCGAGCCAAGTCCATATGTAGCTAGGCTCGTTTGCCAGAAACAAGGCGACCGCGTCCCCCTCCTTCAGCCCGGCTTCAGCCTGCAGCGCTCGGGCCACTTTGTTGCTCTGTTGATCCACTTCTCCATAGGTATACTGTTTCCCTTCAAAGTGCACGAAGATCTTACTGGGATGCCTCTTCGCTAAATCCAAGAAGTAGTCCAAGATGCTGTAGAAAGGTTTGCTCCTCTTGATTTTGACGAGCCTGAAGCCAAGTTTAACGCTCGTCAGGGTGTACGCGCAGTCCTCTCCTAAGTGAGGGAAAAACGTCCTGAGGAAAGACAGGGACAGGATAGCCAGTCCGGCTACAGCCGTGAGCCAGATGTACATTTTGCGCAGCGCACTACGCAGGAGGCATCAGTCGCAGAGGCAGAGGTGGATTTTAAGCTGCTCGGAGATTTGTGACAAAGTTCACCCACTCAGCCCGGGGTGGTGCTCGGCTCAGCCCTGCTGACCCCTCCTTCATTCCGGAATGTTTTCCAGTTGCCAGACCGGGTGTTTCCACATCCAGTCTGAACTTATATAGTAATTTACATACAAATTTACGCGTTACTCAAGCTGTAGCACTCTCCTGTAAAGCTGCACAACCCCATTCTATTAAAACAGCGAGAAAAAAACAACAAACGTGAAGAGAGAAGTTATGCGTTTAAAAGGGTTAACAGCTGCGACACCTCCAGGTCATAACTGTTAACTGCAGTTTATTTTCTGCTAGTTGTTTATTCCCAAAAAAGTATAATGTGTTAACAGCGAAACGCAGACTGATATTTGATGATGTCTATTATTAACGGAGGTCATAAAACACTACAGAGGATCCGTAAATGGCATCCCGCATCATAAACCCGCAATCTCAGCAAGTGGTGGGCGCGCGCTGCTGAAACTGAGCTCTATTTGTCGGCTGGTTTATGAAGAGGGGCGTTGCTATAACACACACACACACACACACACACACACACACACACACACACACACAAAGAGAGAGAGAGAGAGAGAGAGAGAGAGAGAGAGAGAGTTACCGTATTGTTGAGCCGGGTCCGGGTTTGAGGAGCAGGGTTGAAACTTGTAATTACTTCTATTACTACAATATCAGTTGGTTTTTTCAATACATCATTTAAATATCAAGTCTACAAAATGTCAGAATATAATGTCAGAGTAAATCCCAAATGACATAACCCCCATAAAATGGAAATTCAAAGAGAGCAACATAAAAGTCTCAAGTTTTGACCTGATAAAATCCCTGATCAACATAACACAGAAAGAAACATGTATATTTAACTTCTTTGATCTCAAAAAACCCTACTGTTGTCTCAGATCTGAAATCAAAACATCCAAATGCCACTTTAATGGTCGGCATCAGCACCAGAAATACTTTTTTGCTCTCAAGAACTTTTCTGGAAAACTTGAACCTTAACTTAAGTAACTCTATCACAGGGGCTGCAGATGTTGGCATTTTTGATGATCTGTGAATAACTGATATTGAAAATTGTCATCTGACTGTGATAAAACGACTCAGGGTAACATGTATGTGCTTGTGTCTGATGCACAAACAGGTTTCTGTACTTGTGCAGGTTACTTTATGTTTCACTGATATTTAACAACATAAAGCTGTGCAGTATTCAACATACTTGTATGATGCTGCTGTGAAGCAGTGTTGGTAATGTTTGGTTTAATGTTTTCAGTGCCAAATTTGCTGGCACATCACTGAAAAACACTGATGAACATATTGATTTGTATGTCATGGCGACAGAATAAGTATTTTATTTTATGCATCTTGTCAAGGACTGTGTTGCAGTGTCAGTTTTGACCTTTTGGTGGTGCTTGATGAAGTAGACTCATTTTAGTTGGGGGGGGGGGGGTTATATATATAGATGTTTTTTATGTTATGTTTTCAACTTGTGAAGCACTTTGTGCTACATTAAATGTATGAAAAGTGCATTGCTAAAGGTTCTCGACTACTGAGCCTAAATGAAATTTAGAGAAACTACAAAATCAAAGAGGGGAACCAGAGGTACATTTAACAAGTGTTTGATTGGAGGGCTCATGATGGGGACTTTATGTTATAGGGAGATGTATCTTTTATGTTTTGTCTTTATCATATTGCTGTATGTATAAACAAAGATATTTTTTAGATTGCACTTCATAGACTTTGGAGAATGTTTTGGATGTTTTTTTCAGGGGTTATTCATTCATTTTGCATTATTATTAGAATTTTAATTTGTGTCCAATGCTCAAGATGGAGTATTCTTGATGATTACAACAAAGACCGATTGTGTGTGTGGTGATGACGACTGGTGGGTTTGGGGCAGAGGGCGGGCGTGTGGGTGTAGGTATGTATGTATTTGTTGTTATTTGTAAAAGCAATGAAGTGATAAAAACTGTTAATCACAAACAATGGCACTGTCTGAGAAGATACAATATATTAGGTTAAAGTGGAAATAGACTATTGTTAGCACCATTGTCACTAAGATAACTGACATTTTTTGTTTTACTCAAAATGTAGCGACTTAATTCAACAGTTACTTAAATTATTTCCCCATCTACCATTTCTGCTTCTGAAGTAAGTGCAAAGAACTTACAGTCACCCTCTTTGGTAACTGGCTAATGAGAGCTGCAGGGGAAAACAAAAGCCCTGTCCTCTTCCTGATTTGGTTGCACAATGCTTGATGCACTCCTTCTGTGCCGTGAATGGAGCTGTCATTTTGCTGGGAGATTGAACCAGACAGAACTGCATATTGAAAACAAGATTAATAGGGAACCAATCTAGCTGCTGATGGTGTCACTGTATAGCCACTGCATTGTGCAACCAACATTTAATTCATAAAGCAAAGTTACAGCAAAAGTAATGTCCATTTCCACTTTAACACCACAAGCCATGCCTAAAAGGTTAAAGTACAATCATGACAATGGCGGATGGTTCATTTACCTTTAAGTTGCGTATTTTCAGTGATAATTTGAGTGAGATTTACAGTCTTTCTGATTCTCTTGTTAACATCACTGACCTTCTGGTTAATGAGGTTGTCCTCTCTGCCTGAGTTGCCCGACATCATTCCCCATGTGTGTATTTACCTGTCAAGGTGTCCTCCGTGCTGCTGATCTGCAGCCGGCCGCAGAGACAACACAGCCTCAGTCACCCTGTAACCAACCAGAGGGTGAGAGGAAAGTTTCTGTCCCAGGAGCTGGGTCACACTGATCCGAAACATTTACAGAGGCCAGCTGAAGATTTATTCAAGGTATATGAAGGAAATAGTATTTTACACATCAGTTGTTGGCATTATGTGATAACAAAACAGTCACATATGATTGCATTAACCCTTTGAAGCCTGGCTCAACATCACTTTTCTTCTGCAGCATTCAAGCACCTTTTTTCTTTTTCAAAAAGTTTTAACTTTTAATTATTATAATCATATATTTAAAATGTTTTTTTAACACTTGTTTTTTGTTATCGTTTGTTTTTGTTTTTTATTTCAATTTCCATGCAACTTTCTTGTATCCTTTTATGAATTTCTTGCTAATTTTAGGTAATTTCTTTTGAAGCTAAAGAAGGAAACAAGCCAAAATGACAAGGAAAAGCACAGGTGTCACTAATACCAATAAGATCACAAAAAACCACATTTAAACAATAAAAAGTCTAGGTGCTGGACATGAGAGAACACAAGGGAAGAAAAAACAAAGTCCGCACACTAGATCATGCTCCCCTAAATATTTAATATTCCTCACCATCTGTGGGAATTATATTGAATAGCCATGGGAACATAAACTAGTGTGCAGTTTTGTTTTGTCTTCTCTGTTATTGATACCAGTAACAGTCAGGAAAGCCACATTAGCATGCCAGCCTATACAGTGGAAGTTCCCCAAACCTCTTATAGCTAAATGGAGCACAGCTCTTATTCGTGTTATCAATTACACCTGTGCTACTCCTGCAGTTTCATGCCCTGAAAACAAACATTAAACATTGTTTTAACATGCTGTAGATTTACACATCGACACTTAAGTAACACTGAAGGATCTAAATAACAAACAACAGCTTTGTTTTTTCATTCTATTTAGGTTGAAACAAAATGAACTTATGCTTGTGATTGCTAAAATAGAAAAAAGTAAAGTATGTTCATCACAAATAAAGGCATTATAAATTTATAGAAAATAAGAGTAATTTACAATTCACAGTATTGATCAGAAAAATCAGAATAAATTATTTTCCTCAAATCGTGAAGCCCTACAGAGAGGGAGGGGCCAACCAACTAACATTCAGCAAGAAGAAATCTATTGTTTACAGGGCATAGTTTCCAGCTCCTACACTGACAATAGCCTCAATAGAACAGAATGGTACGCAGCCAGAAGTCAGTGTTTGAATAAGGAGCCATTTTCTCAACTGAAAAAACTTGCTCTTTTGCTTTAAGTGAAACTGTATTATCTCTGCAACAGGCTCAAACATGCTCTCTGGATAACTGAAGTCCCTTTGTGATATGTATAAAATTAGAGCCAAAGTAGAGCTAATTTTTAAACATATAAAGATAAAACCATAAAGCAGCCCCTCAAATGTGCTGAGCATCGCAGGCTGCTGATGTGTCACAGTGTGAGCAGGAGAGGCTGAGTTAAGTTTTGATCTTCCCAGATGTAACTGAACTGAACATATCCAGTGTAAGTGGGATGTAATCCATGACTTTGTCATCCAGAAAGTAGAGTGGCTCGCTTATCAGATTTGGGTTAAAACCTTCTTCCACCAGCTTCGCCTTCGTATGCTTGAACGTGCCTGTTACATCCATGGACTCCTGTAATCACAGTTACGTTCATTATTAAGTATTATAGGGCTGAAGCTGTCAAAAAATATTTGTTATTTGAATGAACCTGAATCCTGAGAAAACGTGGTCTTGCATAGGCCGGCAGAAAGTTTTCGACATGTTTGCAAACAGCGGCGGAGTCAAATCTCTGTCCGTCTCTTAAAGTGACAGCAGCCATTCCACATCTTCCCTCCTGACCTGGAGACAGTTAACAAAAGTTAAATCTGGGAAACTTTACTGATGTAACACATTATTGATTAAATAAACTAGGGCTTCCTCTTTAAAAGTATTGACAATACCCATAGATGTCCTCAGTCTGGTGTTTGGTATGATAGTGAAGAAAACTTAAAAATGTGATTTTTAAGCAACCCATAAAGAAGCCTTTTTTCCCCCTTTAAGTTATGAGCTGAGTAATGGGAAGTTTAATTGCGATGTGCATCAGTGACAACAGTATCCTGGGAAAGTGTCACACTGAATGGAAAAATATGAATTTGCATCTGTGTCAAGCTCAAGGTTATTAAAGATAAACCAAAATGTCAACTGAAAAATAAAACTAGCCATTAATAAATTACCACTACCAAACCGTATTGTGTACTTACAAAACAGAAATATGACAATATACAGGAAATATAATTAGTTTAGTCTTTGTCAATGTCAAATTTGACAACACAACAAACACGAGGAGACACTGGTGTTCATATTTATTAAGACTGGGATGTCTACGTGACTGTGAGTCAATTGTCTTCACAAGGTGTTGTTGGTAATACCTATTCTGAACTTCCTAAATCTTGCCCCTGAAAAATAACCCCTATTACATAATTTTCAAAACCTAAAACTGAAACTTTTAAAAACTAAACCTTTTTTAATCAATAAAAAATAAACGGAAACAAATAAACCCACCCTGGAAACTACCAGGAACTAAACTGAATTGAAAATAAAAATTAAAACACAAAATAAAAATGAAGACTAATGATAATAATAATGCAAGAAGTAACACAAAACAGATAAATAAAATACAGGGGAAAAAAAAGAAACAAAAAAACAAGTAGGAGCCAAAAAGGAGTCCAAGCACAAAAAAAGAGTCTATGAATCCTGGAGAGTATTAAATTTATCAAAGTATTGTATGATTTAATCCCAAATGGATTACATTTCTCAGGATGCTCCTGCAACATAAACTTAATTTTCTCAAATTTTAGAAAAAAGCATTAGATACCACAACCACATTAAAGACTTCGGGGGATGATATGATTCTCAGTCCAATAAGACACTCCAACATGCCAAAAGGGTTGAAAAAACAATTATGTTTTTGTTTATTTAGTTTCCCATTTTTGGCATAAAGTGGAAATCAGGCTCGAGTACCTCAACTGCCTCAATGAGCTGTGTGTCACAGCCGCCGCTGCAGCTGTTAGTGAGCGGGTCAATACTTCGGGACAACCTTTAATGATTGACTTCCCGTTGTTTTCAGAGCACGGGCAGTTTGAACTTTGCTCTCTGTAGCCAGTTGTCCTTTGCCACCTCTGATTGCTGCTTTACATAACCTGTGCCCCAGTTTGGTGGCAGGACCATCTGAGAGACATCAACAACAAAAAGACATGACAGGCAGGATGACCCTGCTCCTCCTCCCCAGTCTGACCGCACTGGGACTAATGATCCACTCAGGTGGTCACAGACAACTGGACATTTAGGCCAAAGTTAAAGACCAGGACACTGACCTAAGCTAACGTCAATACCACTAGGAAACTGGGGCAAGAGTTGATGCTACCCTCTGGCTTATTACACAATAGGCTCCCGGCAAACAGAGTGTCTGGTTCATGGTAAATGTTTCCAAACTTTGTTTCCTCGTAATGCCTCAGATTTACAACAGACTCAGACATGCTTGTTAATGGTTTAGCTCAACAGAAAAGCCGCCTGGGGACAAATGCTGTATATGATGTAGGCATAAAATATTTATCGTCTTTGAATCACCTGAACAGTCCATTAAAGAACTGACTGAGACAATATAATACACAAAGGACGCTTCAAACGGTACACTGGTCATGTGTTTCAAATCTGGGCATAATGCTTGATTTATGCTTGCACATCTGCCAAACTAACATCACACTCAAACACAACTTTTGACAGGGGTCCCATGATCAGTAGTGCACAAAGTTAAAAGAAAGTTAATCTTTCTAGTTGTGAAATTACCCATATTTTCTGCAACCACGGGCCCATAGAGCAGGCACTTTGGAGCCTGTTTATACCTGGTATTAACATGCGTCTCTAATTATCCGACCACGAGTGGATGGCTACAAATACAAGGTGCTGTGTCCACCAAAGGGTTTTTTTCCAGCTGAAAATGCCAGGCACTCCTCAGGAAGCGCCCAGCTGGGAGTGTTTGAGAGCGCTTTGGAGGAGCAGCATTTTATCAGCTAAGAAGCTTTGGTTGCATCTGGTTTCTATGATACAGATTATGCTGGTACAAGGTAGGCTTACTGAGAGGAAACTATATACTTTTTTTAAGATCATTTTTTTGCTATTTTGCCTTTATTTGATAGAACAGAATACAAGTGTGAAAGAGGCGACGCTGCTGCAAGGACACTACGTTTGTACATGGGGCATCCGGTCTATCCACTGAGCTACTGGGAACCTATACACTTTGTGAGCAGAGTTCTCTCCAATTCTGTTGTTGTTCAGTACTTGTTTAACAAGTGATGGTTTGTCCTTCGAGTATTTTTCCCTCCTCCACTATGATTTAGTGGCTAAGTGAAAATAAGTGAAGCAGCAAAGTTTAACACTTTTCAACTCTGTGTGCTCAGAAAAAAAAATTGCCCAAGCGGCAGTGCTCGATGCGAAATCCACAGAGCACCTTGTCGTGCTGCTGCCGTTTGTAGCCCAGTGTAAATACACAGCACTCCCACGGCAAAGCATTGAAGAAAATATGCTGGCCTCAGAAAAAAAACGCTTTGGTGGAAACGGCCCCTTAAACGACCACCAAGACGCACTGTGATCCAATCACTCAAACCACATTTAGAGGTTGTCTGAGCCACATTGAGCGACAAACTACTGAGGTGACGCCCTTGCTTACATGGCGCCCCACAGGAAAAGAAAACTGGTGCAGTTGCATAGACACAGAGCTGAAGGACTATCTCTGAAGCCACTTTACTCCCAGAGAATGATCATTTCATTGTCTGCCTGGATACCACGAGCTAACACAGCAGCATCAGCTGTTTAACAGTTCCAACTAAGTCGCACTGTCAAGATGCTGCATTCAGCCCCAACATTTTACTTTTAATAGTAAAGGCTTTAAGTGTACATTTTGCACTACATTTTTCATTTTATTTTTGCAGTTTATTTGCATATAGAGGGAAGAAGTGAGATCCAAATCAAAAGTGGTCACTCAAGACGCATGTGGAGATGCATTTAACTGCCAGATGTGAACAGTCAGACTTTGAGATGTCCACTTGCAATCAGATTAACAAAGACACATGATAATAGCGGGTGTAAAGTGGCGCCTACAGACTTCAGCCAGCCTAGCAGCTAACTTCAGGTTTAGTCCTCCACTAACTTCAGTGGGGATAAAATAAATTAGACATGTGGCTTTTGTAGATCTCCAAAATGTTATTGGACCGAAGGGATCAAATTCTAATGGTGAAACGAGTCATTTCAGAAAAAAGATACACAGTAAAAATGACCTGGTACTGTGACTCCATACACGTTAGCTTCTTTAATGCAGTCGACCATTGAGATGATGTCAGCCACCTCAGTTGTAGCTACGTTCTCTCCTTTCCATCTATTAATCAAAGAGACAAACTTTCAGGTTGTGCAAACTCAGG
The DNA here is from genome assembly GCF_026936395.1 of Plectropomus leopardus. Classification (NCBI taxonomy): domain Eukaryota; kingdom Metazoa; phylum Chordata; class Actinopteri; order Perciformes; family Serranidae; genus Plectropomus; species Plectropomus leopardus. The sequence continues at coordinate 30,841,473 of NC_142182.1, read as the reverse complement.
TTTTAAGCTTAAATTAGGTGTCTGAAACCGAAGGATGAACTCACCTGAAAGTGTCTCCGACTCGATCATGAAAGTAGATGAAATTATCCTCATCTATGCGCAGCAGGTCACCAGTGTTGAAGTACAAGTCTCCTTTCTTGAAGACGTCACGCAGCCTCTTCTTCTCAGTTTGCTGCAGGTCGCCCACATAACCAGCAAAAGGAGCGCTCATGGATATCTCAGTAACCAAAAGTCCAGGCTCACCTGCAGAAAGTTAAACATATGGTGATCCTTTGCTTAGTGGTACCAGTGTGAGGAAGCACAAATAAAACCAGTTCTATCATGGTGCATTAAACAGACGATACATCAAGTAGAGGCAACATCTCGGCATTTTGCAGTGTCTTAAAAACATTCACTGTGCTCAGTGATTGTAAAGCACAGTGACCTTTACTGATATAGGAAGGTATGATAATTGATTTAAGTATATTTAGTGATGCCCTGAATCATCAGACACTTTTGGAAGTACTAATGTGGCTCCAGGGATGACAATAGCAGTTGGTCCACCACTGAAATTTCTCAACAGCTGTTTGATGTATTAGTGGCACCATGATGGTGACGTTTCAGGTCTTTAGTGAGATATCTTGACAACTGTTGAATGCATTGTTGTGAATTTTAGTACACACATTCAAGGTTCCTTGAGGATGAAGCTCAATGACTTTAATCTCTCATCTTTTCATCTCACGCCATCATCTGGTCAAATTTAACTTTGTCCAATAATTTGTCTTGAAACAATCTAAAGTGCATGGTCTAAAGAAAATGACAATGTGTTTAGGGCGTATCTTAATCCATTTAGGCTAGTTAAATGACACATACTCTGGGTACAAAGTAAGGCACAACGGCCAAAAGTGTGAAGAGTTTCTTCATCAATCATGCGTGTGTTTTGGGCATACCCATTTACATGGTGGATATGGCAAACTGCCATAGCTAGTTTTTCTGCTGAAAGTATTGCAGTAAGAGCTGTACTGTCACTGCAGAAATTCCATGGGACATTTAAGCAGCAAAACTTTTATCTTCTGAGAATTCACTGAAGTTACACTGCTCACTGTGCGTAAACGCAAACAGCATTTCTCTTAATGGGGACAGCAGCTCTGCTCTGCTCTCTGCTATGTTCACATTTTAGAGAATGTAACTAATATTTTCCTCAACACCTTAACAGTGTATTATTTCACCAACCTAAACAACCCATCCATGCATCGCAGTGTGTACAAAAAGCAGAGTGTGTGCATCTGTGAACTTGCCTATGCAGGCCCATCTTACTTTTTAAATAATGCATCCTTCAAACAGCAGGAAAATACTGTGCCGTTGATTTATATCAAGCTTTTGTTTGTCAATTGAGAAATCGCTTTCTGCTGCTTTAAATAGAAGTGTGCCAACAATGCACCTAACCACACCTTATTTTAAAACCTACACACCCATGGGCACACAGATGGCTGCATATATATATATATATACTTCAAATTTAAGGACATTGAGTCTATTAGAAACCCACTGTGTGGAAACCCAGTATTCAACTGCACTTTAGGTCTCTATGACTGGGAAAAAAAAAAGATTTTTTTTTTTTGAGGATATGACCTCGGAGTCCCCAACTGCACTTTAACTCTCCATATTGCCTGAGAGGGCAAATGAGGATACGACCTCTGTGTCCTCAACTGGTACCTACAGCCCCTGGCACCAACGCACCTTTGGCAGCCTCGATGCAGAAACCAGAAGCATTTCTCAAGGGCATTCCTTTATCTACGTCAAATTTGATCAGAGCGTACGGAAAATGCTTCTGCAAGATAAGAAAAATAAGCAAAAACACTGTTGATTGATTAATAGCTTTTTTCATCACAATGTGGAATGAAATATGGACTTTTACCTTTAAGTAGAAAGTGTCTCTGCCAACAGCTCCGATCTTGCCGGTGTAATTGATCAGACCAAAATTCCCTTCCGTTGCTCCATAAAACTCTACGATTTGAACGTTTCCAAACCTGTTTAGGAAGTCTCTCCAAACATCAGCTCTGATACCGTTGCCTAAAGCAAGTCTCACTTTGTGGCTTCTATCGTTGAGTTTCTGTCAAGGAAGAAACAACAGTTGTTAGTTTTATTTATTTTTGGTGGCCTTTAATGTGATAGTGCCATTAATGTTAGTGCATTCAGTACATACCTTTGGTGTGGTGCAGAGGTAACGCATGATTTCACCTATGTACTGAATGACAGTGACATTATATTTCCTGCAGTCGTCCCAAAACTGAGATGCAGAAAATTTGTCCCTCAAAGCCACTGTCATACCTACAAACAGCAATAAAATGACAAATATTAAAGGAAGGTTGGCAAAATTCAATTTTTTTTTCTTTTGTCAGCAAATCCGTGAAAAGACTGTAGCCAACAACTGACTGAAAAAAACCAACAAATATAGTCTGTGTGGCCAAAGCCTGATAAGGCTTATTCCTTTGTGTCACCGAGTGCCATTGATGAAAAAAAAAAAACCTCAGTTTTTTATGTGGGGGCTTAGTACCATGCAGAAGGTAGGAAGTTGGATGCATTTTTTGTTTTAGTCTTTTCATTTAATTCGCAAAAAAATATATAATACTAGCATATTCCCTCAACGATCAATGATGCTGTTAAAACCTTTCGCTTACAGTTTATTAAATATATACCTGAATTTGTGCATACCAAGGCAGCTATTATAATACATATTGTAGAGGAAAACTCTGCCCCAATGTTCTAATATTATGTTTTTGAAAAGATAGTAAAGTTTAATGAAGTATATTACTCCTGTACTCTTCATTTGTTTTAAGTATAGATTTTTTCCTTTTTATAGCTTTTTTATCCATGTTTTGGAGCCATTGTTGTGTCATGAAGACACACCCCCACATTCTGGTTCTGCTTATTAAGTTTGGTTTTCATTTTTGTTTTTGTGTGTTCATACCTGTATAAAAACTTACTTAACTGGTCCTCTTTAGCTTCTGTATTATCTACAGTAATTCTCTTTTTTGCTACCTTCTGCTATTACTATGTTTAACAGAAGACTTGGAAAGATGAGGCTAGTGAGCCCTTTGAGGATGCTTAAGTTGTAAGTTATTAAATTTGCCAAGAATAACAACCCCGGTGCGTACCATTCTTAATGGCTGCGGTGAATCCGAGGAAGCCCGCGGTGTGATAGAGTGGGAGGCTGATATAAATCACATCGTTGGTCTTCACTCCTGTGATAGAAATTAAGCTAACTATGCCCCACAGCTTGGAGTGCGAGATCTCTGCTGCTTTTGGGAAACCTGTTAAAAGAGAAGCCAGAGTTACATGTGATGCAGGTCCCTGTTCTTTAAACGTTGAATCCAGACCATTTCACACCTGAAGTAGCTTACCTGTTGTCCCTGATGTGTATATGTAGGCTGCAGGACTCTGCAAGGTTACATTTGACCTTAAATTGTTGGGCAGAGGGTCAGAAGAGACCTGGTTCATTTTGTCTTTGAAGCTCTGCACATCTGCAGTTTTGCATCTTTCAGCTAAGGTAAAAATATTGACCTGTTGCTCCTGCAAAGTGGGCAGGACCTCGTCCACTGCATCCTGCAACTCTGGAGAGAACATCAAATAAAACAATGTTAAAACATGCCAGTACAAGCAGTCAAAATTGTATTCGAGTAAAAGTACAGAGGTACAATCCACAAAATGTACTGTTAGATTTTTTAATATTGATGCATCAATGTGTAAGCAGCATTTTTATTTTGTCCCTAGTTGAGATAGTTTCTATCTACTTTATAAACTGTTCAGTGAGTCCAGTGCTTCCCAAACCAGGGGTCAAGCCCCCTTAAAGGGTCAGATGATAAATCTGAGGGGTTGTGAGGAGAATAATAGGGTAGAAAATTTAAAAAAGTGGATACAGGGCATCACTGGTTTAATATCAACCCTATATTGTATTTCATTAAATGATAATATGTCCTGTGTAAAAAGTTTGAAGAAGGGTTGCCCAAAGTGGAGTCCGCAGGCCAGAGTTGGCTGATCAAAAAGTTTTATGTGGCCTGTCAGGTGATTTTAGCATTTAAAAAATATAGAAATAGGTAAAATGCTCTTCAGATACGTAGCATCCCTTTCTATTTGTCAGTATTTTTCATAATCTGAGCACAGTGGGCAGAGTGACACAAAAGTCAGTTTGGCACAAGAGAGGTAAAACAGAAATGGAGAGACACTGGTACACCGACTAAAGGCTATTCAGTTAAGGGAAATAGGATCCTGGTACCATTTTGCATCTTAACAAAAGAACAGGTGTTTACTTTAGGCCTGTGACCCACCACTACGTTTTAGCCACCATACCCATCCCCTGGAATATTTGCTGCTCACATGTAGTGGAGTAGAAATATGAAGTATCGTTAAATGTTAAACTCAACCAAGGTACCTTGAAAATGTACCAAAGCACAGAACTAGAATAAATGTATTTTTAAATTACACCATTTCCACGCACTGTTGTCAAAATGTAACACGCAGACTGCTCTCCCCACAATGTCCTCCCTTTATTTCTTTGTACTGCTAAATGCACTTTTTACTTGATATGATAGTCCCACATTACCCAGATTTCATTTAATTTATGATGACTATGCTGCTTTTTTAGGCTCAAAATAAATGACTCACTCTTCAGTGGAAATCACATTGCAACTCCCAAAGCCTCTACAAGCCTTAGACTGACTCGTCCAGTTGTTTCGCCAATGTTTTCTGTCATACGGCTCCTGAATATTTTTGTGATAAAAACATCAGTTCTTAATCTGAGGTCTATAATAAAAACCACAGTAAAGTGTGCAATACAGTTCATTCAGGTTGTGTAACAAAAAGCCGACCAAAAGCCCTGGAACAAAGCAAACAAAAAAGCACCTCTGTGTTAAATCTCATCTCATGTTGCTTTGAGCATTGAGGGAGGCACCCACTAGTTAAAGATTATCTGTAGAACATTTTGTTCTGTGCGTTTGTCCTTTACTTTTACTACCACTATATTACTTAACTATACTACTTCACAACATTTTGAAGGGAAACACTGAATTGAAAAACACTGAAATAAAAACCCCATCCAGAGTGTTACATGGATTTCAAATTATTACAGATTACATGCTGCATCATGGCTCCTCAGGCTAATTGTATTACATTACATTACAATTTCCTTTTATATTACATTATTAATTAGAAGCAAATACAGCTTTATAGTTTATTACACAACTATGCAATAAATGAAAGCCTCTGCTGTCTACAAAATTACAAATGCAGTGTCACATGAATAGTTATAGTTATAATAATAATAATAATAATAATAATAATAATAATAATAATAATAATAATAATAATACTCAGACTTGAAGTGGGCTATCTGAAAAATAGAACATAATAAGTTAAAACAGTTGAAATGACCATAGTAAAAAAAAGCTGTGAAAATAATCGTAGACCCCTCCCACGTCCTGGATTCAGAATATGAACTGCTCCCAAAAGGTACATGCTATGGGGTCCCACGGATGTGAATGCACTTCGTGTCTGCACTTGTCTGTACTATGCATTTTACATCTGTTTTGGCACCAAGTATGTATTTTGACAAGGTAGCCTTTATGTCCAAGACAAATTTCCCTGGGGGCAAAAAGTAATTTTGAATCTACATGTAACTAGTTATTCCCCAACTGGTTACATGTGATTGAATTACATTAATTAAATAACAATTACAGTTAAATTACATGTAATGACATTACAGTTACTTTTCCAAATGTAAGTGTTTAAAAAGGGGCCACAAGTGAATATGTTCTTTTCAGTAAAAATGTTAGATGTAGAATATGACATTTACTCTGAAGCTTTGAGTGTGTTTGCCATGCAGGAACGCCTTCTTTAGCATGGTCTATTTTCCAGACATATTCAGCCTTATTAGCAGGTTAAACATTTGTCAAAAGGTCAGCAATCGCACAGCTATTGTCCTCCTTCACTATGTTTTGTATCGTTTTGCAGGTATTGGTCTCACTTTTTTTGCATAATAAAGTAAAAAAATGTTTTTTAAAAAGCCATCAAATGTAAGACATTAAATCACTTTGGGAAAGTATTTACAATAGCTACATAAATTATTGCATTTTTAAAAGGCTAATCTATGACTTGTTGCTTACTGCTTGTAACTAAGTTTTGTGCAGTGTGGTGCTGCTCATGATGTGAGTATCTCTGTCATAGCGGACACAAACATGCAAAGCGTGCTCACCTCCAGCTGCGATCAGAGTCGTGGCTCCGCTGCAGTTGAAGCAGTGTAACAGGGACTTTGATCTGATGTTGAAGTTGAGGAAAGCAGCGGAACACCCGATCTTCACCAAACCCAACCACAGCCACAGAAACATGGGCTCGTTTCTGAGGAACAGCGCGACCGTGTCTCCTTCTTTGAGTCCAATCTGCAGGAAAACTCTCGCCGCTTTGTTACTGAGCTCATCTGCGTCCTGGTAGCTAAAAGTCTCGTCTTTGAAAAGCACGAACTGCTTGTGTGGCTGCTCCTTCACTACTTCAGAAAAACGGTCGATGATGTTGTAATTGGTCTGCATGTATTTTAAGACTTGATCTGTTGCTGTTAATCGAAGCCGCACGTGTTGGATATCCTGGATGAAGTAAGGATAGCGGAGGTAAAGGGCGACAAAGATCACAGCTGCACACACGACCCAGACAATCATTTTGATCTGTGAAAAAACTTCAGCCCCAGCGCGTTGAAGTCTGTGAGGAGTTTGACAGAAGTGAGGGGAAAAGGCCGGAGAATAAGTAGCCCCAGCGCAGAGGAGGAGCACACATCATAGTAGGGGCTGGAGGATGCCCTAAAACTCAGGTTAACAGCACTGGTTAAAAACTAACATATAAACCAAACGATTTCTGACTATATGCAGCTAACGGTTATTTTAATGTCATTATTTCTGCATAAACTGATGGGCCTGTAAAATGTAAGAAAATAGTTTTTTAAAAAATGGCTTATATTAAGTTGTATTAGGTAGAATTGTGTTTATTTTATGTGCTAGGATTGCCTAAGTAAATCTGATAAATACTACTTTAAAACACAAAAAAGGTTTGCTGAAGCAGTCTTGCTCTCATGACAAAGGATTCTTTCTTAATTTGCAATAAAATAAGATTTATTAAAACTAAATAAATCAATATAAAAAAACATTCAGAATCCATGCACAGCATATGTCATTAACGTAATATAAAATATTTTAAAATATTTAATAATATTTTAAAAGGCAATGATGTCCAGACAGAGAAACAGAACTGAGTGACATGGGTTTGAATCTGCACCAGATCTAGTCCTCACTGCACAGGGAACAATAAGCTGCCAGTATCATTCAAGGGATCACATTACAGTGTGAGCAGAGCAGGGACTTTTGACCTATGTACGTTTTCTTCACCTGTCGTGATGTAAGAATCACATCTAAGAAGCTGCAAAAGTGAGAAAACAGAGATCATACTGCTGAGTGCCTAACTGAGATTTAGAGCCAAGAACCTGCCGCTGCATTTCTAAAGCTAAACTGAAACACTGCAAAGGAGTATACAAGGACAAAACCAATAATCAAATATTTACAGAACTCCAAGTGTTGTGGCTGAGGTGAGGGGTGTTTCCTTTTTCGAAAATGTCCACAAATCTCTAAACTATTGATTGAATGTGTAGTTTGCTCAAGTGTGGAAAAACACTTACTCACTTTCTTTTTGCGTCTAATGAGAACACTGACACCAATCTCTTGTCTGTAAAGGAATTATGACGCTACCACCAGCAGCTTATCTTACATATTACAAAAACCGGAAAAATCTAGCCTGGCTGTGTCCAAAGGAAACACAATCCACCAACCAGCACCTCTTAACCCAATACTGGTCATTTACACATTAGATCTCCTTTGTTTACCATTTCTTTGCATGCTCACACTGACAATAATACTTCTGGAAACAGTCCAGCACAGAACTTCCCATGAAACAACAATTTGAAATGTTTACATTAAACAAAAGAAGTGTAATCTGTTAATTAATGAGCGATAGGAGGTGCTGAGGTGGTTATTGTTACCTTTGGATGGACTCAGGCTAGCTGTTTCTAATTTATATGCTAAAATATGCTAACTGGCTACTGGCTGTAGCTTCATAGTGGGTCTGCTCCATTTCTGTGCACCAGTTTACATGTAACAGTGAGGGCTGGGAAAGCTGTTAAAATGGTATGTAATGTGTCAGCCAGCGGCAGGAACCATGTAGCATTCAGCTGAAAAAAAAAAACCCAGAAATGTCGGTCTAAAGGGCAAAACCATTAGCAGCTTTCCTTCTTTTTGAATTTTATGCATGGGCAATAATGTTTACAATGTGATTTTTTTTTAACCCTTTGAAACCAGACACAGAATGGCTCGATATCTTTCCAAACACGAGAAGAAGGCAATGAGCAGCAAAAGATATAGATATAGATATTAGTCAAAAGTACAAGAAAATTACCTGAAAATTAATTAAAAAAAAAAAGAAAAAAAAGAACCTAACTAAAAATAAAGCTAAACCCACAGCAAACAAGTATTGGAAAAAGTGCTTAAAAAATTTTAGATTCTATAACTTATTATGATAATTTTAAATAGATATTTTCCTAAGACATTTCCCCTAGCATTTAAAAAAAAAAAAAGTTTTCTAAATATACTAATTTTTTGCAATTTGTGGAACATTTCTGACCAATTCACTTCTTGCCTTTTTTGAAAGAAATCAAACCAATTTGCTCAAGGTTCAAAGGTTTAAATACTTGTGAAAAGTATCTGAAAGCAGCACAAGGAAAGAACTGACGGTTGAGCCGAAATTACATTCATTAATTCTGTTTTGTCAAGCTCCCTTGAATTGTTTGTGTATGTCTTTGTATGGACCATGTGTTGTGAGGAAGTGAATGCCGCCCTCACCGCTACAATTTATCTGCCAGCTCAAATGGTTTGCAGACTCCACCTATTCTGTGCACTGCGGGCGTCTGCAGGCATGCTAATAATGCGTACCCACTCAGCATACAGACATGTGAGTGGTATCAATCTTTTCACACAACTCTTGGAAAAGTAGTTTTCCAAGAGTTTCCCAATGTGTCACTCTATTCTTTTAACAATGTCAATGTAACTAAAATGCACTGCAAGCAACTAAGGTAAAGGTCATCATGTAAACATCATACACTGTATTAAAGGCACTATTTGGTAAGCTAAATGAAATCAAGTTATTTCCAAACTCGCTTCCCAAGTTTCCCTCATACCTGCCTGTCACTGTCATTTCTGTTGGTAGAACGGGCTGTCGAAGCCGCTGTCCTGCTGGTGATGTCTTAGCTCAGAGAACAGAGGCCTTGAACAAACTCTGTGCTGCTGCTCAGCCTCAGAGCCAGGGGTGGGCTCTCTATGTGTACTCATCTTTGCATGCTGAAAGTTCAAGGTCTGGGTGTGTGGAGTCTTTTTAGCAATTTCATTGTACACAGTCATGTCAGAAACATCTGGGGTGAGGCCAACAAACTCTCCTAAGTCACTGGCTAATGCAGCAGAGACAGAAAAGGGCTTTACTGGCTCTACTTTCCTCCCAGAGTAAGAGAGCGTGGAAACTTGGAAGCCTGTTTCTGAATCACTACTGGTCAGGCTCCAGTCGGGCTTCCTCTCGTCTCTGACAGGAGCCCCCTGGATGAGGAAGGGTTTGCTCTGTTGCTCCGAGTCAAAGCGGATGTCTGCTCCCTGCAGGTACAGCTCCCTGCTTTTACTCCTCACAGACACGTTGCCAAGATCCACCTGAGGAGGAAACGCCATCTGTTGGGAAGTTTTGAAAGAGCCGAGGTGTGAGTGAGCAGCAGTTTGGGGTTTCAGCGCTGCATGTATTGAGGCCTCTTCCTTCCCAGACGCAGAAATGTCCTGATGAGGTTTAGTCCTTGCTGCGGCTGCTTGTTTCTGCTCTGAATCAGCAGAAGTCTTTTCCCTGAGGGATCTCTCCTTTGGCCTGATGTCAGGGAGCTCAGTTAGTGTTGGCGGGTTCTTACTAAAACCTGCATTTCTACCTGGAAGGCAGTCAGCTGTGGGCACAGCCGTCAAACAATCTGTAAAGACAAAACACAGATTCCCACCACAATAATATTTCGAAACAACAAAAACAAAAACAAAAAAAAAAACATCTACAGTGCAGCAGTTGTGCACTTCAGGACTCACTTTGTAAACTGTGGTTCTTCCCAGATTTACTTTTGAAAGGCGTCTCCAGCACTTTAGCCATGGCAGCCAGCTTGCTTGCAGCATTCATTATTTTCTTTTCAGCCCTATAGAAGACAAGAAAATCAATACAATTAGCCTGAGGAGCCATGATGAAGCAAGCAAACAAGTTTAGAACAATTATGGCCTCTTGCCCCGTAGGCTTTCCTCCGTCCTCCAGTAACTCCTGCAGACAGGTCAGATAATAGTGGCGCATCTTTCTGGCAGTGTCCTGCCTCTCCCTCTGCACCTCCATTCGGATCATCTCTGCAGCTCGCTCCCGACTATCCTGGAGGTAACGCAGCATGTCTCCTGCCAGGAAAAACACTGTTATGATCTGTGCTTCTCACAGGGTTTGATGGTCATGTATATGAACATGCAAGCAAATTTACTGATGGAAACTTCCATGCCGGGGTTGTGGGACTTTACTTTATTTATCAGATTTTTTAATAAATACAGAATAATACCATTTAAAGTTGTATGTCCCTCACCGAAGCCAAAATTAAAAACATTTCTCCCTCCTCAGTACTTCGTGTTTTTAAAAATGCCTTGCCTGTTTTGCACCACCTCTTGCCACCCTCATCAATAACTTACAGTCCCTATGCCTCGCCACTGCGGAAAGCCAGTGCAGCGACGAGGAGCACGCGGAGAACAACTAGTCCAGTGAAAGTCCAACTGAGGTGTGTACATGACGAAATAGCTTGACTTTCAGTCGAATTATCTGGGTGTGTTATTCCGTCTGCACTGTCTCCTTCCTCAATCCTCTTCCAGCGGTCCTGACACCTAATTCTAATTCACCTAATTCTCTCTAAATCTGCACAGGCAAATCAAATATCAGAACCATAACCAACCTCTGATCTTTTCTACAGTCATGAGGTACTGCTGCTTCATCTCCTCGAGGCCTTGCTGAGCATTCTGTTGATCAGAACTCCTGTAAGCAAAAACAGTTTGTTTGTTGGCGTAATTTTAGTGAAATTCATTATTCATTAACTTCTGTTATCACTACGAACACTACAACAACCACACTCAGGGTCATGCTTAGTAGAAGTCATGCTTTTCTTATCTACTCAAGTTTGGTTTTGTAAAGACTAAATAATAAATGTATGAAAACAGTGTTAAGTAGATCAGATGATTGTTAGTTGCAGCTGAACTTTGGTGTATTTTCAGTTATTTTAAACCATTTATTTTGCCTGCACCCTAAACAAAGACACTGTGGCTTCAACATATACTATGCAGGATTTTGTATTATACAGACTCATCCTTTATATTCTTATTTTGTTATGTTCTCGATGTTCCTAGGCACAGCTCACAGGTGAGGTCAGGACTTAAAACAGCGACCAGATGCCAGACTGTAAACAGCACATGTCCAAAGGAAAGCTAAACACATTGCCAGAAAAAAAAAATGCAAATACAGCGAACATTAACAAGAGTGAATAAAGCACACATAGTACACCCTAAAGGAATTTGTTTTAAACATTAAGCATCAATTCAATCATCAAGCAGCAATTTTCCCAGAATCCAGAAATTAACCACATACATCTTTTGTATATTAAAGAGTTCTCAATTCCTAAGGCTTTTTCAGCTTATTCACTCATTAAAAGGTCAAAATATGTTACAGTTTAAGTTTTGTAATGCACAAAACCTCATGGAGCCTTAAAAGAACAAAATATTTTTATATTTTATAACAGCACATCTTGTGGCACAATTAAATTGTAAAGTGATAACAATCATATGCTTTTTTGATATGGCCTCTGACTGGATCGTGATGTTCCAGCTGGATATGAGGACTAGAAGGACTTGATTTGAATATCCTGAAAGTAAAATGCCTGCTTAACCTAGTCATTAGGATAATGACAGTCGACGGGTGAAACATCCTAATATACCCCCAAATGAAAGATCCTTCAGCAAAATCACTAGAGCATTTCATAAAAAAATACACTGGGCTAAATTATGGCAGAAAGTGGCATATAACAATATACAGCCAGGGAAACAATTTCACTTAAGTTCACTAAACTTTAAACTAAAGATAAGAAAAGATATTAACAACACAAACCCAGAGGATTCTTTAGCTCTCTTCTCCTCCTCCAGCTGCTGCAGATGTTTCTCCTTTGCCTTCTGTAAGCTGCTTTCATGCTCATCTACAATACAACACAGATACATTGTTTGTTGAATAAATCTATTTAAATGACTTTTAAAGAAACATTTTAAATGAACTAAATACCTTTCATATGCTGCATGGCAGTTTTGTGCTCTCGAACACTGTGCTGGAGCTGACGACAGGCTTTCTCCAAGTGTCTCTGGAGCTCCTGGTTCCTTTTCTGCAGCTTACTTAATGTCTCAGTGCACTCCTTTCTGCAGCGAGCCTGCTCCTTCCTCTGGGACAGAGAGCCTGGAAATGATGGACATCACTGTCATGTAAAGTCACTAATTTGCACTATACTATAGTCTAATAAAATAATTAAAACTATGTCATATGGATGTAAGTAGAATATTCTGCTTAGTGAGGAGACAAGAGCATATTTCATACTTTGCATTTTGTCGATTTCTCTCTCATGCTGCTCCTGTGTTTCTTTTAACACACGGCTCAGTCTCTCCTCACTTATCTGTGGGGGCATAAAAGAAACCATGAAGGGAAAGGCAACTTATAAACACTGAACCACATAAAAGACAACATAATAAAAACTGTACACTGAGACAACTCTTTATTAAATGCTACAGTATCTAACCATGGTAGCCATTGCTGACTGGAAAAGGAGAGGCTGTTCATGCAGTAAATTTTGCAAACTCCTAATTTTTTATTAATGCAACATTTCAACCTGCATGTAAAAAATTGACAAAGACTTTGCAGGTTAAAATATTGCAATAATAAATGATTTGGGAACTTGTACATGTAGCTGTGTGGATAGCCTCTCCTTTTCTTTGTTGCTTTGTCGTGTAACTGTACACAACTGGGGTTGTATGCGCACACTAAACACTTTTTCTTTCGCTTTGAGTACTTTTTGGGTTACAACAACCTCTGCCGTCTACAGCCTCTTTCAACTAATCACTGAGCATGCCTTAACTATTAACAGATTAAATCTACTCACTTATAAGTAATTTGATCTCTATATAACAGATAATCCAATAAAAACTCACTTTTGTCCATTCCTTCTTGGCTTGAGATACTGCTCTGCTGACTATGTCTTTGCAGGATGTTTGGATGATGTGCGTCATGGTATCCTCTGATGTGGCCCCGCTGGGCCTCCTGGTGTCTTCAGTGCCTTGCTGATCTGTTTTGGGATCCCTGAAAAGTTGTGCCTGGACCTCTGCCAGACAGGTCTGAAGCTCTGAGAGTAATTCATCTCTTATGTGTTGTCTCTGTGCCTGCTCCTTCTCTGCAAGCTGACATCTCCATGCCTCCTCTCGCTCCCTCACAGTCTGCTGCAGCTTGGCCTCCATCTGCAGGAGCAGCTCCTTCTTATGGAGGTCAGCATCCTCTCTGGCCTGCTGCAAAGCCTGCTCCAGCTTTTTGCGCTGCTCTTGCATCTTGCTTTGGTGCACCTGCTCACTGCGGGCCTGGACAACAGAGATCTCCTGCTGTTTGTCTCGTTTCCAAGCTGCTCTAGCTCCAGCCAGCTCAGCCTTCAGCAGGGCAGCTTGCTCTCTCCTCCCTTGTTCCAGCTGACTCTGGAGAGCTGCCACCTCCTCTTGGAGCTCCTCCATCCTCTGCGTTCCAGAGCTCTGCTCCTCCAGATGGTTGTTGTGCTCCTTATGCCACTGCTCCTCTGCCTTCCTCAGGGCCTCAGATACCTGACACATTTTTAATTGAGGAATATGCACATTATCAGAAAAGAAATGCCAGTAGACAGTAGTGACACTCACAAAGTTCAAACCTGTCATACCTGTTGCTCTGTGCATTTCAGTTGTAGTTCTTCCCATTTCTCCTTCTCTGTTTGGAGAGAGGCTTGATATTCTGGTAATGAAGTCAAATCTTCAACCCAGCGATTGTAGGCCCTGGTTACAGCACCTTCAACCTGAAACACAAACACTAAATTTGTCACTAACTTTGACTAACTTTGTCTACAAGTTAAATTTAAGACTTTGTAAACACACTTTCATTACCATTTTAAGTAAAATTTAAGACCAAACATCTGATGGAAATACACACTCAAAGTGAAAATATACCCTTTTCATGTAAACACACTGATGTCAGCCCAAAATTACCAAAGGTAAAATTACACTGATGACACTCTCTGTGCTTACCACTCTAAGCACTGAAAAAAAACAAGTTAGCAAGTCTTTAGTTTTACACTGTAGACTTACTGCATGATCTAAATGCATAGAGGAGAAAATAAGGATGTTGTGTGCATACAGGAAATACAGGTCTCGTGTCAAAGTCTGTTTACTGTAGTGCCAACAATGGAAATTCTCGTGGTGATGTGACTGAAAAACATTTAGACCCATACAATCTGAATATAAGGCAATTTAATACATTTTAAGGGCTTTTTATCAGTAAATGTGTATTTAAGACATTTAGAGATTTTTTAAGACCCACAGCTGCTCTGAGGACAGTCAAAAATGTTTGAGGAAGAGCATGGTATGTTGTGCAACATTTAATCATGATATGATATTTTTTATTCAACAGAGGAATGAATTAAGTATATCATTATTTCACTGAGTATTATAAAAGCTTAAAAGAGAAAAGAAATCTAAATTGTTTGGGAATTACAAAGTGCAACTCTAGTGGTTTTGGACTGATTCTAATTAGTGCCACTCAGACAAAATATACAGTAAAGCACATTTGGCTAACTAGCAGAAGTATCAGAAAAGAAACCCACTAACCTGTTTGGCCATGTCCTCAAGGTGTTTCTCATGCATCTCTCTCTGGGCTTGTTTCTTGGCTTCCTCCACAGCTTTGCGTTTGACTTTGTCAGCTTCCAGTTGCAGCTGCTGTTTCTGGGCACCGAGCCGGGAGTCCAGCTCCTCAGCAGTAACACTGCTGGCTCCAGTCTCATTGGCCTGACAGGTTGCCTCAGCAGTCTCTCTCCGTTTCTCTGTTGTAGCCTCCTCCAGCCTTTGGACACAGGTCTTCTCCATCTGCACAAAAGCAATAAAAACTTTCAGGTCTGATGTAAAATCAAAACTAGGGATTTGAGGGAGCTGGACAGTTATTTCAGGAAATCGTACCTTTTGTAGCTCTTCCTTCCAAGCAGCCTTGACTAAAGCTACCTGAGAGTTCACCTGCTGCTGGATCTCAGTCTCCTTCTCTTTGGACCAGAGAGCTTTGAGCTGGTTTACAGAGGCCTGATGCTGAGCCTCGAGCTCCACCCTTAGCTTCTCCACCGCTGTGCCACTCTCTTCTCTCATCTTTAGCTGGAAATCAAATAAAGAATTCAGCATTCTCAGTCCACAGGAAATCTGTTAGACTTGAGAAACAGCTTTCCAAAATACAATGTGTAGCAATAAATCAATTGTCATAAATAAATAGTAATAGTTTTGCATCCCAGCTGAGCCTACAGCAAATACTAACATCCTAATATCAGTCAACACACAACAATTCCAAAACATCAGTTACCATATAATAGTGTTTTATGATCTTTTTTTTACCTCATTTTCTCTGATCAAAGCTTCCTCTATCTCCCTGTTGCGAATGCTCTCTTCAAGCATGTCTTTTTCCTTGCAGACTGATATGTAGCACTCTTGCACAGCCAAAATCTTATCATTGGCCTCAGACAGCTGGGTCCTGTGAAGGAGCATTAAGTACTGTAAATGAGCTGCAGGGGTTTCCAGATAACACAGTTTACAGTGACAGGTTCAGAGGACTCACTGTAACTGTTGGACCTGCTGCTGGTGCTGCGCAGTCAGCTGTTCAAGCTGAGCGTCATGTTCCAGCATGAGCTCGGTTCTGACCCGGTCCACCACGTCGTCCCTGTACTGCTGATGTATGCGCTCAGCTCTCCATGAAGAAACAAATATGTTTTTACGTGAATGCACACTTTAGGATGATTAAAGGTGAAATATTACATATAATCTTTTTTCCCTCCTTGTGTGTCTTACCTCTCAGCAGCCTCCTGCTTCTCCTGGTCCAGTTCCTGGATCATCTCCCTCATCTTGGTGCAAAGCTCCAAGTTTGCAGACCTCACCTTCTCCTCACTCTGTTTCAGATCCTTATTCTTCTTTTCTAACACCTAGGGTTTGGATAGAACATCACCAGTATTTCATGATAAAGTCTAAAAACAAAGAATAGAATTATTTGACAAAACCACAACAAACCTCCACTTGTTCCTGCAAGTGTCGTTTGTCTTCCTGTAGTCTTGAGAACTCTTTCTGAGACTCTCCAGTCAGGTCTAGATGTTTCATCTGGCTCGTCTCTCTGACCTGTGAACGCAGATGCAGTTTGCATTCGAGCCATTTAATCTCTTGCCTTTTATTCGTGCAATGTCTTACCCTTATACCAAAGCATTTATCAGAGCTTTGATGTTATCTGTTTCTATTTATATCAATGAAACTGGACAGCTTTGGTAAGAAATGTGCACAAATACAACATTTTAATCCTTTTGGGTATGTATCTTTAAAGGTTTTGTCACCTTATCTAAACCAATTGCATGTTTTTTCTCATTTTCTCAGCATGAAATCAAATGGGCCAATCTACTTAAAACTATATAACAGCCATGAGCCAGTGTATACCATTAAAATGTAGAATGCTTTGCTCAGCATTACAACATTAAAGCTCATGTCTAGTCACTCAAAGGGGAGTCCTCTCCTCACCGAAGAGCAGAGCTTGGCCTCATCCAACTGGGTCTGCAGCTCGTTCACTTTACCCTGGCAGAGCTGCAGCTCCTCCTGCAGCTGAGTGATCTTCTGCCGCTTCCCCTTCAGACTACCCAGGCAGCGCTGCATCTCCACCCGCAGCAGCTGCAAAGCTTCATCTTTGGGCAGCTTGGAGTCTGACAGGTGAGCCAGGGCGGTTCTGACCAAACAGAAGGAGAAGTTGGATTTTAATTGATGGGAGTGGTGATATTAAAATAGAAATATTGCCATTTAACCAAGTTTCACAGTATATATTGGCACAGGTTTGGTTTACCTGTGTAGCGTGCCATTTTTCCAGTTTGCTTTCTTCAATCCTAAATCCACACAGGATTCAGACAGCTGGTTCTCCCACTCACTATTCAGGTCTAAAGCAATAACACCGTGTTTCACAGCAGATTCATACAAAGTGATCTGCTCCTTCAAATCTGCCAGATCCTCCTTTAGGATAAAAAATAAATGATGAAAAGTTTAATCAACCAAGTTAAATCAAATTTTGTTTGAGAAATAATGTTTCCAGGGTGGTTCAGTTCCAAAACAGAAATATCAGAGAACGAACCTGTAAGACTTGGTTCATGTTTTCACTCAGTGCTTTGGCTGATTGAGCCTGTTGTAGTTTGATTAGTATCTGACTCATCTCCTGCACTGAACCTGAAGAAAACAGAACCACAGCCGTGAATAAACATTAATCTTAAGCAAATTGAAAACACACTGGCATGGAGGTCGCTTTTTAATGCTCTGTGATCTCTTGTCAACAGAGTATTAACATGTATATAAAGGACAAAAAAGTGGACCCAGCCCCCATTCCCTCACTTGTCTGCAATAGCTTGGCACATTGTTGCTGACTCTCCTCCAGACGCTGAGTGAGGGTGTTGACAATTCTGGCTCTCTCCACTTGCTCCTCTTCTCTCTGGCGCTCCAGCTGCTTCACCTGCTCTCGTAACCTCTGACCAACGTCAATCTAGAAGCAACAAAACAACAACACAGGATTTTACTATGTCTGCAGGTAACTTAAACTACATTTCCTGTGATTGTAACACTGCAGACCTGCTCGCTCAGATCCTGAGCTGTCGAGTCGAGCTTCTGCTCCAGTGTCAATAGTGCAGCCTCATGCTGCTCCTTCACGATGGCGAGGTCTCTGTCATGCTGCTGCCGGGCTTTGGACAGAGTGTCAGAGCGACACAGCTCCAACATCTGCTGCTTCATGCTGTCCACTGCGGCCTCTGCCACCCTCTGCTTCTTCGTGTTCTGCAAACAAAATAAAAATTTACACTGTATACACTAAAGAAATATGCATCTCACATCAAAGGTTTCATTTAGAGTCTTTTTTAGGACACATTAAGGTAGGTTTAAAGGTTTAAATGATTTTTTCATGTATGTAAAGCTGACACTGCTTTTGAATACATTAAGTAAATCATGTATGACTGTTTTTTAAAATATATGGGGGAGCTTTATGGACTTTTTGAAAGAAAATGTTGATAAAGACCAAATAAACCAGGAAACAACTGTTAAGACGTTTGTATGGGTATCTGTATACATGGTTGAGGAGAGAGGCATTAAAATAGAAAATAAAAGTGCAAAAAAAAATCAGACTGAGATGATTATGACTGCAACAGAAATGAAAAGAGGGAAAGTGAGAAGCGCTTCGTCTTCTCCGTGTGCTGTTGGATGATCACTGATCACCTAATGTAATGTTCAATAGTGTCTTGTATTGAGCTTTAAACAATTAAAAATATGAAAAGAAGGAAAATAGTGGTGCGGGCTTCTGCAGAACTTACCTCCTGGTCTCGCTCAGTAAGGACCTGTACTTGCTGCTGCATTGCTTTCAGTTTGGTTTGCATTTGAACCTCTCTCCCTTTGGCCTCTTCTATCAGTTGGCTCGACTCCTTTAGACTCACTGCTAGGCCATCCTTTTCATCTGTTGATGATAAAAATGCACGTCCAACAAGAGATCAAGGACTCACAGGACCCACTGTGCAGGTCCTCTTAACAGCCACAAGAGGGCAGCTACACAAGTAAGTGAGTAATAACACATCCTCTTGTTTTTCCTATCACCAAAGTCAATGCTGTAAATAATAAACAGCCATTTGGCTTTTAATGGTGTATCAGCAAAAACAAAACATATATGGACAGTATAAGCGGCAAACACAATGGTAAGACAAATTATTCTTTAAAAGAGGTCGTCCCTCGTAACTTTCCAATGGGCCGAGAGTGAGGGATTTATTAATTCCAAGTTTCAAGTGGATTGTTTCTACAGCTGTTTAAATTTGAACTTTTAAAGTCACGTAAAAAACAAAAAAAGATTAATAATCATTACATTACATTTCAATCCTTAAAGTATACAAAAATCAGTATACTCACATTACTTTACATGGGCATGCAAAAAAGTGAACATTTCCCACCCATCATTGTGTGAAACATACCTTTGGCAATTGCAAACTGATGCTCGATATATCTCATATTACGCCTTGAATCCTCCAGTTTTCTCTCCAAGTCTTCAATTTGCCTCTGCTGAGCCTTGTTTAAAATCTGCAGCTGGGCAAGCTGCTCTCTATCAGCAGTTTCTGAAACACAGCACAAAATTTATATTCAACGCATCAATCGATCAGCCCTCATTTAAACAGTGTGGCGACATTTTAATTTGCAATGATGTCGCTGAGAGTGTGTACATTATATACTACTACTTAAGATGTTGAATTAAGAATATCGAAGCTACAATTAAAATAATACTCTAAATAATAAATTCATCTCCTCATGACACAGACATATAATGGGAATAATGTAAGATAACTGTTTTTATTTACATGCTAGGATTTTTTTAATAAAGCGCTTTAGAAACAAGACACTGAACCCAGTGTTTCCCGTCAGATTACTGCGCAGGAACTCATGTAAATGTGTTTTGTCTGGAGGCTGATCAACTGGCTGTTAACTGAAACTTTTTCTCATCTGAAATATTAAGCATTACACCTTGTACAGAGACTGAGACGGGCTGAGAAAGGGGATTAAATAAAAACAATGAGCAGTGTCCGTCCATGTACCAGCCATAAAAACTATCACACCTTAACAGTGCACTATAGCAACAAAACAGTACTTTTAGATGAGATTTTGATTATTTACGTGAATAAGTTTGCTCAGCAAGTTGAGAAAATCCCTAAATTGACATTATTCGGAAACATGATAACTTTTCAACTACTACTGTGATTTACTTGTCACTATACACCTGTTCTATTAATCCAGCAACTAAATCAAGACTGTAACACTCACGTTGTGTCGAGTCAAGGAATTCTCTCTGCAGATGGTCAAATTGACCTTCATGGTGAACAGCCTTTGGGTTAAATATCTTTGGCTGAAGGGCAGGATGGTGAGGATTGTAGCTGGCCTTGTGCTGATCCGCTCCTCTGTCTAGCCCTCCAGACTTTAAATTCTGAAGATCAAAACAAAACATTTTTACTTTCTTCCACCTGATGCTATTTTTTTTTACCACATTTGGCATATGGAGAATCAGTCAAGTTTGGTGCAAATCACTGACATATCCCAGGCTTTGATAATCCAAAAAATCTACTTTGCATGCTGTATATTGTAATTCTTTTTTGTGTTTTTTTTCCCCATCTAAAAACACAGGGGGATCAGGACAAAAACCTGGCATTTAAAGGGTTAAAATTCTGAAAAATAATTGAATATTTGATATATATGATTAGGACTGATGTTGGTTAAAAAAAATAACTCAATGAAAGTAGTGAATAATTCTAATATATATCATATTTTTTAAAGCTTTATTTGGAAAAGTGCATTTTGTGTGGAGAGTGATACGAGCGTGTGTAATATTAAAGCAGGCACAACATTAACATGACTGATGGACTGCCAGATATCAAGATGTTTATTTTAAATTATTGAGGAAAAAGGTATGGCAAATTCATTTATATTTCATATTTTAAATCACATGTATAGAATGAAAACATCTGCAATGACAAAATAGACTGAACATACTCCACTCACTTGGAAATGGTTCCTGCTGTCGTGGTCCCCGTAGTTTTGGTTGTCTCTGCATCCTCTGTCTCCATTATGCGCTACAGCATTATTTGTACCCTGAGGGTACGGTTTAGACTCATAATCGTCTGTGGAGAAATCATTGGTCTCTGTAGATTTTTCTGTGCCTGTGCTGGTGTATGTATAATCTCCCTGGTTGAACTGATGATCCTGGTTCCAGGTGTGAGGCAGAGGTTGACTTTGAGGGTGATGTCCATTGATCTGAACAGCTCCGTCCTCATAAGGGTACTCATCATGGGGATGTTGATCATAGTCAACCTCATAGTTCTTAAGAGAGACACTGACGTTAGTTTGATAAGTGTTTCGTTTTTCTTGAAAAGTGCAGAAAAAACTAAACACCAACCTGTTCATGAGAGGTTAGCCTTGGATGGTCTGACCACTGTTGAGTCCACGTGGACTGTGGGCTGAGTGGAGAGGTCAAAAAGCATAATTGTACGTGCAGTCCAGTATGTCTGATTATTTTAACCACACGGAGTTATACAAATCTGACTTCACTAATGCGTCAGCAGCAACATATGCTTTACCTGTTGCCCGTGTTTTTATTGCTGCAGGTAGAGCACTCCAGCTCTGGGGAGGAGGAGTCTCTGCTGTCCTCCAGCATGTCATCAGGCAAGTCAGTGAGCAATTTGTGCAACTGCGGAAAAAGAGCACATGGAAATGAGTCACCAGGGTTGCTCAGCAACCAAGTTATAAAGTAATACAGATAGAGAGAAAACAGCACAGAGAAGCAATCACAGACAGCCTGAGAGACAGAATGTGTGAAGTGATTTTAAAATAGGTTAAAGAAAAATTCTATTGTCTTGAGAGGAATCAGGCTGAGTGTAGCTGATAAAAACATTTTGCACATATTTTAGTGTTCATGATCATTTTGTTTTTGTGCGTGTGTCATTTCTAAGCATTCTTTAATCAGTCAACTCAACAAATAATTTACAGTAAATGATCAAGGAACATTTCATAGAGTCTCTGGTTAAAAAGTAAAAATTTGCTGCTTTTAGGTTTTTAGACGAATCAGTTGTGACATAAATAATTAGTTTCATCCTTAATATTTGCACTTTTTGCTTAAAATGTACTGATTATTATTTTGGTCCATGCAATCAAACTGACAGCAAAACACTAACAAACAATACATTTTCTACATCTTAGCTCTTAATGACACAAAGACAACAAGCCAAATCCTCCCCTGCGTCAGTGACAGACTGACCAGGCTCCCTTTACAAACACCCATTTGTGATGGAACAAGCAGAGTCAGCTGGACTTACTTCCCACAAGGACTGTTGAATATTCCTTAAATCCTCCAGTGTGTCCAAAACCAACGGACCCATATTCTCCCACTTACACACTTAACAGAGATTAAAAAGGTAGTCCTGCTTCACATGATAACCTAATCTTTCTGCAGAGAAGTTCTTCTGTGTGAAATGTCCAAAACATGTCTGGTATGTTGTCGGCTCCCTGTGGTATTGCTGTGTTTTGCTCCCAAAGAACTCCATTGTTTGACAAAACATATAGCGATGTTAATTGGAGCAGAAACATTCCAATTACCGGTGGCAAACATTTTCCACTTGACCAAGTTGTGTATACTAGTAATACGGCTATATCAACGGAAAAAAAAAATATTGGAGAATTAATATTCAGAGTCCCATTCTTCTTGTGAGTATTCCCATTGGTGAGACATTCAGTGAAAGTGTCTGCATGCTCGCTTCAGTTACTCAAACACAAACGGGGCCAAGCACAAAAACAAGGTAACCTAAATTGAGAGAAAGTAGGGAAACCACGGGGCAGAGCTAGTTTCAGTGTGACACACCTGGAAGGAGGTCTTTTCCTTGGGCCAATAATAGCTCAGGTTCATGGCACAACAGATTGTAGGTGTGAGTCATAACACAGCATGCCTGTCTAGCTGTGAAGCTGACTGTGCTTTTGGTATTCAAGCAGTGCACACCTCAAATGCTTCAGCACAAAAACAACCATACTGGCTTAGACAGACCTGACAAAGATAATGCTCAAAAAGGCGAGTAATATTTTATTTTTTTAGATCAGCTTCACAATCAGCATAATCAGTAAACAAAAAGTGATAGTAATTGTTGTGAAGTAGAGACAAGTATTGCCAAGAGCGCTGCACATTAGTGCAGATAGATAATGGTTTTTCAGAGAATATACTGATACAGATTATTAGTAGTTAATGAGATCAATAACCGATACTTGGAAGCGATTCACATTTACAATAAAAGTAAAAAAATATTTGTCAAAATCTAGAATTTGTAATGTTACAAATTCCAACACAGAACTCTGTTTAAATGCCTTCAGCAAATGTTTAATCAAAACAGAAATGTTCAACATCATATACTACAAGTTCCCAGCACTTTTTTTGTAAGTACAAATTCCTCCCATGCGGGCACTTTCTTTGCACTTTTTAACTAATTAATTTTATTGGCAATGCTACACATAAAATGCTGATACAGATGATCAGCACAATGCCAAATATCGGCCCGAATAATCGATCAGGCATAAAATCTGTCGACCCCTACTGCACATACCACAGGTTGTTGTTTTTATAAATCAAGCATACTCTGGATATCTCCTGAATCATGTTATTTGATGTGTATAATCAGAAAATAATCCATTAAACCAAATCACACTGGGAAGTGACACAACAAGGTCAACAACTGGACAGGTGTTGGACACAACTGTAACACAAAGTCTAGCGTTATTACCAAACCGTTACAATGCTGCAGCTCTGTCTGATTACGTTACCTCTTGCTCTCTTGCATAGTCCTCTTGGTCGTACTCTTCTTCATCATGCTGGGTTTGAAGAGCAGCGCTGTCGAAATCAATAGACATGATGCAGATCCGTTTGGTGCAGGGTGCTCTATGAAAAGAGGTGCATAAATACGTAAGAGGGGACTCGCACACAGTCAGGGAAAGTACTTTCTGGGTTTTAAGTTGGTGTTAAACATGTATGAGATGGCTAACGTTAAGTTAGCCATCATTAACATTACAAGCTAGTTTAAATTTAAAAACACTGTTATGAACGACTCAAGACAAACACATAACGTCAGCTTACCTTTTTTGATACGTCGGTTATTCCTTCATTTAGGTAAGTTACAAGCTAGCTATTAGCCACATTAACCTACTGTTTACATTACAAAGCAGTGACGCTAGCTAGCTAACTAGCGTTGACATTTACTTGCCTTAACAAAAACGAGCCCGACAAAAGTTTAAAAACCACCAGGCCATGCTTTGAAGGACCCTCGCCAAATAACGTTTGATCAAAAAAGTAGATTCATTCGCCAATAAGCAGTTAATGCCGGTTTTTGGTCAAGCAGTAACGTTAAACTAAGTGAGGTAACTTACAATGCTAACTCCGGTTAGCCGGCTGAACGTCCTCTTTAAGAGCAGCAGGCTCGCCCACTTTGAAAACTCGCGCGCATTAGCAGCGCGAAACCACTGCGGGCAGAACAAAATATACACGATATATTTATGATCTTATATCATCATTACTGACATTATTGGACAGACGGGCGCATACACATGTTTAATATCCATTCGCTGTAACTAAAGATGTAGGGTAAAAGCTGTTTCCTAACATCAATATTGTTGCAAACCCCGGAAGAAGCTATCCACGGTGCTTGCTTCCATGGTAACAGCGCGTGTGGAACTATAGGAAATGTAGTTGCCGTGTTTCCTTGAAATACGAGGACCCGATCAGCCCCTGAAGAGCATCATGGTCTAAATCAAAACTAAAACCCAACTAAACTTAAATGAGAACTACTTATTTAAACATTTAGTGATAATACAAGTGCAAAATTGTTGCAAATTAAAGCAGCGCAACATGCAGTTACTTGCTAAAAACTGTCATATAAATAAAAAAGGCTAGTAACAGCATCGATCTAACTTTTGTTGCATAGATATTAATAGGTCTTGTAAAAAGTATTGTCCCTATTTTGGCCATGTAAATTGCAGATATGTACACATGAAATCAAAACGTTTGACTTTCGCAGGTAAAAACTGATGGACAAGATTTTTTTTAAATTAATCTGAATAATTAACTGTTTGGAAAGCTATATGCTGACGTCGTCGTCCTACACTCCGCTGCCTACGTGTTTAACCGCGCTCCCTGTCCTCCAGACACTTCCGTATTGGGTTTTTTCTTTTTGCTGCCGCAGCCTCAACTGTTCCAGAGTCAGCTGCTCTGTTAAAAAACAGGAACCTTACATCTATAAACTGAGCCGAACTCGTGTTTATAGAACTGACCTCAGGTCAGTATTTCTGCATCCGGGATCCTCTTGTGATAGTCAGCTGATCGCAGCTAGGCTCTGCAAACAGCTCTGAGCTCTGCTGTCTGATAACAAGAGGTACTCTCATAGCTGCTTTAAACAGGTGAAATGGCCACAAATCCACCGAAGTTAAAGACTGCGATTACTGGCAATGAAAGGTGAGTAGCAGTAAGATACAGCCTGCTGATTCTCAGTGAGATAGGCGCAAACAAGTGTGATACTCACTTCATTTCTTCATTTGTAATCTTTTACAGGCTTCAAAACTTGAAAAATACTTTTGAAACAAAGTATGGAGAATCTCCTCTCTTCTATGCATGTGCTCCCGGAAGGGTAAATCTAATAGGTAACTTTATTTCATACAGTAGGACTGAGTGGACTCTAGACAGTGGAAGTGGTTTATAGCACATGAGGCTGATGTTGTTGTTTTTGTCTCAGATATTTTGGACTTTCAAGAATAAAGTAGCATTAAACAGATGTTATGTTCTTTAAATATGCTGAGAAAAAGTTTTTTCAGATACCTTTTCACTATTTCCTCAGTCCGCCAAAATTCTTTTACTAAGAGATAAGTGACTTTTGAAAATGATAATCCTTTTCTCCGATTTATCATATTTTACAGGGGAGCATATCGACTACTGTGGCTATTCTGTTCTTCCAATGGCCATTGAACCAAACATCCTCGCAGCTGTCTCAGTGAACAATTCAGGAACAATCACACTGGCCAACACAAATCCTCAGTACAAGTAAGGATTGGACATCCATGATTATTGTTAACACTTATAATGTGAAAGAATTTGTTGGAACAACTTTATTTTATGAGAATATGATAGTTAAGTACATAACACTTTAGAATTGCATTTGATTTGTGTGGAAAACTTAGTTGGAACAAATGAACTTGTGTGGGTAATCAACTTAAACTATGAACTTGTGTTCATTATTATGGTAATTAAGTATTTAATTACCATATTTATTAAAGCTCATTTTAAAGTTCAATCCTCATAAAACAAAAAGTTTTTCAGATTAAATTGTTATGTACTGTTACCATAATTATGAACACGCATTTTAAGTAGATTACTATTAAAAATTAATTTGGTCCAATAAATTTTTCCACATAATTTAAAAGGAATTGTAGAGTGTTATGTACCTATTTACCATAATTATTAACACAGCTGATTACTCATCAAAGTATGTTATTAAAATGTTTTCTGTTTTCACATGATTTGAAATGAATTTTAAGGTGTTGAATACTTGCATTCTGGTTGTGTAAGTTAATTCAGGAGCTTAAAACACATGTAAAGTATCATCATCTGTTTGCAGGGATTTCACTGTGTCGTGTTCAGAGGACATTGCAATAGACAGAGAGAACCCACAATGGCATTATTATTTTCTCTGTGGGGTGAAAGGTATTCAGGTAAGAGTTATATTTTGTTTTACACATTCTTTATCCACGACAAGGGTAGAATTTAGTATGCAATTGATACTTTCTACACATTTTTGGAATTAACTTCCTGCTTTTTCTCTGCAGGAGAAGTTTGAGATCACTTGTTTGGCCGGGATGTCTTGTGTCGTAGATGGAACCATTCCCCCGAGTTCCGGCTTGTCCAGTTCTAGTGCCTTAGTTTGTTGTGCCGGGCTCGTGACAATGGAGGCTAATCAAAAGTCCCTCTCCAAGGTCAAATACTTTGCAATACAAGCATTTCATTTTATAGCACTATATATATTTAACAAGGAAAAAAAACAAGCAAATGTGGCTCCTAACTTGTGATGTGCTTCACTTTCATTCATTCCAGTAGTCTGCATAGGAGAGTATTTGTCATAAATGTGCTAATTAAACATTTTCTCATTGTTGTCTGTGATCAGGTGATGCTGGCTGAGATATGTGCCAGAAGTGAGCGATACATTGGCACAGAAGGAGGCGGCATGGACCAGTCCATCTCATTCCTGGCAGAGAGAGGAACTGTATGTCGCTTTGCATTCAGTACATTAAGTCAAACCAGTGGAAAGAGGTCGATCAGTGTCATTTGATACGGAAGCCCTAAGCGGCCATGCTTTCATACATTTTTTCCTCTGTTTTCCCGAGATAACAAGATAATTCATTTGAGATCTAGAGATAACAATACTGTAATAGTAGGCTATAGGAAAATATTGACCACCGCATCACATGGGCGGGGGGGTGTAGTGGGTTTTTGTGTCCAGTTTTGACAAATTGATTGAGAGGACTAAACTGATTTGCATCGTGAGGTCTCGATCCATCAAGTTAGCTCCACAGACAGCTGTTGTAATGTTAACATTTATGTTGTCACATTTATTCATTCTTTCATTTCAGAAAAATTTTAGCATAGAAAGCATAAAAGCACAAAACAACCGGCTAATCTACATTAGTGTCCAGGGCTTCCATCAGTCAGTATGGCATGACATGTCACATGTGACGGCAATCTCAGGCCTGTTACATTTAATCTGTAATCTCAAGATCGCAACTGAATTATGTTGTGATCTCAGGAAAACACAGTTTTGTTATCTTGAGAAAATGACCACAATATCTTGGGAAAAATGAAAAAAAAAGTATGAATGTATATGGTCGCGCAGGGCTTCCGTATTTTGAACATCCAAACTATTAAATCCCTAAATAAATATCTAAAAGAGTGCAAGAAGAAATGCGTGTTTGAGAGGTGAGAAGTACCCGCCAGATAAGTCGTGATTTAAATAATACTTTGTTTTGACATTTTCTATGTAGTCAACAAGTACCTTTTGTTTTATTACTGTTTTCAGGCAAAGCTGATAGAGTTCCAGCCTCTGCGAGCCACTGATGTCCAGCTCCCAGGTGGAGCAGTGTTTGTGATCTCCAACTGCTGCGTCGAGATGAACAAAGCTGCTTCTTCTCACTTCAACATCCGTGTGGTGGAGTGTCGAATCGCCACAAAGGTTCGGTGATTCTGACTGGTGGCTCTTAGCGAGATTCTCGGGGGTCTGAGGATGATTCAGGGAACAGGAAAAATATTTTATTTTTATGATACAAGTTCATGACTAATTTGCTGTTCTGAAATGTTATCTTAAATATTCTGGTAATTAATCAAATCAAACAAATTGAAAGGTAAAATAATTATTTGCTTGTAACCTTTATTACACTTCATATTGCATGTACATCCTATGATGGACCTTGTGCTTTTTAAATCTTTATACTGGTCAACATAAATATTTTTTCCATAAACATATTAAGAAATCTCCAGTTTCAATTAGCTTTCGTTTTTAGACATTCAATTTTGTTGCAGATGTCCTTAAGAGGAAAGAACCATAATACTGACTGCTACAACAGAGATATAAAGTAGATCTAGAACTTTACCCACATCTGGCATGAATGACAGTTTCTCATGGATTTACTATAATTGTCTAACTGCATTGTTACATTATCGGGGTAATTAGTTAAGTAGTTTATACCTGCTATGTGTCACAACACAGTTAGCTGCCTGAATTTTTTGTGTAATTTTCTGAATATTACAGTTACTATTTATTTGAAGTATTTAAAATGTAGTGAAGCAAGGTACTCAGAAACGGCAGAGTGTGGCGTCTCCTCGCTGACAGTCCTTTTGATAGACCTATAGCAATAATGTGTAAATATCTAATATATAGTTGAAGTGAAGAGAGGCATAAATAACCTTACCTTTCAATGTCTTTGCGGCTGTGTGTGTTTTCAGATGCTGGCCCGGGCACAAGGTCTGGACGCGAGCAGGTTGTTGAAGCTGGTGCAGGTTCAGACGGAGCTAAAGGCCTCCCTGGAGGAGATGCTGGCTCTGGTGGACGAGGTGTTGCATCCTGAGCCGTACAGCCGAGAGGAGATCTGCAAGGCGCTGGGCGTCACTTCGGAGCAGTTTTCCACAGAGCTGCTGAGCGCCAACACTCAGCATGGTGAGAAACAGTTCACAGAAACATCTGTGTATTTCATATCTCAGAACTGTGTCTAACAGTAAGTGGAGTACCCGATCAGTTAAACCTTAATCTCTTACTTGTTTTAAGTCTTTTGCAGTGAGAAGACTTGTTGATTTTCTCTCGTCCATATCGTTTAAATTTAACGTCTTTTGGCTTTTGGATTTCTGGCCAGATTTTTAAAAAATGTTTCTTAGGCTCTTGTGACCTGTGAACGGTACTGTAATTTTGACATTTTAATAGATAAAACACATTTTTAAAAAAACATCAAAAGATTATTTATTCATAAAAAAGGTCGGAAGTTGCAGCCATAATTACTTTGACATAGAATTTGGCAATACATTTTTCAGTAATAATACAGCATACTGATATAAGACTAAATATAATCTGGAATTGTACTTGATGTCAAATTGTTAAACATGTGTTTTCCTGAACTTAATAATAATAAGCCACAGAAATTTCTAACCATATTGATGTGCTGACATAAATGATGAGTAACCAGCCATTACTGATTGTTTCCTTTCACTAAAACTCTCATGTTTAAACATCCCGTGAAGAGAGACAGAGATTACTCTGAAAATATTACATTCTACTGATATTAAGGCATTTGTTCAAAAACTAACTCAGCCCTGTGTGGACATCGTTACAACCAAGTAGGAAGTTTGACAGGAGCTGTTATAGGACCTAACAAAATGTGCCTCATCGCCTTTTTCTCAGTGACGCATTTCAAGCTGCACCAGCGAGCCAAGCATGTGTACGGTGAGGCTGCGCGGGTGCTGCAGTTTAAGAGCGTGTGCGACTCTGCGCCTACCAACTCCATACAGCTGCTGGGAGACCTGATGAACCAGAGCCATGCAAGCTGCAGAGACCTGTATGAGTGCAGCTGCCCTGAACTGGACCAGCTGGTGGACATCTGTCTGTGAGTACACAGCTCACTGCTGTTACAGATTTAGACTCAGGACAGAATAAGATAGCATGAAATATTAGCCAGTTCAGTTTTAGAGACTTGACCAATAAAAAGTGAAAGACAACTGAGTTCAGGCTAAACTGCAAGTCGTGTGGCTGGATTCCACTTAGTTGCTTCAATATACAGTTTTTTGTGTTCATACACAAGAAATCAACATATTAAATCATTGTATACTAACAGGAAATGATGCAATACTTGCACCACTAGACCAAACTGTAGCTATGAATCCCAGTATACACTATGAATGTTGAGAGCCATGTGGAGACAATCCCAGCTCAGACTGTGAATGATAACTATGCTCTGAATGCCGCATACAGATCCTCTCAAACTGCCACTACCAATTTGCAAAATCTTCTCACAAATTAAAACATTTAATTTGAATTTCCTGTGAGCAGCTCATCCATTTCCTTTGTGCACTGCAGAATGGGAGCAGAGTGTACATAAACAGCACACTCGAAAATAAAGATTTTGTTTTCTACATGTCCATCAGCCTGAGCTGTACTTTGTGTTAAGTGCTAATTAGCAAATACATACTAAATTGCTAAACTTCCTGGCAATTAGTATAAGCGTATAGCTTTTAACATTTAGCTCAAAGCTGCACTGAAAAGCAGGTTGTATGAAAATAGGAAACGTGTTCGTAAATGCTGTGTTTATACCTCTCATCCTTATGTGTATATTTAGTGCTGTTTGGTCAGTATAGATCTATAGTATCCTGTGTGCTGTCCACAATGGACACAGGAATATTGTTTTTACTGAAATCCTTACTTTTTCTTGTTTCTCTTGGTTACAGGAAGTCGGGGGCAGTGGGCTCCCGGCTGACAGGAGCAGGTTGGGGTGGCTGTGCCGTCTCCATGGTTCCTGATGAGAAGGTGGAGTCTTTCTTGCAAACAGTAAGCAAGGCCTACTACCTCCCCGATCCACGCAGAGCGGCGATGCAAAAACAGAGTTTATTTGTGTCTAAGCCAGGCGGAGGAGCTGCAATTTTCCTCGAGGACTGAAATACATCATCCATGTCTGTTTATGCAGCAATCATTCAAATACATCGCAGCTCCGTGGGAAAATGATACTTGTTTACACTTGATTCAGAAGCACTTATAAAATGTAAACCTTACTTTAGTGTTGTTGTCTTTTATTTTACCTCTTTACAAATTATCCTGGAATATAAGGGCCAAAAATGTACTACAGCAGGGAATTATTTTTTACTAGCGGGATATGCTTTTTGTTTTTAAATCATGAAGGTTTTTGTGATAAATGGATTTTGTACTCTGTTTCACTGTTCACCTCAGAAAAGAAAAAATGACAAATAAAATAACAATCATGTTTAATTTGTCCTGCTGCATCAAATTCACCCATCCTTTTATATATATTACACATGAACATAATGTAGAAGAGTTAAATAAACAGAATATTATCAGGCTTTACATGTGCATTAGAAGTGGTCATGTGTTTACTCTGGCTTTAACAGTGTGTCGGGTTTGTGTTGTGTTAAATGTGTGAAAAACGCTGGGATATCAGGGGAGAAAAGTCCTGATTAAAGGACCACACGCTGGGCTGGAGCTGCTGTACAGGAGCAATTTCCAATCATTAAAAAGCAGTGATGGTGGAGGCTCAGTGGTCTAAGGCACACTGTACTGAACTAAATGTACCTGCAGCACAAAATCCGTTCAGGGACTGTTATCACATCGTACCTCACCCAGACTATAATTTCCTTCACTTTTTCTGGTTAAATATCGATTTAAAAAATATAACAGAAAAAAACAGAGGAAGTAATTGTTGTTGCTTTGAATACTAGCTTTTAAAAGCTAATCTCCGTTGTTTTATGTTGTATTGATTCTCTTTATGTCAAGGAGAAGCCTAACAACAAAACTGAATCCAAAGTCATATTTGGTTTTTTTTTAAGGATATCAGATTCAAGCCATGCATTCTGGTTTCCAACATTTCTTTGAATAAACATCTGAATTGTTGAGTATAAAATAAGACCAGTTATCGTTAACCGGAACGATACTAGGCACAGCACAGGGAAAACAGAGAGATACTGTATATTGGCAAAATATGGACTCATTTAAATGGATTTGAAGTGGAAATAGACAAATACTTGGTGTAGGGGTTTGGTTTTTTTTTGTATATTTCGATGGCAAAATGCGAAAGCTACAGAATAATGACTTAGTATGTGTTTAAATTGGGTCCCTACAAGCCTCACTTTTACTATGCAATTCTGTCTGCCACCAGGTATGATAATATAAAAAATTGGGATAATGAAGGCTGGATTTACAGCACAAAGCAAGTACTATATGTCAACCATTGTGGAAACAAAACAGCCGTTTGAAAAGATTATTTGTTACCACTTTAAATCAATAATTAAGTTGTGCTTATCATGTTTAATAGCTTTACATCAGTAATTACAGTATTAAAGTACAGTATTAAACACTTGTATTGTAGCACTTTGGATGTAGGTTGAGAGGAAAGTTTCAGTGCATTGGCTTTACAGTCAGAGGTCTGTTACAGTTTGTTGTACTGGTGCTCGAAGTTACCTTTATTTTTGCGTATATCATTTATATATATTTTATTACATATTTGCCTTGTTACCGCTAAAGCTTCCTCTAAATGGACTAAAATGTCCCAAAAGCTCTCCATCAATCAATAAAAGACATAACCACTTACGGATCAAATTGGATTGCTTGATGCAGGTAGACAAATATTTCTTAAATTTTGGCAACTCATGCATAATATTGTCCCAGAATATACCAGCTGTTAAATGAATGCCTTACATTATAAAGATTAAAAAAATCTTAACTGCACATTATGTGTTTTCAACCAGCCGGCATGTTTTTAAATGGTTCCTCTTGATAATCATATTTTAACTGGCTTTTTTAACATTTACCAGCACCCACATGATGCACACTAATGAAAAAAAAAGAGGTACGACTGTGTTTTAAGATTTGAGCATAAATTTACCCAAATGAAAGACATTCATACCTTTTGCTTGGTCTGTGGGATCCATGCATGTGGTATCCTGTGGTATTGTCTATTATCTGTCAGGTCCAGTAGTTCAGTCTGTGTGCTGTTGAGTCTGTTTTGCTCTGCTGCTGCTTTCAGGTGCTCCTGTGCTTTCATCAGAGACGCAGGAGACTTCATTCTTCCTCTTCAACATGTTTTCTATCCAGGTGGAGCTGTGTGGTGTTTTTCCAGGGGAGCGAGCGGACGACACTGCACCCATCCTCATGTTTTTGCCTGAGGTTATCAGCTCTCCGTAGCCCTGTTGGTGGGAGAAGGCGTAAGCAGAGCGGCGGGAGCTCGTCCTGCGTATTCGCCTGAAGTTCTGCTCCTGAGGTCTCTGTTTCTTCCTGGACTGTTGGAGATGACGCACCTGTCAAAATACAATACCTCAATGTAAGAATAGTCCCCTGCAAGTAAAAGTTCTGCATTTAAAGGTATTATCAGCAAAATGTACTTGAAGCATCAAAGTTTTGCATATAAAGTATCACCTCTGACTGACATATTACATTATATCACATCATTAGAAAAATTGTTAATACTGATGCATCAATGTGTCCAGTTGGAGCTACTTAATATAGAGTACAATTAGGTAGTTCAGTCCAGTGGTTCCCAGCCTCGGGGTCAAGCCCCTCCAAAACATCAGAGTATGAATCTGAGGGGCTTTGAGATGATGAATGCTGCAGGAATTGAGGAAAAATAAAGTTCTGCTGCACATATCTGTATTGATTACTTTGATTTTTCTACACAATCTCTCGCACTCAAATAAAGACAAAGCATTTGGTGGTTTTGAAGCAAAATATATTTTATGCTAAGTTACTTTAACAAAGTAAAAGTACAATATTTCCCCCTTCATTGTAGTACTATAGAAATACTAAGTAGCACAAGATGGAAACACTCAAAGGGGGGTACAACTACCTCAACACTGTGCTTGAGCAAATGTTGTTAGTTTCTTTCACCACTGAATTACAGCCATGGGGAAAACATTAATAAAGTTCATTGCTGTAAATGCATCAGTTATTGTACCTTGTCTGTTAGAGTTGGGAAGAGGTGAACTCTCAGGAAGCTGACTGCTAAGCCGGGCACAACACACACCACAGCGGTGAGCAGAATGACCAGCCACACACTCTTCTCCGACAGACAGTTACGCGCCGTGCCTGAGGACACACACTTTTAATCATACTCAGTATTCAAGAATCAATATTATATCTTCACATGGATCCGAATGAACAAAACCTACCTATGAATGGGAAATTACTTGGAAAAATGCCAAATATGCCATTGCTTTGCATTGCAAACAATATGGCAAAGTACACAGTCAGGCTGCCCCAGATGAAGAGGTGATTGACAGCTGTCCAGTAGTGTGTGTCCAGTCCAATCTGCCGGAAAGCATACATGCATCATAAACATTTATTTTTTTCTAATCAACGAGGCTATTTTTGTCTGTTTATACTCTTACCTGAACACTTACAACAATGACAAGGGACGTCGCTATGGTGACAGCAAACGCTTGCTGGTCGGAAAAGTGGGAGCCGTCCTCCTTCACCATGACAGAGAAGGCTCCGTAAGGAATAAAGAAAAGCAGGAATGACGTGCCCATGCCCTGCAGTGTGCACAGGAAGAACTGGCGTTTGTTGAAGAGAAGGTTCTGCTGGCCGGGCTTGTAGAGGCTCGGGTAGCGAAGGCTGTTCTGGTCATTGACATCCTGCAGGAAACAGATATCCTGACTGTTACGTGATATTATTATATTTATTATATGATAGGGGGAAGCATTGAGGGCTTGATGATGGATTTATTGCACATGGTTAATTGAGTGTGATAAATAAACAATATACAAAATCCTATATTGAAATGGGTTAATAAGATTTAGAGTTCTTATAGTCACACACACACACACAGTTAGATATTTAGTTTCCAAGCATGAAACAGTAAAAGAGTCTGCTGTGAAAAGATATTCACCTGTATGACTTGATCTTGAAAAGAAATAACAAAAAGGATATAAGAGTCCAAATGTAGAAATTAAGAGTTTATGTAAAAATAATTAGGTAATTTGACTCTGATAATCAGTGCTTTATTTTCATCACATATTTCACAGTATTACCTGATCAAAAAGTCCCATGGCCAGTACTGGTAAAGATGTATAGACTATATTGAAGAGGGTGATGAACCACTGGTCATACACAGTCTGTGGAGAGAGGACAGTTACATACATGAAGATAGTGTCAGGCGGGTGTAGCCAAAATCAACATGCCATTTAAAAGTAGAGTTGCCCCCACACTGACAAAAAAATAAAACACTTACACAAGGCTCTGAAAATGCGAAAATAATCAGATTATCAATTTATACAAAGGTGATAAGATATTATAATGTGTGACAGAAAGTAAATGTTTTGGTTAAAGGGCCATCATCAGTAAAATCTACAGACCATGTTATTTAAGTGGCATGACAAGAAACATCACCTCACATTTGTTTTACAGCACAGAAGATTTATACAATCAGCACAGTTTCAAGGTGGGCACCCAACATTAGAGTCACCAAAAGTTATGACATTCAATAAAGGCCATAAAAGCGTTCTTGCTGAACACCATGATGCCACAGTGAAGTTGACCTTTTGTATTTACAATGTTGTCACTTTATCATTTTATCCCATTGGACATTTTTGTGAAATTGAACTTCTTGAGTTATGGCCAAAAACATGTTTTTTGAGGTCACAGTGACCTTCAGCCAAGATCTTGGGTCCAAGTTGATATTTGTGCCAAATTTGGTCCTCTTGAGATATAGAAAAAAAAACAGTCCATTGACAGAGTAAAAGTGCCTGAGCAGTGATAAAAAAAAATAAATAAATAAGATGTGAAAAGAATCAACATATTAATTTATTTCATGTGCAAGATGTGTAACAAAAGTGTTACAAAAAGTTGTTTTTTTTAAAGGACCATCGTCAGCAGAATATGTAACTCATGAGACATAAAAAGGCTAACAGATGAGTCGCAACAACCAAAGAGGTAAGAGAAAAAAGGTGTTCCACATGACCTCATCAGTCGCTGTCTGTCAGCAGACTATTTATCTCTGACATGGGATTGTTGACCCACATAATGAGCTTGAAACACACTCAAGTAAAAACTATTCTTACCTGAGCTGAGAAACCACAGAAGAAACCGTACCAGAAGTGAACCAACGTGAAGCCAAAGTTCTTGTAGAAGAAATAGCACAGGAAGTTACACATGCGAAAGTAGGACCAGCGTCCGTGCACCAGCAGGAGCCGCCGCAGGTACTGAAACTGAGCGAAGGAGTAATCGGATGCCAGAACTGCCTGCATCCCCTCCTGACCGCTGATGCCGACACCGATGTGAGCAGCTGAGGAGGAAACACACAGTCACTCCCCTAAGATTAAAGAAATAATAAAACAACATGTTATGTGTATTTATGTAATCTTGGAAATGAAATATTGTAAATGAAAATAATGGAGACCCCAGAAGTGTAGCTGCAGTTTATAACAGAAGTAAAAGGGGATCTTAATAAACAAACAAACATACTGAAATGCAAGGGCATTGCTTTTGTTTCAACACTGGGGGGACACTTAAAATTTGGGGGCTGGGTTCCGCCTCCAGGAAATTTTAGGTGTCAAATGCTTAATTTCCTGCATTCTGGTGAATTTTTATGCCTTGTTAAGCCTTTTCTGCATCAATTTTTGGTGGAAATGTCTTTAATTTTGTGTCTTTAATTTTGCTTTTGGTATGGTGGTATAGTACCTTTGGAACCAAATGTAGCACATACAAACAGGTACCAGGAATTAAATTATATATATTTTTACAGCTGCTGCTAGAAGCTGCAAAACATCATTTCATTTTGAAGTTATAGTTTAGTAATGTATGAAAAACGTGTCACACTATAAACAGTGGTTAAAGCAGCCCAGAGTGTTGATTCTCTACTGACCAATGAACAGACTGCAGCATTTCTAGCTCAACCTTTTAGTACCGATCTGTGTGCTAGGTGCCTCTGGAAGAGGAGTGTCTAAAAATGAGGACGGTTCAAAAGGAACTAAAGGTACCATCCACAACTTTTCACAACTGAAACACAAAAAAATGTGTACCGAACTGAACTGAACCATACTGACTTGCAGATGGAAACGCCCCAAAATGCACATGTTGTAAATACTGAGGGGTATGTCTCCCCTCCATCCACCCAAATCTATACCTGAGCTTAAATGTATAAAAAATGCACATTATACTTAAAATTTCCCTTTGAAGTTGCTGGACAGATATACAGACTGACAAAAAAACTAAATATAGCTACTAAAATGTTATGATGCTGTAAAAATGTTCCTTTATATTGCTTATGTTTAATTAGCTCTGGGACTATGAGTGAGATCATCCCTGAGACTTACTCTTGATCATACTGACATCATTGGCTCCATCTCCGATGGCCAGAGTGACGGCCCTCTTGTGCGTCTTCACCAGCTCCACCACCTGAGCTTTCTGCATCGGAGTGACCCGGCAGCAGATGACTGTTTTACACAAACAGGCCAAATCCAGCAAGATGTGCTCTAGCTGTGGCTCCAGAGCGTGAGCCTGCAGGGAGAACACAAACATCACACCAGTTTAAACCATACTGTTACCCTCCTAAAACGTCAACCCCCTGAAGAGGCAATTTCCACCGAGCTGCTGCTGCATCATGCACGCTGCTCAGGGCACAGCAAG
Source organism: Plectropomus leopardus (assembly GCF_026936395.1). Classification (NCBI taxonomy): domain Eukaryota; kingdom Metazoa; phylum Chordata; class Actinopteri; order Perciformes; family Serranidae; genus Plectropomus; species Plectropomus leopardus. Next base: position 30,803,585 of record NC_142182.1, on the reverse strand, counting down.
GGGGCTGGAAATGGATGTTAATGAAGACCTGTAATAGAGCCCGGGGCCCTCGGTGGCACAGCAGCTCATTACAGACTCGGCACAGTCAGCAGCAGGTACAGAGACGGCAGACTCAGCAGAGACAACCACCGTTTAACAAAGCTGCAGGCAACGGTACCAAAATAAAAACAAGCAGAGGATAAAATTATCATCCCAACAGAGGAACATGCTATATAAAGCTACACGCTGTAGTAACTTACCAAACTGTGTCCATTGATGACTAAGGCATACTCTGCAATAATGGTTTCTTCAAACACAGAGTCACCAGACACATCTGCCTTCTCAACATCTCCCTCACTGCTGACTCGACTCAGGCCCAGAATGCGCTCTGTAGCACTCCTGAGGAAAGAGGAAAATAGTTAACATACATTTTCAGCATGTTTCTCAAAGTTTTATTGAGCTTATTCTGAATGACACAATTGTCTTAGTCTACTGGATAAGACATGACTTAGGGACTGTACTTTATTTGAATAATTGGGCAGGCTAGGGTGTGACATTGAGTTTTCAATACCATGAACCTCAATATAGTTACAAATATTTCCCTTGAGCCTTCCTGAGTAAATGGGGGAAAAAGAATGATCTTCCCTTCACCACAGTTTGCAGCTGATAAATTGTGTGATTTGTGAGATTTTTTAGAAAACATGCCTTTCAGACCCACTTGCTGTTTTTGAGAATATTTAAAATAGATACTAAATACAATTTTTTAAAGCTGAATGTCCCAAAGCTACATGCGGCTCTTTAGTTCCTCTCCATTGGCTCCCTGTTGCTTTGACAAAAAAAAAATATATGGAAATGAATAACTGATTTTTTTCTATTCTAATTTGGCTTTACTAATGTTATAGACCTAAAATGATTTCTGAATTCTCCAGTTATAAAAATGTGTAACCTAAACACCAAATAAAAAAAATGTTTCAACATTTCATCAACTGAAATGTTATCATAAATCTACAGCCTGGCAGCTTTTCCTTACATTTTGCCAAATGTCAGTAGCAGTTGCTACAGCAGTCTGTTGGCCATGTCAGCAGGAGTCTCCTTAACAGAGCTAACTGTAGATTTCAAATCCATAATAAGTCTTAAATGAAAATAAAGAATTGAATATGGCATGGACACATTTGCTTACTTTCATTGCAAACATTACAGAGTTAAATCACGAAGAAAATCATAAGTAGCCACCTTTTCATTAAACATTAAAGAATGCTTATTTAAACCTACCTATACATAATGCTGATGAGCTCATTAAGACTTAAAAGGGAGTTTCTTGCATTAAAAGGTTCAAATACGTTTTGCGGCTATAGATTGTTTTTCTTTATTGGCCAAAAATTGTTATTTTGGTTGAGTAATTTGTAAAGGTGATTTGTGTGATTTGTAAAGGTTGCCGACCCCTGCTTTAGGATGTGCAGTTATTCTGAGAATATTGGTCTGTCGTGTGAGTGGAGGTGTGTCACCTGAGCTGCTCCTGCACCTCCAGCAGTGTGGGGTCAGAGATAACAAACACCTCATTCATGTCGTCTCGCAGCATGTTGCAGGAGTAGCCGATGTTCATCGCTGTCTCTGAAATGTTTACACAATTTACATCCCAGTAGCTTTAACAGTATCAGAATGTATGGTATAAAAGGTAAATTAAGATGGATTATGCTACCTAGTTTGTCTCCTGTGAGGACCCAGATCTTGATGTCGGCTAGATTTAGACAGGCGATCGTTTCTGGGACTCCTTCCTGAAGTTTGTCCTCGATCGCTGTGGCTCCTAGAAGCTTCAACCAGGACAGCAGACAGTCTGCAGGGACTTACATGAGACTGATTGCTTCAAAGATGTAAACAAAAGGATTTCAATGTTACCTTCAAGCCCTGCTCAATCTCCTCGTAGAGAACAGCCAGCTGATCCTCACGGTTCTCAATTACAGTGCTGGCGAACAGAAGCTTCTTCACCCAAACATCGAAATAATCTTCATCCAGATCTTTGTAGGCCAGAGCTAATGTTCGAAGGCCTTCTCCAGCAAATTCCTGCAGAAAACAACCACATATAACTGCTTTGGCAAATAAAGTTGGATGGACGTTTTACTGAGTATGGTATTTTTTATTAGCATGCCGTTCAATGCCTAATTGTAAATTTTTCAGTTAAGACAAAAACACAATCAATCCAGCTCTGTCTGAGATTTTGATAAAACTTTCAAAACATGACCGTGCACCAACTGCTGCAAGAGTTCAGTATTATATATGCATGCTGATGTATTTAGTACTTTGTCTGGTTTATCGATTTTTATGAAACTATAAACACAGATGCATAGTGCACTTATTTAATAATGTAGTCATTAAGTGGTGTTATCAAATCTAACAACACTTACACTGAGATGTTCTGAGGTAGTGTTCATGAGGTCTTCACTGGAGGGATCCAGGCGCTCAAAGATAATAGTGTCAGCTCCTTTGGAGTAGAGTTTAATTTGGCCCTGTGGGTTTCTCACTATAAAATACAACAACAAAATAAAACATGGGATCACATTACTTTTCTGATCAAATCATATTTGCATACATACAAAAAAAATAAAGACTGCTAACAGAAGCATGTGCACAGAGAGTATCACTTTCATGCTGTTTTTAGAAAAGAGATTTATATTTGACTATTCAGATATTATTAAAAATGTCTAACCTGTTCAGAACCCAAACACAAAAAAATATAACAATGATGGATTTCTTCTTTAAATGCACTCATAATCATTAGCAAATAATAATAATAATAATAATAATAATAATAATAATAATAATAATAATAATAATAATAATAATAATAATACTTTACTTATAAGATACTTCATTATGGGTTCTTTTTCTGTTCATTCCAATGGACGAAGAATCTTAACACAGAACTTACCTAATAGTGAAAATCACAATACATGTTTGATTATTTACTTTTCATGAATAACTAAATCATATCACTGAATAAAGTGATGCTTTAAAACACATTTTTATTTTTGTCATTGTGACTGAAAATATCATTTATTTCTTAAGTATCTCCTGAAAATAGTATGTGGAATACCTCCAGAGATTAGTATTCTGTCAACATAATTAATAAAATACAATAAAAGCTTTTTGTATTATTAGAAAATTAAATTTGAACAGTATTCCCCTATATAAACTGTATTTCTTCCATTCATTTTCCTGCGACATATAGATCCACCGTCCATTCCAAAGGATGGATATTTATTTAAAATTCCTGAACAAAGGCTGCAAATCTGATTTTTTTTTCTGTCGATGATTATTTTTACATGGACAGGTAATATTACATCTCATGTTTACCTTAAACACTGTTTAAGCACAAATTAGGTATTTTAACTATATGAATAATGGACTGAAATGTGCCTTGCACCTCTTCCTTTCCTCATGGTCTGCAATGCTTGCTAATAAAGGTGGCGTGGCTCCACTGCAGTCCACTTTAGATGAGGTGGAACACTGTGATTGGCTGACAGACATCACGTAAAATAACTCTAGGCATTTGAGTGGAGTTGATTGACAGTTATCATAGATCTAGACATCCTAGAAAAGTTATGTCTACTGGAATGAACAGGGGATCTGAACAAGTTAATGGGAAGTCAGTCGAGAAACAAACTTAACGTTGATTTTGATTTAATTTTTAATAATTAATTAAAACATGATGTCATGTTGACAAATTGTTAGCTGAATGGAGCGTTGCTGTTATAAGTGAAGACCTAACCAATGACACTCATTCTCTTGCGCACGTTGTTGAAGTCCAGTATGGCCAGCAGCTGGTAGGTGACAGCTCGTCCCATCTCCCACAGTGTGATGGTCTCAGGGGTTCGAGCCCGGAAGACAAACCCAAAGTTTCGTGCAGCAGTAACCAGGGCTCCCTCATCAGGTGACTGAGCCTGGTACACCAGATTTCCTTCATGTTAACAGAAACATCAATCAGACCCACTTTTACATATTCAGTTAATTCTGTTATTTCTTTTGCTGCTGAATGTGTGCACAGTTTACCTTCACTCTTTTCCTCAGGCATGACGGTGTGACATAATGCCAGCAGTCTGAAGAACTCCTGCGCTGCCGGATCCTCCAGTTTTATAGCTTCAACCAGGCTGCCATCATAAAACTTAAACCTTCTGTCACACAGAGGGTTGAAGGAAAAGTCCACACAGGCTGTTTTCTGAGGGCACGTGGACCATCGTCATTACATACATTACATACATACATTGTTATTGGTATTGTCACTGAGTTAAGAATTTGTACTTATTTAGCTTCACTTACTTCTGTGATTTCCACCTTCTGCTCAAACTCATCATAAGTGTCACCTATGAAAATAAAAAGCAACATATTAAATATCAGATATATGGCAATGTGATAGGTAGTTTTGTACTGAGGGTCAGTATAGGTGTTTTGAAGTTTAAACCTAAACAACTTTTAGAGTGAAATAGTTGATGAACCGCAAGCAGAATTATAGTGAAAAATTGTTTCCCACAATGTTATAATAATAGAATTTCATGGTGTGATTAATAACCATTAAAACAGTAATGTAATGAGTGTGTTTGTTTGTGTTGAGAGCACTTCAGGGTACATTATGGCCATTCATTATTCTTTAGTGTGACACAGTCTTCAAGTGGTATGATGGAGGTGTCTCCTTTATTCCACTGTCTCTTAAAAACTGTTGAGATTGTTTCCTCAGATGAGATTGTTTGGGTGAAGGGCCCCCGCCCACCCCGGGATCAAACCAGGGACTCTCTTTCTGTGAGGCAACAGTGCTAACCACGACACCACCGTGATGCCAATTTTGTAATGTCTGTTGTGGTTTGTAGCATTTATTGTACAATTTTGTTGTTCGTTAAATGTTTTTGTATGTATGTGAAACAGCTAACAAATTTCTGAGTTATTTCTAACAATAAAGTGAAATCAAATCAAATCAATCTAAGAAAATACTGGCAGAGGGCAGGTTCTCTGCAGACACAAACACCACCACACACTGCAAGTAGGTCAAAAGTGATGATATAGAGGGAATACTTTTGTGTGAATATATACATTGTTCTTTTAGTGTAATCTTTTCAAGTGTGCCTTTAAAGTTTTTAAGAGCTTCAAAAAAAAGTTCCATACCGTACGTCTTTCCATTAATGGAGCACTTGCTAAAGACCATGATGTTCTGGGTGAGGGTCCCCGTCTTGTCAGAGAAGATGAACTCAACCTGGCCGAGCTCCTCGTTCAGGGTGGTGGTGCGAGCTTCTGCCGCGGTGTCCGTCTGACTGTAGTACATCTTCTGGTCCCAGTTAATGAAGTAACTGTGACCGAGCCGCAGAACCTCCACACTGAGGGAAGGTTCAATAAAATGTTTTATTGTACGATAGAACTTGATTCAGAGTAAAACACTGATCGTTGAGAAAAAATGGTTAAGAAATCATGATCCTTTTGGAATACATTGAAGTTAACTCAGAACAGCTATGTAGCATTTTGGAAATAAACCTTGTCCTAACCTGACATACAGCGAAATGGGCACAACGGTGTTGAGGATGATGATGTAGGACCAGAATGTGAGGAAGCCAGAGAAGACCGCACTTCTCTGAAACTCATCCCAAGGCAAGAACACCTGGAAGTGTCTGCCAATCCAGCTCTCCCAAACAGTGTTTCCAACGGCCAAAATAACTCCCATACAAAAGAGGAAGGCAAAGATCTGAAATATGGACCATCATTATTACAAAATTGTTTTGGTTTGTTAATGGTGCATGTAAAAGCAACAAACAGCTTACCCACAAAACCAAAGTGTTCATCAGTTTATCGATACTTGTCCTTTTAAATTTAGTCCTTCCGCAGTTCTGCATCAGTTTGGTTTGCAAGCCTGTTGCAAAGATAGAGAACATCAACAATAAGAGGGTTTATGGATAATGGATGTGGAGAATAAAAGCATTAAAATAATAGAAAAAAATCATACCAGCAAAAATGACCATCCCAAAGCACCACTCAGTGTTTCTGAGAACGCAACCCCGCAGCAGCATTTTCTCATTATCCAGAGGATATTTGTTGTTTCTCCAGAATAAAGTTCCTGTAAATTTATCCAGCTTGTTGTTTGGTGGCTCACAAATGACTTTTCCTGAGGAGCAAAGCAAATGCAATCCTACCAACATCAGTCATCACTGCAGGAGAAAATTCATCACACAAGCCAACATGTCAACATACAGAAGGCCTGAGGAATCCAGAAGCATTTTATGTATACAAATGTAGAAATGAACTAGAATTATAAGTTTCATCTCACCATCAAAGTCCATCAGTTTTGTGATATCTCCCAAATCTGAGGTAACGGTCAAAGTCTGACGAACTTTCAGATTCGTCTCTCTGTTTGGGAAGAAATGGCGAAAACAAATTTGTCCCTATGTTGATGTGTAAATGTAGACAATGTTAAGAAAAGTCAAAGGGACAGTAAAGGGACAGTGTGTAGGATTTTGTAGTATCAAGCTGTTAGGAACCAGCTGAGACGTCTCCCTCGAGCCAAGCTGAAAACTCCCAGTTGGGATTCCTTCAATTTTTCATTGATCAGGAGGTTTTTGCCGGCAGCGGAATTATCCACAAAGGTCTCCTCCTCTCCAAAACACACTGACCCAGTGACTTAAATTTGTAAAAAAATAAATAAATAAATAAAATTTTAAAAAACTGAATAAAGCAGTTTCATGTTATAAATTAGTGTGCCTCCAATGCTGTTCGGCACATCACAGAGAGACTGCACCTACTGCATACCTTTTTTTCTCTGATAACTTAGTTTCAGACTTTTAGGACTTTAAACGATGAGCTGAATTACCCAGAGATCTCTACCTTTCCAAAACAAAGTGACCCAGTGATTTAAGCCGGCAAAAAAACAAACAAAAAAAACAACAAACAAAAAAAAAACAAACACTGAATGAATCTGTTTCACATTAAGAAATCAGCATTTTTTCTGACGCTGTTCATTGCAGAAGGGCTGCCTTTTACAGTGGCCCATGTGAAAATGCAAATACCCCCGTCTAGAGCCAGTCTTTGGTTTGTCCATTATGGGCCACTGTTGAAATGTGGTTATGCAACATGGCAAGAACAAGGACCTGCTCCCTATGTAGATAAACGGCTCATTCAAAGGTAACAAAAACATACTGATTCCTATTTTCAGGTGATTTTCAGGAAATGTGATAATACCATTTCAAAAAAAGTGCCGACTTCAAGAACTCACCAACCCTTCAAGACATGGTATTGGAACTTATCACATATGTCATCATATATTATGTCATTACTAACATACCACTGCCCCAAATCCTACACACTGGACCTTTACATTTTTGCAAAAATCAACTACATGAATCACAATTACAGCGTTTCCTTCATCACACAAACAAATGCATTCTTCAGTCGTACTTTACATAACCAGTGCAACACTTACCCATCCAGCTCTGCAGTCTCAATATAGCACAGTCCATAGGGCTCACTACTACAGAGGAGGAGGATGTCTGCCTGTGTGTAAAACCAATATGAAACACAGAGAAGGCAATAAATCAATCTGCCCCGCTGAACCCGAAAGAGTGCCCAGCGGCCCCAAAATCTCCCATAAGAAACTTCTAATTGCTGACATCCACCTCTCTTATATGTAATTATATGTAAACATAAGCGACAGAACTCAACATCATCTCATTAAAGTTGCAACAAGTCGAAAAGGCATCCAGTTTACAGAATATTTCTACACATACAAAGTAGTTTACTTACAGCAACAAACTGATTATTCTCCAGTTTGATGATATCCCCCACTCGAATGTTCATCCATTTCTCATTCTGCAAACTTGGAAATCAGACACAAAAAGACCCATAATTAAAGGAACACTTTAACCAAAAAAATTACCATTTGTATATCCATTACTCACCCTGTATACCTTGAATTTTTGAGAAAAAAAAACGTTGTAAAATGCACACACTCAACCAGGCTTACTGCTCAGAAAAATGCATGTGTTTGGGAAGTTCTGAACACACAAATGAATAAATGAAACTTGGGTTATACCGCAAACATTGTGTGAGAGTTTGCAAACAGATGTTTCAACATAGCTTTGCTTTTTTATGGAGCCATAAAAACACAAATTCAGCGCAACACTGGATGAGAAATTGGTATACATGTGGTGATTTTGTCAGTGAAGTATTCCTTTTAAATCACATAAAGGTCCTTGAGCAGCATTGATCATTTGTGCATGTGATTTGGCCTTTCAACAGTTACACATTTAAAAGAAAACGACAGAGGATTAAGTACCTTCCTCTGATGAGAACCTGAGACTGCCGGTTGTTGACTTGCTGGTCACTCTTATGCCTGAACTGAAATTTAAAGAAAGGGGGTAACAATTTCATTGCAGGAGATGTAGAGGAGCATTTAGAAGATCTATTAGAGTGACTAGTTGCACGTACATAGTCATCTGTGGCGTCCTTCACGGCCGTGATTACCAGCACCAACACCAAAGGCACGATGGTTGTGAACCAGGACAGAGAGGAAATTACTGGAATTAACTTCAGAAAAATAAAGCCACATTAGTTTACTCAGTTTCAAACAATCTCCCCTTAAAAAATGACATTAATGAAAGCATAAATGTTCTCACAAGGTAGTTTCTCCTACCTGCAGTATCAAAAGTACTAAGAAGTAAGCGTTTGCGACCCTCTGCAACTGCTCAAACAGGTTGATGGGCAGGAAGGTGAGGAAGTTGTACTTTGAGGTTTTGATGTGATTGTCCTGATGAAACACACATGCAGAGACAGCACTGGTGAAATAACCACAGCCTACACTTGTACATAAAGCATGCTTAATGTAATTTTGAGGTAAACTTACTGCATAAGAGAACTTGTCATTATAGTCCCGCGCGTTGGCTTTCACATGGCGTTCCTTCTCTACATACAGAACACGTGGTCATTATCAAGAGACAGGTTATAAAAGAACACATCGATAAAAAGAATAGAATTCTTCAGACTGTTGTGTTCAAAGGTACAGTGAGAGTTTTCATTGAGAGAACCGTGTACATGTTTTTGTACTTCTGCAGTATTGTTGAAAGCTTTTCTTTCTTTAATCCACTGAAGCAGAGAGTCGTCTCGTTAAAGGAAGCCACTTTGCCATTTAAGTAAACTGTTGAAGGGTAAAGACAAAGCCCTCAGAGGATCTTAACAGAAACAATGCAGCTTGAATTTTATTTTTCATATGATAGATGGCACGAAGCTCTTTATTTTTTACAGTTGCTTTTATTAATGGTTCAATCACATATAATGAAAATGGCAGAAACATTGGAATTATATTGAGAAACTGAGGCAATCCTTGTATAATATTTAGCCGGTTTGTCAATCCCATCATGACCTACAGTAGTTCTCATATCCACATCCCCTGAAATACACATCCACCTGCAAACAAAGGTCGTCTTTTGTGTTATCTCAGCCACAGCATTCCAGCCTGCCTTGTTATGACCCCTTTTTGGACTTTTTGCCCACCTGTTCAAAGTCATAAATCTACAATGACTGGTTGGCAGGTGTTTTAAAATGAGCTTCAGAGGTGCTGGCTGGCAGATTTTGTTACCTTTCGACAGAGCCAGGATAGCTTTATGTTCCCCTAATTCCAATCTTCATGCAAAGTTAAGCACCTGTATGTCACTTTACATTTAGCGGACAGACATGAGAGCGGTATATCAATCTTTTTGTGTAATCCTTGGCAATAAGAATGCAGATAGGCATATTTTCCAAAATGTGGAAGTATTGCCTAAATCGGGGATACTTCAGTCACTTTCTTGAAGGGCCACTTTTGTAAAAGGGGGCCAAGGGCCCACTGCAGCAGCCCTATTCATGTTTCCAGGATTTTAGGACATTACTAGGATTTTAAGACATTTCTAGGACTTGAGGGTGTTTTTTAAGATTTGGGGACATTTATAGGATTTCAGGGTATTGGGGCTTAGCTAGGACTTAGCGGAAATCACATGTTTTTTTTGTGAATTAGATGGCACCTTACTGGCGGCCAGATTTGGCCTGCGGGCCTTAAATTGGGTATCACTGGCCTAAATACACAACAAGAGCCTTCTTGTCTTTAAATGGAAAGTAAAACTTTGAGTAAGGTTATGGGTTTGATCAAATACAGCGTGTCTCTGACACGTGGACTCTGTCAGGGCCTGCCCGTTTTTTAAGAACTAGAGACTTCATCTGCAATGACACGCTTTGGCATTCATCACATGGTTCATATGTCAAGGTGATTCATTAAGGCTCATTATTATTCTTAGTCTGCTTTCTAAACAGGAAATATATTCACTCACAAACAAAACAATAAAAGCCATCTGCAACATGACAAAACCATTTATCAAAACTTTGAGAGAAATGCCTGAAGCTGCACGCTGCTGTTATTTCCAAACGAGGTTAAATCATTGCTGAATTATGCATAACGCACATGCACAGAGCTGGAACAGGATAGACCTTCTCACACAACAGACTGCCCTCGTTCTGCTATCAGTTACTATGATAATTAATTATTAAGAATGGCTTTGGTCTGTTTAAACACCTAATTAGAAGATGTGTAAATGCACTACTGATTTTTTTAATACACCGTGACATTATCTTGTTTTTTCAACAGGCTTATTTCTGGAGGAGCTTTTTATTTTCTTGAGTAACACTGCAAGTTTGAGCAGCTTGCAGTCAAATGATTCATAAATGCTTCAGGAAATAATTCAGACCATTCTCCTCCGGAGTATCACATCAATACAGGAAGCTATTAGATTCTGTTTCCAAAACAATGACAACTGTACTTTAAGTTTCCTCTTTGTTCTTTTGAGGATTTTTTAAATATATATATAAATATATATTTAAAAGCCTTTAAATCAAGAACAGGGTCAAATCTGAGTTTGTCCCTTCCTCACTATGGGGCACATATTGATTACAGGATGTTATAAATGACAAACAGATGCACATTTCACACACACACACACACACACACACACACACACACACACGCACACACACAAATAGAGAAAGAAAGAGAGAAAGGCTACTGTATACTGCTTCATTTCATCTCTAAAGCAGTTTGCTGCACCAGGACAGGATAAGGAGTTTCTGTACAGCTGCATGAGACACAAGGTATGTCTCCAGCTTTTCAAAAGATAAAGCCGCAATTTTTATTCTAACCATTTACACACCTCAAACCTGTAAAACCTCACATCAAACACATTTTTCCTGTTGTTCTCCTCTACATCTTTTTAGATCTAGAAACAAAAGACGTTTTACCAATGTGAGTATTTCTCCTCCAGAATACCATCTTCTCCACGGACCTCCTGAGGGTTTCCCTAAAAATGAATGTAAAGAAAATGTAGCTTATAATCATTATTCATTCTATTATTATTCATTATTTATTTTCTTTCTATGTCATGCCCAGTGGTGTAGTGGTAGTAAATAAGGTGGGTTGGGCAGCTTATCAAGGAGGAAGTGGGTAGACTCTCTGATATGATGAAATGGCTTTTTGGCTGATAGCTGAGCGTACTGTAAACGGAGAGAAAAAGAGGTGGGCATAGCCCATAATCCCTCCACTACACACGCCAAATAATTTGGCCTATTCCACATCGGACTGCAAGTCACCATTATTTTTAGTTTAATAAAACACTGGACAGATTGACTTTTATTACTTATACTGTATATACATTCACAGTACTAAATATATAAATATTAAATATCTCAATATTTCAATATTTCAATTTTATGCTACCTCACACTTCTATATCACCAGAATTCAGATGGAAATTCTGTACTTAACACTCCGCTTCATTTATTTGACAGTTTGTGTGGGGGGATTTTGCATTCAAAACATACTGTATGAAAAAGCTATATATATACTTTTGGTTTAGGTTTACGGGCACATCTTGCTTAAAACACTTCAGTGACTTGTAAGACAATACTTTTTACAATGCGACTTCAAAGGATGTGAATATACTCCACCACTGGAGAAAATCACCATTAACCATCGACACTTGCAAAGCCTGTAAGTGAGCGTTTTGCAGTATTGCAGTGCAGGAGGTGCAGGTGGGGTGACTGTGTGTGAAATAAAATTGATGTAATGTCTGAGGCAACACACAAAGCAAAGTGTGTATATTCTGTTCAGAGGAGCAACTTTAATTAAAGTATTGGTGTGAGCAGCAGCGGGTGAATCTCCAGTGAACTGTGAGTCTCCTGAGCAAAGGACACAGGTGAGCAACACAGAGGTGTGAGTGTGTGTTTGTGTAACAGGATAAATGGGGTTTTCTTACCTCGCGCAAGTTTGTCACAGGCGCAGTCTTGTGTTGTCTCCATGTATCCTGTCATTTATTTCAAGCTATACTTTCCGCAGTAAACGCTGTTATCCTCCTCCTAAGTAAAAAAACAAACAAACAAACAAAAAAATAACAGACATGGTTTTCCTCGTGAAAATGAACAACAAAGGCTGATCAGCTGCGGTGAGAAGAAGAGAAAGAAAGCAGACGGTGTGGGCTGTGAAAATGGCTGCAGGCACACAAGCTACAAAAAGCAATCACGATACTCCGAGAGAGAAAGAGAGAAATCAGCTAACTGAGGCTCGAGCCTTCACCGGGGAGATGCGAGAGCGCGTGTGTGCGCGTGCTGTAAGGAGCATCTCTCTCTCTCTCTCTCTCTCTCTCTCTCTCTCTCTGTGTGTGTGTGTGTGTGTGTGTGTGTGTAAAAATAATCCCACCTGATTTCTCTACAAACATTAAAACACACAAGGTGATGCTAAAATTCTGAGCTGTAGAACTGAATATTTGAATTGGCTCTAATTGAACCGACTTGTCTCTAACCACTGAAATACTTCACTAAATTTCAGAGGGAAATATTGTACCTTTTTAACTACACCAGCCTTAATGTATTAATAATATTTGTTACTCTGACGATTCAGGTTAATAACACAAAATATAATTAACACAGAAATGATGATGTAGCTATGGGCCTTTGGATAAAGATAAGATACAGCCTGCATATCATTGCTTAAGTAATTATAATTTAGTAATATAATATAGCCTACATTATTCTGAAATGGGCCATTCTCCATAATGACTTCTACTTTTGGTACTTAATTTGCATGCAAATACATACTTTTACTAAAGGGGCACTTTTACCTTATTAAAGTGACAAAATTCAGGTCAAATTCACAAAAACAATAACAAAAAAAAGAGAAAGAAAATCAACTGGGACTCTGAAAGCATAATTAAAGTGGGCCAGGCCTAATTGTCTCATAATTGTGTTATAGTCTAATGCTAAAATGTTGCTATGTCGCCCCCATGAGGACTTACACTTATTTTCAAAACTCAAGCAAAGATTATCATAATATAGTTCTATTATTATTATTATTATTATTATAGGTGTGGGATTTGTGGAACAGTATCTTTTCACAGGCCTCTAGTGTATAGGTACATGTTTTATTTCATTTTATTTTATGTGAGCTTCTTCATGGGTGCATTGATTGAGTTCAGCATGTTTTAAGATGAGCTGATCGTGCTGATTTACTGTATGGTTGATACTGAATAAGACATATGACAAGGGGAGGAAAGTGTTTTAGCTGTAATTATAGTTCCAAAGTTACAGCTCCCAGTCAGTGTCCTTTTAAAAGCCAGGGCACACCGTTATCAGTAGTATGTTTGCGATTCTCATAGTCATCCCAGGTAATGCTTCCAAAAGTTGTAAAGTGATTTGCCATTGGGCTTCTTTCTCAATAGTCTCATTTTACAGCTACAGTCTTCTGTGTTAGATTATGCCTCTACAGTAAATCAGTTAACAATGGCCAAGGAGGAAGTAGATCCTGGCTTGTGTTTGTCTTATGATGGCCATACTTTAAAAAAAATATTTCTAATGCTTTTTTCTTTCAGTACAATGGGAAAACAGATGTGGTGATTCTGCAATGTGTAATACATAAACAAGTGCAGATGATGAGACCTTGAGGGAATTTAAAACCTGAACATGGTACCAATGGACAACAGGACATGACTGTTTGTACTTTATGACACAGTGGTTCATTGTCAGTGTGTAAGGAAGATTTAACTGTCAACACCTTTTTTTTTTCTTTTTTTTTTTTACATTGCACCACTTTTTATATAAAATTATCAAGACACTAAAGCGTGTGTCAAAGTTTAATGAGTCATGCAAAGACATGGTGGTGAAGATGTTTTTGTTTTCTAGATATTGAATTGGCAGGCTATAATATGCACTTTTTGGCATAGTCAGCTCAAACCCAGGTTTTCAGCTCCGGCTTTATGAGAGAATTGGTCTATTAAACTCCAATTTTAATGCTAAATCTATATGGGCATGTAAAGAATATGGGCAAGTCATAAACAAAGATGCTATTGCACTGTAGTTTAGTGGGCAACATACACTTTCCTTATAGACTGATACGCACAATCATTGGGACAAAATATCTTGCAATTTTGTTTGGGGTTATTTTTTTTTTTTTTTTTGCTTTTACTGTGATCGGTGTTTTGTATGAAAGTTACATTTTAGATTGTTTACAAAGAAACTTGAAATAAATCCGAAATCAAGAAACTAAGAAATTAGTAAAAAGCTACAAGAAAATTACAAGAAAGTAAAATAAATAAATGAATAAAAAACAAAATAGAAAATGACCCCAAGAATGTGCTAGATTTTTTTCTCTGAAACATGATGTCAAATATGTAATTAGAAGAATTATAAATATAGTTTTCTGGATATATTCTGGATATAGTTTTTTTCTATCTTATTATCCATCCAAGCTAATTTTCAGATAATTTCCTTGTTACCTTTCACTTTTTTTTTTTTTTTTAATTAGGTTTATTTTAGTTTATTTTAAATTAACTATAGTTAGTATAGTTAGTTTATTTTAAATTAACTTTATTTTAAATTGACATTTCTTGCCAAGTTGTTAATTATATTTTTACTTTAACCAATTGTCAGAGATTAAAAATATCGTGAAAGGCGTCTGAATGCAGGAAAACTGACGTCAATCCGGGTGTCAAAGGGTTAAACTTTTGTATTTTCCTTAATTGTTTACAGGAAGTGCTGCATTTATGTCAAGTGTATTAAGTAGCCTGCATATGTTGTGGAGTTCATTCCAGGACGACTACGTGCTGTTCCACAGGGCTGCAGACAAACACGCCCACCTTTATACAGTGCCTGAAGACACATTTAGATTTGTGTCAACGTAGCAACATTTTTTCGACAAGTTAACAGTGCAACAAAACACATCAAACTGCGAAAATGACTGAAATAGCTTCCGTTGTTACGTAAAGTTGAGCTGTTTTACGTCTGCTTGAGATAGAGCGTTACCATGGCAGTGAAAATACTCGCTTCTGATTGGTTGAACAACGAAGGAGGCGGGATGAACGTTCCTGGACTTGAAGGTGGTGACTGCAAGTTCACGTCGGGGTAACCAACGCTTCACACGAGTTGGGGAAGTCCTACTTTCTCTGACAACTCTAAGCCGGTCGGACTTTATTCTGCCGGATTTAGTCTAAATTGGCGGTCAGACAGTAGGTCAAACGGGCGGTGAACACAACTGCGAGTCGAGGCAAGTACCACACGAGTGTTGTCATTTCGGTCGCTCCAGTGAGGCTCTGTCAGTTGGTTACGCAGCATGCAGCAGCAATGGTGCAGCTTGAGTTCGGCTTCACGGAAGAGGGTGTAAACACCCCAAATATATGTAACTTATGTCATTATGTCATTATTACTTGTGCTATAAGGGTCTGTGTTTTTGTCAAATTGGGGTATAGAGTAAAAAGTCCAAAGTCGAAGTCAGAATGTCTCATTAAAGCTAAAGCAGGTTCTTTTATTATGCTAACTTTTGCTCTTTAACATGTCAAGAGAAGCCACCGTAAATTTGCTCCTATAATCTGGTGTGTCTGTGTGTGTGCTGTCAGGTCAAAGTATCAGGGATGGTCCTTTATTACAATAGCTGGGTGGTAAAGCTGCAACATGGTCTCACTTTGTTGTCATTAGTGCATATCAGGACAACAAATGCTGTATATAAGGGACTGTACTTTATTTATCGGAATAAGGAGGTGGCTTGGTGTGACTTGATTTTTTTTCCCCTTCCCTGGAGCTACAAATATTTTTCCTTGAGCCCCCTTTTGTGAAAAATGGTAGTGGACAATGCATGACCCTCGCTCCACCACAAATAATCGTATCCCCCGGTTTCTGGCTGTGAAAAATGATGTGATTATGCAGATTTCTATAGAAAATATGCATTTTAAACCCACTTGCAAGTCTGGCGGTTCTGACGGTTTCTAAAAAACATTTTAAAAAGGAGTCTTTAAAGTTGATCATAAAAGTCACACAAAAAAGAAAATTACAAATAATAATAGTAATAAGCAGTCGCTAAGACTCTCCACAGTAATTATTACTCTAAAAGGCTATACTAGCCACTTAAAATGAGAAATGTGGGAAGGGCAGGTTGTTGACTGAACACATCTTAACTGAACTGATGCCAACCAAAATGACTTGTTATTTCTCCAGACACAATGGCTGCACTGCGTCGTCTGAAGCAGTGCCACTCCACGGGCACTGCTATCTCTCATTTTCACACGAGCAGCCGTGCCTCTGCCAAACAGCACTACAAAATGCTTGTGCTTGGAGGAGGAAGTGGGGGCATTTCGATGAGTGCACGAATGAAGAGGATGATGGGAGCTGAGAATGTGGCCGTTGTGGAGCCCAGCGAGGCAAGGATGCAGGAGATTATGATTATTATTTGCCACACCTCTCTTTGGGTATCACTAGAAGACAATGCAAGTGGTGAAAAGTGGTGGCTCTCATTCATTCAACTGTGACAGAACAGTTTGAGTTACAGTAACATTTCTTTTTTTCTTCTCTTAGATGCACTACTATCAGCCAATATGGACTCTGGTTGGTGCTGGTGCAAAAACTGTAGCCTCATCAGGTCGCCCCACTGCGAGTGTTATGCCGTCTGGAGTGAAGTGGGTGAAATCTAAAGTTCAGGAAATAAACCCAGACACAAATACTATCTGCACAGATGATGGGACTGAAGTATGTTTGCTGTGTATATTAAAGTTATAAAATTAATAGTCTATCATCTACTGGTTTGGCATTGAGTGGTAGTTCTGATATAAGGAAGTTTTAAATTATACATGATCTATGTGCATGTAGTCCTACTTAGACTTTCTTTCACATTACAGATCTCCTATGAGTATTTGATTGTGGCTCTCGGTTTACAACTACATTATGAGAAGGTGAAGTTGTGTTTTGTTCATTCATAGTAAACTGTATTATTGTATTTACATTCAGATGCATTCATGGGAATTTAAACTTGTCTTATATGCAGATCAAGGGACTGCCAGAGGGATTTGAACATCCAAAGATTGGGTCAAACTACTCGGTCCAAACTGTGGAGAAAACATGGAAAGCACTGCAAGACTTCAAAGAGGGGAACGCCGTGTTCACTTTCCCAAATACTCCTGTGAAATGTGCTGGAGCTCCTCAGAAGATCATGTACCTATCAGATGCCTTTCTCAGAAAGGTACTTAAAATCTATAATGTAATGCAAATGTAGTACATTTTTAAAACTGTCAAGTGTGTTTTTTCCACATGAAATGAAGTATTTCTCTATCCAAGACAGGAAAAAGGTCAAAGGCCAATGTAATGTACAACACATCGCTCCCGGTGCTCTTCGGGATCAAGAAATATGCCGACTCATTGTGGGACATTGTGAAACAGCGTGACCTACAAGTGAACCTGAGGCAAAACCTGATTGAAGTGCGTGCGGACAAGCAGGAAGCCGTGTTTGAAAACCTTGACAAGCCAGGCGAAACCTCAGTGGTTGAGGTAACTGTGCTACTGCACCTCAGTGGTAGTTTTAACATACTATAGTATAAATTGCTCCAGACAATTGGACAGCCTATTCTCCTATGTGCTCTGAAACTTCCTTCCTCTTTAACTCCTCATTATTTTGTCTGTTGTTACTGTATGTTATCAACAAACTAATTCACTGTAGATACACTGTAGATTGTTTCTGCTGTTCCATTCTTGCACATACCATTATTTTTTTATACATGCATTTTATTGCATACTATTTATGAGTCTTTTTGTCATTTTTGTTTAATTTTGTATTGTATATAGTGTCCTCTATTTTAGGTGAAATGCCTTATGTGATTTCTCTGGCACCTGGTTCAAGAGGCATTTCGTTCAGCTGTATACTGTATATATAGATGAATGACAGTAAAGCTTGACTTGACTTTGCACCTAAATATGCCAAATTAGGAAATAATTCTTTGCTGTTTGTCTTTATTAGTATGAAATGCTTCATGTCACACCACCAATGGGGCCCCATGCTATGATTAAAGGCAGCCCGCTGGCAGATGAGGCTGGCTGGTTAGATGTCAACAAAGACAACCTCCAACACAAGAGGTATCCAAATGTGTTTGGGATTGGAGACTGTACCAACCTGCCTACAGCCAAAACAGCCGCTGCTGTCGGTAAGTGATTATTGTGTCATTAGTTTGAACATTGCGTTAATGCAACACTGAAAAGCACTCTGTTGCTGCATACAGTCCCTGTACTTATATCTCTTGTTAACTGCTTCTGGGTTTCGTAATTGGAAAAATACTTTCTTCACTGTGTGCATTGCACAATTGTCTATTTACACAAGATTATAAAAACATACACCACGCCCTATAAAGCTTGTAATGTGGGGAGACTTCTCATTAGTGTCTGGCGGATTGTATCATATCAGTTTACCTTTGTTTTTGAGTTTAATCGTACCATTACATTTTACAAAGAATCGTTTTGTGCGTGACACAATTGCATGGTGAAAAATTTAACCCTCTGTGCATAGTTAATTTAAATTTCCTGTGTTTGTGTCATTTCCTGTCTGTTAACTGTTAAATGATGGGTAACTCATGGCAACTTCACATCACTGATGATGACATAAGGCTGTAAATCAGTGCTTATCACTTCCTGCACCACTGCAATCTGATTGCAGTGAAGCATCTATCTAATCGTGTTTCATCACGTTTACACTCAGTGTATTCATGCAAGGTATGTCATGCTAAATGGCACACCTGGCCTGAAATGACATCTCTGCTGTGTTTTAAGTGTGTAGGATTTAGGGCCATAACCATATTTTCTTTAGTGTATAATCACAGGAAAATTAGAATTCAGATCAGGTGAAAGCACACCATGGCAACATGGTGGTTTAGTGGTTTGCCTCACAGTGAGAGATAATTCTGCATGGATGTGAGTGTCTGTGTGTGTGTGTCGACTCAGTGATAGACTGCTGACCTGTTCAGTGTATGCCCTGCTTCTCTCCCAGTGTGTGCTGGGATTGGCTCCAGCCCCCAGCAATGCCAAACATGATAAGTAGATAATGAATATTTACGTATGAAAGGCAAAAACCCCCCAAAAAATAGCATTTTCTTCACCAAATGCCAAACTTGAGATTATTTACCCCACTAGTGGTAGGACACTGAAGAATAGCTATAGCCATCCAAAAATTTTCCTTCCTGCTGTATATTACTACAGCCCCTCAGAGGCCACCGGCATGTCTATAAACTTCCCAGTGTCCCAGTTCATTTCACACTGAAAAAGTGCTGATGATGGATACTTTTCTCCCACAATGCAGTAAACAAAGGAAATGGAGAGGCTGCTCAAAGCTGGAAAAAATAAAATAAATTGTGGATGGTAGTGAAAAAGCACCATAAGGATCTTGGAGAACAAAAAAAGTGACAAATCTTAATGACGGAAGTTTTCTTTTCATTGGTGAGGTTTGACTTGCAGTGACTTTCCAAAGTCGCAGTTTGATGTCCTGTCTAGCAAGTTTCAAATTAGGTATTGATTGGGGATGCACAATATTATCAGCACATCAGCTAACATGCTGATTTCTGCCAGTATCACAAACCCATATTTTTTTATTTGTTGACAAAGTGAAGATGTACAAAACATCAACCCTAAGTTGAAGTATTTTTCTTATTTTGCACAATGAATGAATATTATATACCCTGAAAAGCATTGTACTTTTTATCTTTATCTGCTGGTGGGCCATCAAAAAAAGTGGATTTATCAATATTGGTATCAGTCATTGGCCAAATTAGTTGTTATATATTGGCATATCAAAAAATTAAAAAAATCCAATATTGTGCATCCCTCATAATGATTATTTTTTCTTTTGTACACTAACTGCTTAATATTCTACTGTCTGCTGTGATGCTCAGTAAGTAGCACATACTGCACAGAATAAGTATACAGGATGGATTTGGGACACATCATTAGTTTTCTTAATTCCTAAAAAGAGAATTTACAAATTAAACTTACCATTTGCTTTCTCGTTGTCAGCTGCACAGACTGCTATCTTGAACAGAACCATCAGCAAAGTACTGAAAAATGAGAAGCCAGATAAAATAGTAAGTGATGTGTAAATGCCTGTTGGAAGTGCCTCTGATGAAAAAAGCCGCAAATACATAATTAGTAACTTCCTTGTTTACAGTATGATGGCTACACCTCGTGTCCGTTGGTTACAAGCTACAAGACGGTGATTCTGGCAGAGTTTGACTATAACGGACAACCCTTGGAGACATTCCCCATTAACCAAGCCAAAGAGAGGAGAATCATGTACCACATGAAAGCCGATTTGATGCCTCACCTCTACTGGCATGGACTTCTACGGTATGCATACAGTTAGGCTAACAACAATCAACAATCAATAGCATGTTAAGGCTGGAGTGCAGGACTTTTAAATATAAATGAGCTGTTTCATTCAAGCTCTTCCTACTGAGTTCATAAAATGCTGATTAAGCCTATCACTGTCAGAGAAAGCCCTCTGTATTTCACAGTGTATCTGAGGTGTGGTGTCTGGTGTCTGCTGCAACTCTCTCACGGGACCAAAGCCACCAAGCAGCAGCTAGAGTGGAAAATCCTAAAAAGCGTCCACAGTTAGCAGCACATTGTGGTATTTCCTAGATGCATTTGTGGCACCGTGTGTTTACCACTGCGTTCATTTATTTGTGGCATGCTGCCACACTCAAAACATCTGGCGCAACAAATTGATTTTAGATTTTTGAAGCTGGACCGTTCACAAGGAGCACTATCGGAATATAAAGGCTGCGTTTCAGAAATTGTTCCACCCGTCCTCCCTCACTTCCCCTCAACCCTTGGTGTTATGTAACAGCTGACATGGCACGGAGGCCACTCGGAAAGCCGAGGGAAAGCTGACAGTGGACTAAAATGAAACACACCTGCCCTTGTTCACTTTCAGCGCGACTATCATGGATCGACCACCAGTTGCAGGATTAGCGCGAAACTGCTTTTTTTCTTAATATATAAATATAAATATAAATATATATTTATTTATATATATATATATATATATAGTCAATACCTGCAGACCTGTGGTCTGTGAGCTGAAGGTGTCTTCTGTAGGTAATTGCAATACAGAGATAGTCAATCACTAATTAGCTGCATCAGTTTCTGATTTTCTGATTTTTGAGTGTGATCTATATCATGATTATCATAACTATTATTTTTTATGGGTTTATGATATCTTGCGAAACAGTATTTTCCCATGCATTTACAGATAATGAAGGAGATAAAGAAATCACACAAGCTGAACAGAACAAATATATATATATATATATATATATATATATATATATATATATATATATATATATATATATATATATATATATATATATATATATATATATATATATATATATATATATATATTGTTAAGAATTTAATCCAACATGTGAAAGTCGTATCGATCTTCAATCGATATGCCATGAAATACTGTCAAAATTTATGCCATATGTCAATTCAAATAATGATTAATCAATTAAGGAAAGTGCTTACAATTTGTTATCCAAGTGGGAATGCATTGTACCAAATTTCATACATGTTCTTTATTTTTTTTTCTTCCAACAGGGGTCTGTGGGGTGGACCAGGACCATTCAGGAAACTCTTTCATCTGGGGATGAAATGAAACCACACCATCAGTTTGCAGGTTGATAGGTACATTCCCTAAATTTTAAGGGTAAGAAGTAGCACATAAGAAGTAGCACATTTAATCCATCATCGTCCAAAAGGGTAGACACACATAGCAGCTAGTACGGTGTATATTTATGGCCTGGACATCATGACTAATCACAACAAATCTGATTGAATTACCGTAAATAATTGAAATATCCACGTTTAAGGGGTGCATTGACATAACCATAGAATAAAATGATCCCATGTGATGAGAAAGAGAGTAGAAAACACTGAGATTTAAAACTCTGCAGTTCTATGTTGCTTTTTTGATGCTTGTAGGTCAATCTTTCAGTTTGTTTGGCGACACAGTGAATGTAAAGTTTTGCTGCTTTAATCAACCCTGTTATCCTACTAGCTATGCGACTTTTATAGGAGCCTTGACCAAAAGGTTTGCTGAGGATTCTTTATTTGCAACCATACAGTAGGTGCACCAGTGTCCTTTTAGAAACCAGTGAATTTAATCTTAGTCTCACAGCCGAACTGAGGTGAGCCAGGCTCTTCCAAAGTAAATTCAGCTTCTTGCTGCAGGGTATATACTACAGTCTGTATTGCACATGATTTGTTTTTTAAGATATTGGAGGGATGTTCAATTCTACAGCTGTAATCATTGTGTCAGCAGCCAGTAATCACAGTATGTAAATGTGCTCTTTTTCAGATTGCTACACTACAAATTGCGTATATCATTCAAAGTCCGTTATTGTGTGTGTAGTTTCTGGCCATTTCAGGATTTTAGTCGTCTTCAGGTTTGCCTTCAGCTTAAATGTTAAAGCATCCAGACAATGAAAATGTATTTTTTCGTAGTACTGCGTTGATCATTAGTGCTACCAAACATTTTGTATGAGCTGTTGTCTTTAGGAATGTTTGACCATTAACATGCAAACTACCACAAGTGCTTTTGCTAAATTTAAACATCAATGTCAGAAAAACATTTGTACATAGTGATTATTTTTCTATGAGTGCTTAACTGAGTTATAAACATCTTTGTGGTTATAGAGTCAGTGCTTACTTCATGATTGTATTTTAAAAGCGTTACTCTTTAACCACTGTAATGACCATGTACGCTTATAAATTTACTGTAATTATGCTATTGAGGTAAAAACAGATTGTTGATGAAAAATCATAAATATATTCTTAGAATAGTTTCAACCTTGCTGCACTCTATTGAATTTTACATTCAGTGGTGATACTGAAATATTGAATGTTATATTTGACTCAGTTATGCTGTGATTTTAATATTGTATTATTTACTTTGAGGTCCCAGATTATTATGATTTCTCGGGGCTGAGGGAACAATCTGTAGTTGGTGCACAGTTCTTTTTCTGCACATCAGTAAAGACTCCTCATGGTCAGCATTGAAATGTGTGATGTCTTCACACTACTAAATTAGCTGTAGATGCAGACCATGTTTACTCTGGTATTTATCAGAAACAGTTCTTGAGAATTGAATGACATGTTATTGCATGTTCAAGCCCATCATGCACAATTTAACTTTACAGAAGTGAAAATTCACATAGTTTTGCCACGTTGTTTTCAGATATTAAATAAACCCTTGCCTCTGGGATCATTCATTTTCCATTGCAGACTTTTTGACATGTTATAGTGGTAAAAGCACATTAAAGATAGCTGCACTCCACTCATAGCCCTGGTATTGTTCATTCTGCCTCACTTGAATAGCTTACTGGGACTCTTAATGGAACTGAGCCATAGTAAATATTAGCTAATTCATTTGTGTTTTTTCTACTATGACAAATCAAAATGTCTGCAATGAAAAATGTGTATTGAGAACAAATGGAATAACAATTGAGCATGCTGATCGATAGCTATTTCTACCCTCTAGGCAACCAGAATTTCCCAGCAAATTTCACCCCCCAGGCCCTGAAATTTACTTGAAAATTTGTTTTAATAAATGTCTGTTTTAAAAGTAATGCAGCTGAATGCAACAGGTTTTACAAATTGCTGATGCAAAGTTTGGGCGTCCAGGAGTTGATCTGAGTCCCTCTGCAGTTAAAAACGATCCCATTTAAAACCCCACACACAGTCTGTGTTGGCTTCTTTTTATTTCTTGTTTGACTTTCCAGTATGATCACAGTATATTTTTACAGTGCTGCACACCAGCCAACTGAAATCTCTTATCTGCAATTTTACACAAGAGCTCTTTATCTGCATTTGACTGAAAACTAAGCTAAGGGACTGGTTGGAGTGTGACTATTTTTTTCACCCTCTCCAGAGGTACAAATATTTTTCCTTTAGTCTCCCCGAGTGACTTGGGGAAAAAAATGCATGGCCTTCCGTCCACTATAAATTGGTTATTATATGTTAAAAACTTGCCCTTTTCTGTTTGAAAGCTGAAGAACAAAAACTGAAGTTGAAAATTGCATTGGTTTTTGCATGCAGGTTAGTTAGTGCAACTGGTGTATTTTTAGCAAATTATCAAGTGATTTAGATGCAGTGTCACTATTTTAAGAATTATTATTATTATTATTATTATTATTATTATTATTATTATTGTATTAAAGCCTTTGTCCCACATATTGTGTTTTATGACTGTCAGAAATTTGCAAATACAATGATAATTTCTGTCTTTACAGTTTCGGGCCATGATAAATGGTGCAGTTTTGGCAAGTTTACTGGGTTTGGAAAGTTTCTTCTAAAATCTATGGTTAAATAAATTAATACAGCCATTTAAAGTTGTATTTCTCTTCCTTGAGCCAAAATTAAAAAATGCAAGTCCCTCTCCAGTGTTTAAAAAATATTTAACACGCCTCCCTCTTTTTGCACCACTCTTTCCCCTTTCATCAATAACAAACAATCCCTAAGAAATTTAATTGCGATGTATTGTCATTCTCAAGTATCGTAATGCCAAAGTAGTTGCTGCAAAATGTATTTTACACTATAACTTTTGATTGTTTTTTTGTTTTGTTTTTTTGCATAAAGATGTCAAACAAAAGTCTGGTACTTCTTAAATGTAAGTCTTACAACTGAAATGTAAAATGTAAGAAATAGCTGCTGTGGGTAATACGTGCACCCGTCTACACATTATTTACAGCTTCCTTGTAGTCGCACAACAACACCAGCAGGATAAAGTGTGGTGTTGTCTCGCTCAGGCTGCGCACACGCTCAGCAGCCTTTTTTCTGTTGACTCCGCGCTCCGCCACGTTGGTTCTCCTACGTGTGTGTGTCGCATTCCCCTGCGCACCACCAACGTTATGTTTGTGATGAGGCGGGAAATGGCGTCCGCAGACATGTTTGGTCTTTGACTAGCTACCGAGCGACACACACAGCTGGCAGCAACAACCACGGCCCCACCTCTACTGGTGGCCGCCACGGTCGTGGCCGAGAGCTGACAACGCTGTGGCAAGTTTTGAAGAGCTCCGTGGATCGTCGGTGAGTAACAAACTGCGTCAACATGTAAACAAAAAAAATGTTTGTCCCTCTGATAGCCTGACTGCTGCTGGCTAGCTAGCGGCTAACGCTAGCCAGCGAAGGGGGCGTAGTCTAATGGCTGAAAATAATTATGGAAGCTATCAAAATGACGCGCTAGCCAGACTGTAGCTAGCTGGAAAAATTATTATCAATGCACTGATGGATAGTCTGCATGTTAAACAAAGATACAACTGCGGGTCCACACGTGAGACGTGCTGTGGGAGCTGAAGTGAATAATGTCACGGCCTTGCTTTTGCTGCCATTGGCGTTTTGTTAGCCTGAAAGCTAGCCGTGTTACCTAGCCTCTGAACCCACTGGCAGCGTCTGGTTTAAGTTAAGATAAAGTCCGATTAATAGCAGATATATTGAGCGGACAAGTGTCAGATGTTGCCACACAGCGGCGCAGTCTTGTCCCAACATGTGGAGCACCAGCTTCACACCAGTGGTGGCTGTACGCTGGGCTTTAGATGCTAATACCAGTTGCTAACCTTTAGCGCTAGCTGACGTCGTTGGCGTTAACACAGCCTGTCCACTGTTACATAACAACAGACGGCGATGCCGTTATGCTACCAGATATGATATAGCAACAGGTAGCTAATAACGCCGCAATATAATTGAGCAAACGTGCATGCATAGAGCGTTTGCACTAAATATCAGCTCATTTTTAACACATTAAACGTCTCTCATAATGTGGCTTTTCACGTACACCGCCCACTCCACTGACCGCTCTGTTTGACATACTCAAAATTTGGTGGCGATAACAACTTCTGCTCCAAACTTTGTTTACAATCTTGTGAAATGACCGTAAGAACCAAAAAGGCAGATATGGGTTTATCTTTACTGACTTAGTGATCCTCACAGCCAGACTGATGCTACAGTGCCTTCATGCAGACTTGCTCCTAAAAGTGGATATTATCATTAAGCAGTTTTACTACACTGGTCTAATATGGCACACTCGTTGTGATCACAAATGTGTAATGTAATTCATTTATTTAACCTATTTTTTAATAAAGAGTAATTGCATTGTTTCAATATCCTCCATGTAATCTTATCCCCTCTATTTTATTATTTCTATTCTATTATTATCATAATTATTATCATTTTAGTTGGAAACTCAAGTCTTAAAAAATATATTTCAATAGCTTTTGTGTAATCTGACCAACGTGAAGGCGTTCTGTTGTAGTAGTAAATTTTGGTGTTGATATGAGGTCACAGCCAGTAACTGCCATTCAATAGTTGTAGTTGTTGTAATAGTTCATGTAATGTGACCCAGTAGCTCCCTGGGTCACATTGCATGAAAGTTAAGAAGATATAAACTCAATTTAATTCTGAAAATGTGTTTGATTTGTTTAAAAAAATTGTGTAAAATTGCAAATTATTAAGCAAAAAATGACAAACTATTACTTTTGATTAATCAATAATTAAGTAATGTTTAAAATCACATTATGCCCTTTGAAAAATGAATTGAGAATAAGTCACTATAGTCGGTTAATGCTGTTGCCTCACAGCAAGAGAGTCCCTGGTTAGAACTCGGGGGGCCCTTCTGTGCCCTTTGTATTTGATCATATATTTCCTAATTTAAAGGGAAACTTTAACCTCAAAATGGCCATTTGTATATCGATTTCTCACCCCTTTTTTACTCTTGCATGCCTGCAGTGAACGGAGAATCAAAAAATGCAGGAAATTCTAGATGAGTTGAAGTAGTAGGGGGTTGCAATAAGCAAGAGTAAAACTATATCAAAACATCCGTTAACAAACTCTCAGATAACTTGTGCAGTATAATTCAAGTCTCTTGTCGTATGCTCAGTACTTCCCAAACAGACAGCCGTTTCCAACGTCAAACTGAGCTGAACTGAGTGAAATTTAATGCTCTCTTTAAAGCCAGATTCCTTTGACATAAAAGGTCATTTTACCTTTGTTGAATACATCAGCTGCGGGTCTACCGCTGCCTTGATCAGTTTGTTTGTCTTATTGGGTGACTAATGTGTTTTCAATGGTTAGTTCAGATTCACCCAAGTGACAAGTCTACCAATCGACTCATCAGTAAACCAGCAGCTCCTGTGCCCAGCGATGAAAAATTACTAATTTTGTCAATTTTGTCAAGTTTTCTTCGTGACAACTGATATACAAGTGGTCATTTTGGAGTATTCCTTTAATAAAAACATTTATTTGGGGAAAGTTTTTATTAAGCTGTCTGTGGTTGGACAACTTATCACATTTAACAGTTTGGGGTTCTTTTGATCAGGGAAAGGGCCAGTATTTACATTTTTCAGAGTAAGGTATTGTTTTGACTGTCAAAACAGTGTCTTTCAACTTTTCTTTTCCCCTTGTCAGGTTTTTCTATGTGACGTTGGAGCATGATGAGGCTGAGAGTGCGTAAAGCTCCTCAGCAGCTGAACTTAGGCCGTCGAACCCACCCGGCCCAGGCCAAACGGAAACACCGTGAAGTGGAGCCATCCCCAGTGAGAGGTCGAGGCAAAATGCAGAAGAATGAAACAGGCCTGTTCTCCACCATCAAAAAATTCATCCGTGGAAATGCAGTCAAGGTGGGCTCACATCACGATTCACAGCCGCTCTTTTACAGTTTTGTGTTTGCTGCTTGAACATAATTGTAGGAGCACACACTCTCACTTGGTGCAGAGAAAGAAGTGCTTCAGCTGCATTTTTTACTGATATTTGAAACCGTCATATAATAGCTAGGAATGTTTTTAGACACTTGACAGAAAGTCTGAACACAGCTAACATTGTTTCCTTCTGGCTTTTTGTACGTTTCTGTGAACTTCCTCTATTTTCATTCTGGCAGCTGTTATAAATTCGAATGATAAATGGTCTGGTAATTCCCAACTGTAAAACCGCAAACTGTTCTTCTTTTTTTAAAAGAAAAAAATAGAGCAGGCTGTGAAGCAAAACTTCTTCCCACTAAAGAAATTGTTCTGGTTTTTACTCAAGCCACTTTCAGCCATGCACCTCATTATTTGGGTGACTAAATAGACAAGAGTCATTTTACATAAAAGCTTAAGCAGCAGTTATACTAAGTCGTACCTAGTAACATTTCTGTAACTCTTTTATCATGGTCTCAATTGAGTGTCCGTGAAGGCTGCAGCTGCACAAAAGTAAGAAAGATGGAGAATAAAATATAATCCATATCTTGTTTCTAGGGCCTGACGATACTGTATTTTTGGGCCATTACTGATATGTAGGAGTAATAAAATAACAATGTTCATATATATTGACTGATATTATACATATATGCAATTGTCCTTCGGGTATGGTTATTAAATACTAGTGACAAAGAAATGGAGGCTGGATATTTTACATTTTAACAATAAAAAATGTCAAAAATAAAATCGGTGCCCTAAAACAGTAAACTTCACTGTGAATTTGATCATTCTGATATACTCTAAGCATATTTTCTGCATTTTGTTTTGTAAAAGATAAACTTTTCATATTGTGCATATCATGCACAATATAAGCTGAACATATAAGCTGATACAATATATCTGTAATGGGCCAACATCAGACCATAAAATTGGCTGACTGATGGTACCAAAATTTAATTTCTGTTGTGTAAATATTCTGTGTATATAACTTAGACACACCAAACCAGCATTGAAAAAATAAAATAAATAAATAGTGGCAAAGAAGGCCAACTGTTTACTGTCAGCCAAAATGTTGCACATTAACACACTGCAAAGACAAGTATGTTCTGTACTTGCATAAGAGGAAATAACTCAGTACCAGCACGGCGGTAGTCCGTATTCATCAATAGGGAAACCGAAAGAACTATAGGACAGATCCATGAGGCTAGTTTGCCAGTAATTTTTATCGTGCACTAGTGAACAATAACAGACAATTCAGAACCTTTTCTGCCAAAGAGCTTAATGCTTAGGAAAAAAAAATCTCACCTAATAAAACAAGTTTGTTTTGGTCCGACGCCCTCTTGGTTTTAGTCTTTCCTCAGCTCCATTTCTTGTGCTCTGAGCTGATCTGCCAATCAGAGTGATTTCATTCACCGACGGGCTTCATCGTCTCTGACGCTGATACAACATGCTGAATCTAGTAGTGCCAACTGTGCGGGGCATACTGCAAAAACTAGGGCAACAGACGCTTACCGACAGCATGACATTGACTGACGGCTGACCTTCGGCTTGGTCGGGGGACCTTAGATTAAAAGACTAAAAAGCCACAGAAAAAGCTGAAATTCTATGAACAGTTTGTGTTCTTGACTGGTTCTGTATGTCTGTTTTAATTATTCTCAGGTGGAGCAGGACATCCCCGCAAAGAGGAGTCGTATTGATTGTAATTCTGAGAGCGATCTAATAACTTCCACACCACAGACTAGAGGCCTTACCAACAAAGCAGTCTCCAGAGTTTGCCGGAAAAGTCCTAATAAAGGTATTAAAGAGTCAGTGTTGAAGATATGTCTTATCTTGGCTGTAACATAACAGATGCTATGCCTTTTCTAAGGTTACCAAAGAAAAAAAAAAGAGACCAGATACAGATGTTACAGAATATACAGATGTATTGTTTTTGAGTCGTTCTTAAAGAGCTATTGTGGGTTTTTTTAGACACAATGACCTGCAACAGTAAACCCATGACACCAAACGGTAAACTGGAGGTCCCCGTAGAGGCAGCGAGCAGCCCACCACGCACCACCCTACTGGGAACCATCTTCTCTCCCGTTTTCAACTTTTTCTCACCAGCAACTAAAACTGGTAATACAAAAAAGAATCCTTCAATATTAATGTCCAAAAGCATTTTTGACTGTTTAAAAAAACGTTGTGATATGTGACCAAACTGACTTACCGCTCTCTCCATTCACACTCAGCCACTCCTGGTTCAGACTCTCCTGGCCAAGCAGTGGAGGCGGAGGAAATCATGAAGCAGCTGGACATCGAGCCGGCAGAAGAAATGCAAAGCAGCAGCCTCACATCCACAGAGGGCATCACTCCGTGTCACACCGCCCCGATCCCGATGTTACCGCAGAGGCTTCAGATGACCTCCGATACAACCATAGAGGAAGGAGAAATAGTCACCGAAACTGACATGCCACCATTAACGGGTACAACCACTTTCACAGTAAACCAGATTCTTTTAACTTGTGAAACTTTCAGAAGACAAATACTAACCGCAGACAGTTCTCATTATTTATTTTAACCTGCTTTGATGAGCAGATAGCTGGAGTTTACAATAGGAGGATTTTTAAATCAAATTCATCTTTTTTTTTTGCTACACAGATTTGTACACGTGACACTTCAGGCAGAGTCAGTTTTCTCCGTCTTTGTCAAATTGTTAACGTGGCGGTAACCTCTGCTCTGTAATTAAACAATAGAACGCCAAAGTCAAACTGGAACTTCAGGTTCTATTTAACCCTTTGAGACCTGGATTAGCATCACTGTTTTGTGCTGTGTTTACTTCACAAGTATTCTCAGCAAATTGGTTTGCGGTCTTTTGAAAATATGGGAAGAAGTGAATGAGCACCTTTGCATTAATTGTTCCATAATTGCAGGAAAATAGTAGATTTGGAAAACATAATTTTTTTGTAAAGCTAGGGGAAAATTATTCATTATTATATATTTAATTATCAGATTTATATATTTACTTTGTTTAAAGCATTTTTCTTAGGTCATTTCTTTGTTTCTTTGGTTTTTACTGTTGGGTTTGTTTTGGTTTTTGCTCATTTTTCTGCCTTTTTTTCTTAACTTTTTTGCTAACTGTGATCACCCTGTGTTTTGGAAAGAAGCCAATTCGAGCAGGTTTCAAAGGTTTAAGAAGTAAGAAACCTCATTCAAAATCCCACTGACATAACTTGAAAACTAGAATTCAGCCTTTGAGAAGATCCTCTCTCAACAACATGGCATCTGCTTTACGCCACATGTTTAGATAAGGACGGTAATAAAACAATTAAGTACATTTCATTTTTTATTTATGGATAAGGTTTAAGGTTTGGTGACCTTTAACTAACAGGATTTCCTATAAGCCCTGGACCATTGTGGTCTTATGTTAGTGGTGTAATAATTCTAAAACTCAGACTGAATTGTGACACATATGTCCATGGTCTCATGTCGCGGTCTTTTCCCCTAACCAACTGCCAAAGTGACCGCTGCAGATCAGCCTGCTGAGTTCCTACAGCATCACCCAAAGTGTCGGTTATTAGTGAACGTTCCGGCAGCTTCCCTCTACACACTGGGACCAAGCCAAAGTAAATACCGCATTAAAGCACATGGTCAAAGTGGCCGAGGCCTGCTACGATGCGCCTTCACATGTGCATTTTAGTTAAAGGCCAACTGCAAGCAACAGTTCAGGAGTTATGTCGACAGGTCTTATGATAGAGCATAACTGACATCTGTGCTTTTTTTTGTTATTAATTTTTAACCTAAATTACCACATGCCAGTATTTTAGGGTCTTTACGGCTGCATCAAGAATTTCAGTCAATGAGCCACTGTAGAATGAACATATTAAAAAAAAAGTTTTTTTTTTCCCTTGCTATAAAAAAAACATACTGAACTGCGGCCCAAAAAACAGAAGTACATACAGAACAGTGAATTTCGTGTTCTGTTACACCTCAAGTAAATGTTTCCAATTCTGATAGCTAGCGCTGATTTGAGTTAGATATGGACAGATAAATGAGAGATGAATGAGAGACTGACTCACAGACGCTGGTGGAGCAGTGAGGGTAGCCCGGACATGACGTCACGACTTCAGCTCTTTGTTGCTCAAGATCAAAATAAGTTAACTCCTCTGCCATCTCTCTCTCCTTGTCAGCTCCTGGTTGCATGCCAGATGGCGGTTACCAAGATGCGTTACCATCAGCTCCTCCTGAAACAACATATGAAGAGGAATGGGAAGTTTTTGATCCGTGAGTTGATTTTTAAGCAGCTTATAACAACAATGTTATTAGAATATTTACTTAATACTTCATTTTAGAATTATTTTAAGTTATATAGAGAAACTGTAAGTTGAGGCATATTTTTCAGTTAAAGTTTCAACTCTGAAATTTTGATAAAATGTGATCAGATATAGTCTGACACCCAAGGTGACATTGCATGTTGGTGTGTAAACAGAGCTTGCTGGCATCATTAAGCCACTAGATGGCAGCAAAAACACAGTTTTAAGCCTCTGTGATGACGCGCTACTATGTTTACCACTACTGTACTTTATTGGGCTAAGCATTATTATTTTCAATTGATTGCCTAAGTTTTAACATTTAAACACTTCGCTGAATGATTTTAATACCTATGTAGTATTGAAAATGGAGGAGATGTTTTCTGTTCATTAAAAGTTGAGAACAATACTTGTTGCTCTTACTGCTTCACATTTTAGCCAGGATCACAAACACCATATTTAAAATGTCTTTGGTCTAACTGTCGCTCTTTGTTGAGACACTCCCTGTTTGTTTTGCTAAATGAGTCTTTTTTTTATGGTTTCTCTGCGTTAAGGTACTTCTTCATCAAGCACGTGCCTCCGCTGACAGAAGAACAGTTAACACGCAAACCAGCGCTACCTTTGAAAACGCGCAGCACGCCAGAGTTTTCTCTGGTTTTGGATCTGGTGAGCAGTGAGCAGTTTATTGTGCTGTATCTCATGTTAAATGTAAACTGATTTAAATGGCCTTTACTAGCTGGCTTTTCTTTATTTTTGCTGTCATCAGGATGAAACTCTGGTCCACTGTAGTTTAAATGAGCTAGAAGACGCAGCCCTGACATTCCCTGTGCTCTTTCAAGATGTAATATACCAGGTACTGACTCTTAAACAGCATTCTCTAACCACATGTCCTCCATTCCTTTGTTGCTGTGATTAATTTTTTATTTGTTTTTTTACTTAAGGTGTATGTTCGGTTGAGGCCCTTTTTCCGCGAGTTTCTCGAGCGCATGTCTCAAATGTATGAGGTGAGATGCAACTTTCATTTCCAAGAGTTTCTGCACAGCATCTGTTCAAGTTTACATATCGCTCATTTATTGCTATCTATTTCAATTTCAGATTATTCTCTTCACGGCTTCAAAGAAAGTGTACGCCGACAAGTTGCTCAACATCCTGGATCCGAAAAAACAGCTGGTCAGGTCAGTAAGAATACAACAGAACAGCTTTATAATGTGTATTTTGTTTTAGGCTCTACCTGCAGTTTGTATGTGTGCCTGAGTTAGCTGTGGTGACAAGGAGGAAATACAGAGTCAGTTCAGATTTAACAGGATGTTATAATGCAACCGCAATAAAGCTTGTCATCGGACACAAAAGTCACACTTTGGTGCAAGTTCAGTGCAGCGTGAAGAAACACAAATGCTTCCGGCTGTGTTTCTTTTCGAATCTTTAAAACAGACAGCAGTGCAAGTTTCAAAGGCAGACAAAATGCTCTTGCTGGGGACTGAGGTAACACTTTGCCAAGTGACAACTTCGGTAAATTATTTTGATTATAAAAATGAGGAACGTTCCAAATACTTATGTATCACAGGACAAAGACTTTCCAAAAAGGCACCGGGATCACAACAGGCCATAAAACTGAAAAACATCTGTTATGGCGTGAAATTGGAAACACTAAATTAATAGATTTAAATTTTTAAAAAGTGCATTATAAGTGAGTTTCACCTTGGATATATTTAAACATTCAAAGCACCCAAACATTTATCACCCCAGTGATCTGCAGATTTGAGTGATGCTGTGAAATGTGTCTAAGCATGTTTCATACGTTTACATTTATTTCCTCTACAACAGGCATGTCAAACCGGTCCACAGGGGGGCCGGTGTGGCTGCAGGTTTTTGTGCCAACCAACCAAGAGCACACAGTTTGACCAATCAACTGTCTGAAGACGGAGATCAGTTGATTAAATGAGTCAAGTCTGGTGTGCTGCTACTTGGTTGGAAACAAAACCTGCAGCCACACCGGCCCCCCTGTGGACCGGTTTGACATGCCTGCTCTACAACAATGGAGCAACGCAGACACTCTATCCTCTAAGGGTGAGAATCACCAGAGGCCCCATGATACCATATTATCATGACACTCAAGTAACAATACAATCTTATTGCATTTTTAAATGTTTTTACAATATGCTGAGTATTATGAGAACATATATTGCAGTTTAATACCTTTCTTCAGCTGCAAATTATGTTTTTCAATCTTTTCATCTTGCAGCAAATCATTATTATTGCAGCAAAAAGTATCTAGTGGACTGAAAAAGCAAGTGTAGTGGGCTATAAAAAGTTTAATTTGTATTTGCAATAGTAATTATTTATTCAAAAAATAGTGTTTATGCCCAGCTCATTTAAGAGCATAACGATTTGTATAGATCAATATTGCCACACAAATTATTGCAATACTAAGCTGTATGGATTTTTCCCCCCTCATCTTAAACACAACTCAGCTCTCTGTCGCTGTCATCGTCACAGACGGGCCTGTCAGCTCTGCTGTTTCATTTGTGCACGTCATAGTGTTGATTGACTAACACGCCTATCCGCTTGTTGTCGAAACTTCAACACACGTTGCGAACGGCTAGAAGTTTCTAGGTGGAACTTGTGCTCGTAAACTTTGGTTCTGATTTGCACACCATTTATTCTGCGTGCGGCTGCTTTCACCGGGCCGCGACGGTTTGGCACAAATACATTAGCTGATTCAGCCCTATCATCCATGATTCAACCAGGATAGTTGATAAGCTCTATTCTGCACTTGACCCCGAGACTTAATCAAGATATAAAGAAGCTGTAAACATCTTTTTATTTCTAACCTTTTAAATATTCCCATAAATTAATGATAAAACGTACTTCCTTTTTCGTGTTTATTTCCTGTTATTTTTAGATGTTGTGTTCTTGTAATGAATGTTTCCATAGTGCTGTTGCTGGTTTTCAAGTTAATCAAGTTTGCTTGTTGTAGCAACAGTTAAACAAACATCAACATTATGTATTTTTGTTTTTGTTGCTCCTCCACACACACCCATGGTCTCTAAGCTCCTCCACACCTCTGACGTCTAAATTAATCTTAAGTCATAAATACCGTATGTACAGTAGTGCGGGTGGACACGGCAGGAACTTCCTCTTCCCTATGTCAGAAGAACAAAGGAGAATAAAGGAGAGGAAGAACCTCTTTTGCTGATAGAAAACAGACAATCACAGTGAATATAACAGATTAATTCCTAAGTTTGTATGAAGTGATAAGTCTTCTTTTTTCTGCCAGTAGAAGTAAAAATTTGGATATCTTAAGCCAGAACGAAATTTAATTTAGCTGTTGTTCAAATAAATACAGATTATTATTACACTTACCACAAGATGCTTTTAGGAAACGTTACCTTTTTAATACTTCAGTTATTTCCTTTTGTTTGTCTTTGTTTGATCTACGTTCTTCGTTAAAAAGACGTTTAACTGCGTGTTTTAACTGAGGAATATTCTCTCCTGTGTTTTTCCTTCAGACATAGATTGTTTCGTGAGCACTGTGTGTGTGTTCAAGGAAATTATATTAAAGATCTAAACATTCTCGGACGGGATCTTTCCAAGACGATAATAATCGACAATTCACCCCAAGCCTTTGCCTATCAGGTAAAACTTTCAAACTCGTATGTTTCTACCAATGTTTCTGTCACAGAGATACTAGAGCAAAGGTTTTGTCTCTTTTGCAGCTTTCCAATGGAATCCCTATTGAGAGCTGGTTTGTGGATAGAAATGACAACGAGCTTCTAAAGCTTGTTCCTTTCCTCGAGAAGCTTGTGGAGCTGGTACGTACCTCGACCTCTGACTGGTTAGACTGACACCTAAACGCAGACGGTGGCGTGGTGTGAATTTTCCATCGACTCGTCCTCTGTGGAAAGTGTCATGGATGCACAGACGAGCAGTACCTGTAATATTATACAGACAATATAAGCTGATGTAAGAGAAAAACATGCAGCTATCACAGAACCTACT
Source organism: Plectropomus leopardus (assembly GCF_026936395.1). NCBI lineage: Eukaryota > Metazoa > Chordata > Actinopteri > Perciformes > Serranidae > Plectropomus > Plectropomus leopardus. Next base: position 30,767,254 of record NC_142182.1, on the reverse strand, counting down.
GTATTAATGTGGACTTCTAAGATTGTATTTGGATTATGTCAAAAGGTACACATTTAGTACTGATGAGAAAGATCACAAGAATACTTTTTAAAAAAAATATTACTTAGAATAATCCAAGTGCACTGAACAAAAAATGAACACAGCACTTTAGTTTCCAATGTATCTGAAATCTCATTTTGTTGTTGTTTTTTTTAAAAAAAATTGTGATAAAATTGTATCATGAACCCAGTATCGTATATCCTGTATCAAATCGCAAGCTGAGTGAATCGTTACATCCCTATTTTTTCTAACAGCAGTGTTACAGCAGTATTACAGTACAGTAGTAGAATTATTATCAGGGGTGCTTTGCATCAGTCAGTATCTGCTGTGACCAGCTCTCACCTCGTGCAGTGCGACACATCTCCACACAGAGTTGATCAGGTTGTTGACTGTGGCCCTCAGGTGCTCACTCCTCCTCAGTAGCTGTGTGCATTGAAAAAAGTCGCCAATCTTTCAGTTGAACTCTAGAAAAATGGAAGCAAAAACAAAAAAGTTAAGTTCATATTTTTTTCGGTTAATGTTTTATTGAATATTAAATATGGATTTATCGACACATATCGAGTCTGAATATTTTTAATCATCTAATCAGAGGACTGCTGAGACTGATCACCTGAAACTGCTTTGCATCAGCTAGACAATAGTTAAAAATGTATTTATTCATTTTTCCCAAATAAATCACAATAAACAGTCAATATAGCTACATGGAGCCTTACATATCCTGCAAGTCAAAACAGTGTAAAAAACTTTAAACTTTATATAGACAAAAAAAAAAAACGCATATTGGTATTGAACTGCTGAATCTGGAGTCCGCTACTGTCCTAAAAAGGTTGTCTTCTATTTACTTTTGTTTAAAAAATTTAAATTTTATGCTCTTAATGTCTGCTTTTTCTCTTGTCTCTCTCAAGTCATCGTCATCAACACTGAACTGAAAAGTGTTTTGGGGTTAATTCTTGACCTGATCTCCTCTCTCATCACAGAATGAAGATGTCAGACCGCACATCAGAGAACAGTTTCGTTTGCACAACCTCCTTCCTCCAGACTGATGTCCTCGTCTTTTAGTTCAAGATGGTATCAACATTGGAAGAAAAAAAACATAAAGGATTCCCGAAGAATATATTCGCTGGATCCTCTTTGCAAACATCGCCATTATTCTGATTATTTTTAAAATCATGCAAAAAAAATTGAAAGCTATGTTTGAGTCAAAAAGCCCTGGATGTTTTTCTACACACTCAGACCAGATTCAGATCAAACAAACTGACAAGACTTTTCACTTTTTGCTCACTTGTTTTTAGCGCAACTTTTGAAGGCGACCTCCTGGAAGGTATTTTGTCTTTTTAAGAACCATTTTGGAATGATTAAACTGAATGTCATGCAGCGTTGGATCATATGGACCTCGGTGGCTTCGGCCTGACCTTGAACGGCCAGTCAAACCTGTATAATATTCACTCTATTTACTTGTAAATACGTGTACATAGTTTTGTTTTTTTCTTCGAGGTTTTTAAGTCATTTTATTTTCACTTCAGATTTTAGTATGTACTCTTTGACTCGGTTGCTTTTATAAACCAACAAAATGTTAGTGTGTTTTGTTTGAAGTTGCTGATGAACAGCTGCTTTTCTGTTGTATGCCTGCATAATTCCTGTGATGCTTTACTCCATTACATGCAGTCGTCTGTATTAAGGTGCAGTTTTAAAAAAAAAAAAGTATGTTTGAGAGGAAAATGTTCCTGAAATGATATTTTAAAGCTATGTAATGTAAGCTAGACTTGGGTCTCAACTGAATACAGAGCCATAATGGCTGAATTACAGTTTTGGAGATTTGTATTTGACAGTCCATTTCTGATTTCGACACCTTGATCGTCCTCTTTAGGGGTGGGTGAGGGGGTTCAGGCATCTTGCACTTTGACATCCAGCCCTTTGTAAGTTGATGTAAAATCTTGTCACTTTTCTATACAGGTGTGTATCACCAGAATTTGTTATGTGGGGGGTTAAAAAAATGAAATTGTAGCACCAGCAAATTGCCAACATGTTTGCTTTGAAATCCTGTTTTTCAAGACGTCTCGTATGTGGGATCTTTATGACGTAGGAGTCACGAGTTTTATTGACTATTGAATGATCACACCTGTTGTATTCAGTGTTACTCAATGGTTTCCTTGGAAATAAATACATTTTTATACGATTTAGGGCCTCCTGATGATGATTAAAATATATAACCCTGGATTTATTTAGGAACTTTTAGATTTTTTTTTAATTAAAAATAACATTTATAAAAACTTCTTCAGCCCTGGACATGGTTCGGAATAAACTTTGTTTTGTCAAAGTTTTTTTGAATGCATATTGTTAAGGCTTTTGTTTATATATTCATGAAAATGTTACACAAAATACTTTAAATTAAACCTTACATTTCATTTCTCCTTAAACTACAATTAAGCACAATGACAATAATAAAGTTAACTTTACTGTAAAACTATTTTAAAATCTAGAGCTGTGCTGTGTGACTTGAAATGTCACTAGTATCATGATGCACATTAGTGTACACAGCTAGTTTGCAGCAGGAATATCTAATGACCATTTTAAAGTCAGCAAGCATCAACTGTTTGCATATCTGCAAATGCCTGAAAAATACGTATTTAGTAATGACTTACATATGACTTTTGAACAAAATATACAGGATGTCTGCAGGTTCTAAAAAGCATTAAAATAAAGTATTAGGCCTTAAATGTGATTAAATAGTCTTAAAAATTGAATTTCCGAGGTTATAATTGCTACAGATGTTTTATCTTATTTCATTTATCCAACTTTTAATTTCTTTTTGTCAAAATGAGTCAAGCTCTTCTGTGTGAAATTGCATTTTTCTTTTGTTACACATCTATAAACCTACCACTTAACCTAATACTGTATTTTTACTTTATTCTCACTCTCATAGCCATATTCCTCTATAAAACCAATAAAACCAACCTCTGTAGGACTGCACTCCTCTCTTTATACTCTACTGCAGTGCTTTATGAAGAGAGAGATGATCTGTCCAAAAATCAGTCTTGAATTTGGTTAAAAACTATCTTGAAAAGGTCTTAAAAAGCATTAAATCTAAGGTCACTTAATAGACTGCCTTACTCTTACTACTACTACTGCCTTACTTACTAAGCACAGCAAGCATCGCTGCAACTTCAGCCAACGTTCAATCAACCGATGCTGCTGCATTTTTTTGATGTGGTTTCCCTAATTATCTCTGAAAGAATTTCTTAAATGCTCAAATTTACTTTAAGGTGAATGCTGTCCACTTTAGCAGCCTCCTTTCTTGGAAAACTGATGTTCCTGTGAGTCTTTTGGGGAGCTGTGTCACCAAAAAGTGACCAGAAGAAGGGTTGTAGATACAGCACTTTAAGAAGAAACAACTGGAAATCAGCAGATCTTTCTAAAGCAGAGCTCTCTTTCAAATGAAAACATTATTATTAGAAACGATTTGGTAATGTAGCTGCTGATCACTGTCTCTGCTGTGTTGATGTGTTGCCACATTACACAATGTTAGTTACAGTCATTTTTAAATGTTTGAAAAAATTCATTAACAGTACCTATGAGTTTTAAAATGTAAGAGAATAACTGCACAGATTCAGATGAGCTGTGCTCCAAAATTATGTCAAATAAATAATGACAGGACTCAAATACCTAAATGAAATAATCCCAAGCTTTGCCATATTTATCTGGATTGGCTGCAGTGATAAGTTGCTGGACAGACAGAATACACTGAATGTGTTTAATACATTTTGTTTGTTTGTTTGTTTGTTTGTTTGTTTGCTTTCACTTATGAAGCCCTAAACACAAACACAAATACTTACTTAGCTATCAAATATGTTCAGTCTTTTCAAAATGTTCACTCAGAATCAGATTTCTGTAACATTATTTACTTATGTAACTTTCAAAAACAGTTGCATATTTTATTTATATCTGATTTAAGATTTTAAGAAGCACAGAAAAAGCATCAAAGGAAAAAATAAGGGTTAACAAAGGCATGTGTGGTTTGGCTGCCTATATTAAGTGCACCATTTTGCAATCTCAGATTAAGAATTTGAAGAGAGACATATATATCCTACAAACAGAAAGTACACATGTACTGGTGACTGGCAAAATTAAGCCACCAGATAAATAGCAATGCATGCAGTTTTTTACAAATAAGTGTTTATTATGTCTATTACTTTGGTTTAAAAAAACTGAAATGCTACATTATGCTTATCCCCTTTCTTAATGGCACAAAGCAGCTAATATTAATATTTAGTTGTAGTTGCTTTGGATATATGTTGCATCAGGTGGTGAATATTTGATCCCATCAAAATCTCATGTGCCTGAGGTGAACTTCTTGAACTCTTTAGCTGCTATCGCCTTACAAAAATAAAGCCAAATAAAAAGAAAAAAAGCACTTAGTATGAATGAATATCCAGTGACAGTGGCCATGATTTACTGTTATGTACACAACCTGTCTGCGTTTTTATTCGGAGATACGAGACTTACGAGATGTCCTGATCAGATAACCTGCTGATGTCTTAATCCTTTTGTTCTTTGGAGAAATAGGTCATTACCTGATTGCAGGTGTGCACTGAATTGCCCCTTCCAGAGGTCATGTGACTGGAGACACAAAGGGGGCCAGTCTTCATCACACTTATCTAACAGCCGTTCTAAAGGAAGAATTATTTCAAAACAAAATCACAGTGTTGATAGTGTGAAGATAAGAGGTGGGGAGAGTTAACTGTGTATTCAGAGTGAAAACCCCTCTGCCCTCATCTATTGGCTGTTGGTGGGGGGTGGAGGTTGTGGCTCATAAACTATGAAGCCTTGCTGTATGGTGTGCAGTCCTGGATCTATAAAAGGTGCAGACAGGCGCTCTCACCTCAGGATAACATCAGGTCAATCGAGGATGTGGATGCTCGTCTTTTTGAGTGCCTTGCTGGGGGCGTTGGGGTCACAGGAAACGGCCTCAGGAGCAGCTCAGCAGCTTCAGGCCCTTCACTGCCCGCCCTGCGAGCAGATCCACTGCTCCACCCGGCGGGCGCTCAAGCTCCAGTGTAAAGGAGGCGTCACCACAGGTGTGTGTGGCTGCTGCCCCGTCTGTGCCAGAGCAGAGGGGGAGACCTGCGGAGGGACGTGGGACTACCTGGGCAAGTGCGATGAGGGACTGGTGTGTGTTTACCAGGACTCGGCTGACAAAGCAGACACAGAGCGTAAAGGGATCTGTAAAGCAGGTGAGATCACAGTTTATAGCTTAATTAGTATTAAAAGGCAATGTGATGACTTTTTATCATCCATTATTATGACACACTGAGAGAAATTTCTTGATGTATCAATAACCTTAAAAACATCAAAAGATGCAGCAATGTCTGAATTTTGCATCACAGAAAGTTAATAATATAGACAAAATAGCAAACGTGTGAATAGCAAAAGTAAACACTGAAGATGTTACTTAGGTATTGTACATTGGCATCAGTAAAATGTACAAAATAATAAATTAAACAAAATTATATACTCCTGTTGGTGTTTTTTTTTGACAAAATTAGAACATTTACAACTTAAAGTAATGCAGAAAAAGCACAAATTGGTGCATAAAATTTACCAGAAAGCAGAAAAAATAGTTTGTCACTTAAAATGCTTAATAATAAAGCCAGTTTAAAAGTACCACATCATGGCACAACAGGAGCTGCACACAAGAAAGCGTGAAATAAAGTTAAATAAAATAAAAGAATCAGTTAAAATGCCTTTGGGTATAAATGGGTTTTAAGAGAGTGACTTACAGATAACAGTGAGTTTACATTTATTAAAGTGTGTTTTAAGAAGAATTTAATAGAGAATAAGGAGCTCACCAGTCTGATCTCCTCAGAGAAGTTGCTGCAGAGAGAGGGCACTGGAACAAAAAAGGTTTGGTCAACTTTTGTTTGCAGCCTAAATTGTGGAACAGCAGCAGAGCTGAGGACCTCAGGTTATATACTATTGAGCACTTTAAACACTGATCATGTTTCCTAAATAAATAAAGCTATGAAATAAACGCATTAAAGTATGAAAAGGGAGATTTTTCTCTAAAATTAAGTATCATTTAGCCCCCCTGCAGTGGGAACGGTGCCAGTGTGGTGAGTCTTGTTTATGAGCTGTAAGGCCTGATAGTGTGGTCAAGGCTTCCTTTGATTCAAAGGTTTCTGCTAACAGTTAAGCCGTAATTACTCCTCTTATCTCCTCATGGTAACCCACGTTGTCGCCGTTTTTGATACGGTATCAGACATAGCACGAGATTAGAGATTTTTGTGTTTTGTTGCTGCTCGGGAAAGGATGTAAATATTAAAAATGTGTATATCTAACATGCCTTGTGAATCTGTCAAAATGTTGTTTTTTTTGTGCAGTGATTGAGTCGTTGGATCCAGAGAGCTGTCACCCAGAGTGCACCAGGGAATATTGCCAGGCTAACCCCTCTGGAATCTGCTCTGCCAGGTGACAAAAACAACAACACATTTTCCCTTAATATCCCCTCCTGCTGCATTTTTAACAGAAATCTGAATGTCTGCTCTGTAGGTTGGTGTCTCTGGAGAAGACGGCGTGCCAGGGCTCCTGCCAACACACCTCCTGTTCAAGCTGTCTGCTGCTGAAACCCCCATCATGCCCTCAGACCTGCGCCCCCTCTGATACCTCCTGTCTGCAACACTTTGGGAAGTGTGTGCACAACCACCTGACAGCCAATCGCAACGCTGTGTGCCACAACAACCTGCAGGTATGTGAGAGAAAAAAAGAAAGCTGGAAAGCTACATTAACCTGCATTTCATCATTATGCTGTGCTGCCTGAAAACCGTTCAACCATTAATCCAACACTTTTCTCTCTGCAGAATAGTCCTGAGGGGCATTTTCTGTGTTTGGTCCCAGCCTGTCCGAACACAACCAAGTAAAGAGACGAGAGGACATCTTCACTAGCTCATGTAGCAAAATAGAAAAAGGCAGCTATCTATAAACTTTGTATATATTGACATTTCTATATCCAACAATCACATCTGTATGCATGTAAACTTGAATGACAACCTGTGAAATGTAATGTATCATTAAATCATGAGAAATAAAATGACGTCATGCTGTATTTTATTTGATTTCATGAATTTGGTGGAAACTAAAGTGATGTTTGACACATATATCGGGCTGATGGATTATTTCACTTGAAGTATGTCGTTATCAGCGAGCGTGTGTTCTTGCATTAGTTTATACAGTTATTGTACAGTATGTTTTCTGTATCTTATGTTTAACTCCGTGTGTGCTTTATGTTTTAATCTTCCTGCATGACACATCTCCCCTCTTGGACACAACGTTTAAATAACATCCAAGTTACCCGTACACAAAACCCACCTGCTTTTAAAGGTTCTCTATTAAAGACCATCACACTTCATGTTTTGGAATAAATATTGTCAGACACAGGTTTAGCTCTAAAAATGGCAATACTTGCTTGTCACTTTGGCTGAAATATCTTAACAATTTGGATGGACTGCCATGAAACTCAGTTCAGATATTCATGTGACTTCTCATGTAGTGTCATTGTATGTTTCAAATGTTGAATTGTCCAAAACTTTGGTTTATGATCATAGGGGTGTTGTGATATATCGGTAATCACAATAACCGTAATATTTAAAGATTAGCCTGAGCTGCTCTTTGTTTTGAACCTCATAAGCACATTTCAGTATGCTAACACGGTAAACTAAGACAGTGAATTAGAAAAATACCATACCAGCTCATAATCAGCATGTTTACATTGCAGTTATGAGTATGTTAAAAGGATCATATTTCCATTAAGCTTCAAAGACTAAGTCTTCTTGTCTTGGTGAACCACGTGGACACCTGCATTTAAACAACTACAAACAATACAAGCTTTAAAAAAAAGAAAACTACGCTTGGGGCAAAGAAATGAAGTGCAATGATGTGAGTACAATAATGTAATAAATATATATCCGTCACATCAGTGCAGCTCTGTGTCTCCTCTGTCTGATTTGTTCCCATTTGGGGAGTTTTTCTGGCTCACACGAGGAGTGAAGTGCCTCATGTCCCCTCTGCCATCGCTGCCCCTCTGACAGTTGATGGTTATTGAATAACAGACGGTTTATGAGGCAGCAATAATGAAGCTTGCACAGAAAGGGAATAAAGTGTGGGACCAACAATGGGCAGTTTGTTCTGTGTCCTTCAAATGTGAGCCGTTTCTGAAGAGGAGAAAGAGTTTATCTGAGGGATTTCGCAAGAAGGAATCGCTTTTCATACCAAAACAAAGGCCTGCCTTTTCTTTCATCGTCTTTCAACTCGTCAGTCAGTTGCATCACTAAAGCACTGTGATATCTAAATAATATCCGGTGTTTAATCAGACAGATGAGAGGAGTGTGCAGCTCCTTGTCCTGTGACTGTGCTGCCAGTATTACAACAAGCACTCATGCATAAATTAGTGGAGTCATTATTAAATACAGGGAAGTCTAACTGTAAGCAAAGCTGGCCTTATAAGACACACCAGAAAAATGTATTTATGCTTAAACTTCAAAAGGCTTTGTTTGTGAAGTTTGGAAATACAGTACTTAATTCATTATTTCTCTTAATAATTTGTCCTTTTACACAGTTTTATGGCAAAGCATAAGACAAAAAACAAACAAAACTAATTTTTGTGCATTTCTTGTGTTTCTAACTGTGGAAACACATCAGCATGTCAGGTATCTATTAGAAGGACGGGATCCGTCACCAAAGCAGGCCGCCTCCGTTATCAATCCCATATAGCCGTCTCGCTTTTTTTACTGATAAAAACAACAGATAACAAAGGACCGTCTGCGTGCCAGTGGTAGTAAATGTGCCCCTGTCAGAGGAAACCTGTGTTGAAGTTTGAATATGACACAAAACAATAGAAAAGTACAAGAGATTATTATGAAGGAGTGACCTTCGAGTAGATTTTGATGTTCAGGAAGCAGCTGCGGAGATTTCTCTGATTATTGTCAGTGTGTCCGCTCTTTAAGTCAACTGAGGAACAAACCAACCTCACTCAAACCTTTCAAACAAATTCAATCAAAAGTATCATTTTATTAATGTCAAACATTGTCACATCTTTCTTAGAATCTGTTGCCTTTAAGTGGATACACTGTTTATTTCCTTTGCTAATATAAGGATATAGAAGATATCCAAAATTATTATATATGAGGTTAACCATTAGCCTTTTTGTGACCCATCATTATAAATACAATATGTCAGCATAATAATTATGGCCACCTTATATATTTTCCTTTAATTAACTTAACTATTCAATACTTTAAAGGTCCAGCATGTAGGATTTAGGTGGATAAATTGGCAGAAATTGAATAAATTATAGTAGGAATGTTTTCTTTAGTGTATAATCACCCTAGGCAGGAGAAGTTTTAGCGGGTTGCAATCTGAAATTAACTACTAGATGCCACTAAATCCCTCTAAATCTTAAACACTTCACCTTTAAAGTTACACTTAAATCATGAGTTATAAAAAGTCCCCAACCATGGCTGAAAGATACAAAATAATAACATTAAAAAGTATAAAGTAAGAATATGAATTGGGATATTGTTAATGTGTCAATGCGACCAGTTAAAGCTGGGGTAGGCAGTTTTCTGAAAAAGACAACAAAAAAACAAATATCCCCTTTCCTTGCAGCTCTCCTCACACGTTTCATGCATAACTTGCATATCTAATTCATTTCAATCATCCCCATTGTGATCCTGATGCTTACATAGCAGCAATCAACCCAAATGCCAGAAAAAATGTCGGCATTGAACATTTCTGCAAACTATGGATATGCACGTCACTTTGTGGGAGAAACACTGTGGGTAATGTGTGGTTAAATTTGTGCACAAAAAACATACGTTATGTTTAGAAAAAAATCATGTTTTGGCTTTAAAAAACAGGCATGGGGGAAACAATCCCAGCAGGAAGAGCATTAATGTTTCTGTTAAAAAAAAAAAGACTGCTTTTTGTGTCTAAAGAACCACTGGAAAAACAGCAATGGGTCACTACAAAACACACATTTGGTGCTTAAAAAGCCACTGGGAACACAGCAATGACTCGCTAAATCTCAACAGGTTTTGCTGTTTGTTGGTCTCCAACAGGCGTCTGCAGTTTAGCAGGTTGTCTCGAGGTGACACGCCATCCACCATCCCCTCCAGTTCCTGATGACAAAGTTGACTCATATACTACGTCACTTAAACACTGATGTGATGTATATGAAATGTGCAAATGTAACGTATTCAAGGATTGCAGAAATGTACACTTTATTCTGCTGACAGACCTGTCCTGTTTTCTCTCCTAACTTGTTGGCCTGTTAGGCTCTGAGAGGACACACGGTGATTCAGGGTTTTACCTAAAAACTTCAGACATGAACTTCATATAGCTGCAGCTGTGGGTCTTTGGCTTTGGTTAGCAGAAGGCTAAACTATTAGCAACATTTTCTCTCTGTCTCCGAAATGATTCACCAAAACTTTTTTTTTTTTTTTTTTTTTAAATCTATCTACCTTTTTGGGTTGCTCTGTAGTGTAGGCAGCTGTTGCCAATGCTGGAATAGCAACTTCTGCAGAATGCATCTATCGTTGAATCAGCCTGTCACCATCTGAAGGTGAACGTACACACACATCTGCATTTTTAGACTCCCTCCCTCTCTCTGAAATGATCTTCGATTGGCTTAAGTCAGTCAGAAAACAGAGCCAAGCTGAGGTGCAGAAGTCTAGTTTTCTTTCAGGTCAGTTGAACAACAATATGTTCAAAGTTTATTATATGATTTTAGCCTAATGAGGCAAAAAACACTGCCTACCTCAGTTTTAATGTGCTAATAATTGTTAGTACATAAAACCTTACAAACCAAAAAAAGACATCTTAATGCTTGACTTGTTGCTGTGCAGTTATTTAAATAAGTATATAATATAATAATTATTTAATAATAATAATTAATTATTATTATAATTATATTCTAATTATAATAATTAAATAATAATTATGTTTTTTTCTTTTAACCTTTTGGTTAATAAGACTTTGTCCTCAAAGGGCTAAAACTACACAGCAACAGAGTTTATCTAAAATAAAAAATACAGGATGGTTAATAAACCAACATACAGGTGAAACATTGCATAACATTTTCAAAAATGCAGAATGGTCTTAATACCCATCTCAACAAAATTATACATAATATGATCCCAATAGCTGCTATTTGAAAAGATATGATATCTGGGAAAAAGAGTAATCAAAGTTATTTGCACAAATGAAGAATGATTGTAGAGTGAAAACAGTAAAAAGGTGCATAAAACGTAATCTTGGCTCAGGCCTCCGGTCAGTCTCTGATCAGGAAGGCACTGTGGATAATAAACATCCGTCTGTCCTGCTGTGTTGTCACCTGAACAGTCTGTTCCAAAAGGATACAAAGGTTGTGGAGTTAAAGGCACCGATGAATATGAGCAGCAGAAGGTAGAGACTCATCATGATGGCAAAGTGGTGTCTGAGGAGCCAGGAGGAGCCGCGGGAACGCCTGCGGATAAAAAAAACACCAAAAATGATCTTTTGTTTACCAGCACAATCAAGGCCTATAGAGAGGTGGAGTCCTTCCCCTTCCGGTGTGCCGCATGGAACTATGTTAGAAAATAAAACATGTATGGTAGTCAACGATAAGAGACAAATAAAAATTTGATTCCAGCTGAAATGTGCTATGAATTACACATTTGTCCATTTAAAAATGATTTATTATTATTATACATATAAATATTTTTAGGTTTGTCATAGTAGCATTTACTTTTGTGTGTAAACCGCTCAGTGAAATACATCTCTCGTCTCACACACAATTTATACCACCGACACGGCCAGAACCTCGGCACATTTCACTTTGTGTTTACCATGTGTTTTATCCATCAATGGTCTTTTTTCAGTGAGTAGATATCAGTATGAAACAGAGGCATCGTATCTTCAGCGAGAGGGAAAAGGGAAAGTTATGGTCACTTATGTGCCCTTTGAATGTCTTCATAATTACGTCTTTAACAGGTTTAAAACAAATTGCATCTTCCTGACTTGGAAAATGATGGTTTAAATTACCAAACATCAAAGGGGTAATTCATGACACAATGCAAATTGGATCAAAAACTTATTTGTATTATCTTATTTGTACTTATCTGAATTATTTTTCCAAAATAAGGTCCAATGGTGGTCCGCTGGAAGGAAAGTACTTTGCCTCTCTATATTCTAAAAAGGAATTGATCAGAAATGTAATTTGTATTTAATTGAAATTATTTATGCTAGCTTCTAACAAGCCCTTTTTTATATTATTGTTTCTGTCTATTTGTAGAGAGGCAGCAACAAATATTGCAGACATTTTTTATTATTGTCAGAGGTTTAAAAAGCGTTGAAGTGTCCCTCTTTCATTCCAAAAACTATGGACGGGTAAGAGTTTAAGTGTTGCAAAAACAGCATTTAACAAAATCTACTGATAATCAGCTTTACACTTGGTTGTTCCCACTGAGCTCAACTGGCTGATAAAAGTAAATGTACAAATGATATTGCATTAAGTGATAGTGAATTACTACAGATAGATAGACAGATAGATAGAAACAAAGAACAAGTACATCTACATCTAACATGCTAAACATGCTAAAGCAATAAAGCTAAACATAATGTATAAGACAAAAATCCCAAGTCACATCACTCAAGTAGCATCACAGCGAACTATGATCATCATCACTGACCGCAACAAGTAGCGTTTCTACATTTGGTTTGGATCACTTCTACACTGTTAAGTCAGCAGTCAGTTTTAACTCAGCACCAGCATGTTTTTCAACTGATCATGAAGAGCCTCCTTTCCCGTCTCCAGTGTTAATACGTTTGAAAGTGTGTCGTGGACATTTATCCTGTACTTTATGTGTAATGTGACTTATAAATACCTTTTCAGCGTTGACATCATTTACCCACAAGTGGCTTTTACCTGGACAGGTGCCTCCTCTGAGAGTAAACAAGCAGGTACTTGACTCGCAGAAGCTGATTGTTGGTGACTACAAAGTATTTGTGCGGTACGTCCCCTCCTTCGCTATTCTTTGCCCTCGAACGCTGTCGGTCGATGATTTCAGAATCTGAAGTGGGAAATGAGAGGCCTCTTTTGATATGAAGCGATTTCAAAAGTCATTGTTGCAGCATTAAAAATCTGTGTTACTCTGCGAGTCACACGGTTTACACACCTTTTTTCTTCACCTGACACTTCACATCTGGGTGATCAATGACTTCACACAAGGCAACACAGCTGAGCAGTGGACCCAGGAGACTTTCCCGCCAGCCGCTGCTGTGGGGACTGTAGAGGACAGCCATGCTGAGGTCACTGGTGAGGTAGGTCCCCTCTCCGAACACTGAGTTCTGCACACAAGCAGAGAGGAAACCATATCTACTGAGTTTCTGTGTCAGCTTCATGAACTCTTGAGCATCATATTGTATAATTACAGGTCTATGAGAACTATTTTTCCACAATAATAAAACAGCCGCTTTTAGCCACAGTCGAGGAGAAGCAGTGTTGACAGCACTAACCTTGTTGAGGTGACAGTGCAGCCCATTGTGAATGATGGAGTGAAAGTTTTCCAGGCGGCTCCCGTGGAATGCATAGAAGACGTCTCGGCCTTCCCTAGTCTTCTCAAACCTGGCGTTCATCTGATCGCAGTACTCCAGCTCAAACAGGAAGTCTGGCGCAGGCGCAGAGATCCCTTCATTTTCCGTCAGGTCACAAAGTTTGGCGTACTGGAAGTAACAGAAGAAACGTACTGTAGCCAAAAAAGCACGCAGTAAATCATGCTGTGGTTTACGTGCTTATATTTGCAGGGATGTACCTCATCTTTCTGTAAAGTCTTCACAGCGAAGCTCTTTGAAGAGAGAATCCAGTGAGTGAGAGCCAGATGATGATCTCCCTCTCTGGGTCGCAGTCTCACCAACTCTCTCACACCAGGCAAAGAGTGCACATCTGCCAACTAAAGAGAACAAACTTCTTTTAATCGTGTCACCACAGCAGGAGTAGCCCCACCCACCTATAGTATGTCCCGTCTTCCCTTTTACTGTATGTGCTGTCGTCTCTCTGAAACTGACTTATCATCTCCGCATCTGTGTCACTGCATCAATCTCATCATAAATCTGTCTTCAGTTCGGCTATATAGAGATTACATGACGTCGCCATGCCCACAGACGCCAAGAAACAAATCTGTAGCATACAGTACATATAAAGTACTGATCAGAATGCTCTAAGCACCTTTAGTTTTCATCAAATGTTTGAGACAGTCTTATTGCAAATACCCTAAAATGCTTAAAAATGAGTAAAAATAACTTAGTTTGAAACATGCATCACAGGGCAGCTGGCGAGTCGCTTACAATGGCCCAACCCAGACATCAATCTTTGTTTAAAAGCAACTGCTAAGCTGAAAAGATCTCAAATGTTCTCCTAATCTGTGCTGCACTCAAGTGCCTGGAGAGTTGTTTTATGTAAATAAAAAAAAAATACTTTCAATATTTCCAAACAAAAGTATATTCTTTATATCTTTTAAACATTTGAAAAGCATATTTAATGCTTTGAATCTGCATCATTGTCTTACATTCTTGTTCTTCACCTTCTTAAGTGACAGAATGCTGCCTCGAACAGCACATTACTGCCACCAAGTGTATATATATCACGCCATCATCATCATCATCATCACTGTGAAGTAAATTTTTTTTTTTTTTTAACATTAACTCAATTTCTTGCTTATAATATCTAAAATGTAGGCACTTTACATTTTGTATTGAAGCATAAATGCTACAACAGAGTGTTTTCCTAAGATTTTGACTGTGCATCTTACCAGCTCTTCAAAGTCCTTATTGTCTCCACTTATGTATCTAGGAGGGAAGGGTCTGAGCAAAGAGTCCCTCTTGTAGTTCTGTGCAGCAGCAACAAACAGGCTGCAGCGGAGGTCTGCTGCGACGGGGTCTCTGTGCAGACAGGAGCACACCAGCTCTCTGACCGCCTCAGGTGGGAGCGGAGGCTGCATTCCCAGCTCTGCAGACACCAGTGATAAGAGAGACAAAGGAGCAAAGCCAAAAAATAAGAAAGGTGTTATTAGCAAAGCAAAAAACTCATGTGAGGGCTGATAGAAATTGATTAAATTGGTGTGCTGTGCCACAGTGTGTACTCCCCTAATGACTGTTTTCGTGACTCATTTATCAGCTAATTATTTTTTCAATTAACTGATCAAATTGAAAAAAATTGTTAGTTGCCTCTCTAATTCAACGCTACTTCGACTACGCTTGCGCCACATGGTATTGTGGGCTTTCCCAAAAGCTTATAAACCAAATTGAAGTTAGCACTGAATAATGTCATCAGATAATGCTCAGTGGTCCTCCCACATATAGGACTTGTAGACATGAAGCATATTGGATTATTGCCTGTTGAAGATCAAGTTTAACAACTTAAGCTTAAATATATGTTACTGCGTTTACTCACAGGAGGGCCCCAGAATATATGGACTATCAAATTAACATGGTTGGAAACCAACATAATTACAACACAAAAGCAAGCATTATGTCATGCACTGTTCCCACAATGGAACATTAAACAAAGCCAAACAAAGGCAAAAAGAAAAAAGTTCAGAAGAGTTGTGGGGAGAGTTAATACCACTGAGGGAGGTAATGTGAACCATGGGTGCGGAGTTGCAAGGGTGATAAGTAGGTTTATAACGTCATTTGTTTGTTTAAGTTGTTGGTGTATTTCTATGTATAATTTGCCGTTTCCACCAAGGACCACTCTGGAAATAAATGTTTTTAGTAACGTTTTTAAGGGCTATCCTATTCCAGATTTTTATGTTTTCATACCGCTTTGAGTCTTTGTGCCTTTAAAATACTGATAAGAAATCAAATCAATCACCTGGGCTTTTGAAAATAGTAAGATGTGCCAAATTATTACAATTTCCCAAAGACCAAATTACTTGTTGGTCAAACCAACAGTCCGACTTCCCAAAATACACTCTTTATTTTAATACAAGGCATGTAAAAGCATAAAATCCTCACATCTGATAGTCTGGAACCATGTAGTATTTTAACTTATCTTCATTAAACATCATACTGACATGATTAATCAATATAAAAAAAAAACCCAAATGATTAATTAAAAACGAATAGGTTTATAGATTGATCTACTGCTCTTTCCTGTCCTATGATAAAACTGTACACCTCACCTTAGCCTGACAGAAAGCTGTCAGCTACAGTTTGTCCCAACTAAACTCCAGTTTTGCCCTCTAGGAACCTAACATAGCAAATTTGCACAATTTATTCTCACACTAACTCATTTTATTCTTAAACTATTTTTTGTATTTTAGTATATGTATTTTTGTTTAAAGTTTATAGTACATTACAGTAGTCTATAATTCACATTGTAAATTCCATAGATATACATTATCTTAATGTAATCCCTAAGGGATATACCAAGGTTCATTTTTATTGATACTTTTTCTCTTCTAGTGTGATATGTGTAAGTTATGACTGTGTTTTACTGCTCTCCTGCAGCGCTTTAATCTGCTGCTGTAAATAAAGACTTCCCAGTGTAGGATCAATCTATTTATCTATCTTAATCTCATGGTTCAAAATGTGTAAAGGAGGGAGGAGTATCTTTTGACAGCACTTCAACTTCTTCTTTTTTGTCTCTGAAGGGAGGACATTATCTGACGGGGATACAAAGTGTGTCATCACACCTGGTTTAGCTCGTTTTGAACCTGTACTGAACAGCCTTAGCTCATCTACTAATAAAGCAAACAGTTCCCTGCTCCTGCCAAGTAAAGCTCCACGTCGATAGTTGACGTCTATGGTAACTTTTATGGTCAACGTCAAAACAAAAAGTGGCACAACAACACAAAAAGTCCCACAAAACATCTCTCCTGAGCTGACAACTTCGCTGTTGGGTTAGTAATGTTGTCCCTTTACTAGCGTAGATGGCGTGTGGAAGCTACGTTAGCTAGCACTAGCTAAGCTACAAGTGAAGAGCTGCTATCGCCGAGTATCGTTACTAACGACAAATGTAACATTGTCGGACTACTGTGGGCTCCTAAACATATCAGGAATAAACCTCCGTGGCACACAGACACATTTCACAAGACAGACACTAGTTTTACAGCATTATTTAGCGTTACCTTCAGTCTTGCTCAACTCATAGCACTGCAGGAAGAGCTAAGAGGAACTGCTGCGTTTAAGTGCCGTAGAAATAGTGGAAAGTCAAAATGTGTGAACACAAACGTGGCGGATGTTTGAGCTAACGGAAAGGTAAAGAGGTCAGTGTGTGTCAGTAAATTAATGCAGAGGAAGGAGACAAAACTATCTATGGAAAAAAAACAAAACAAGGACAATACATGTTTGGTTTAGTCTTCACTCTATTAATTACCATGAGCACCGACAACCTGCAGTTTACGAGGGACCATGAAAGCATCACTCAATTCACTAAACTGATGTCCGGAGAGGCATTCAAGTGTCACTGCAGAAACATCACTTTCTCCTGCACAAGCTGTTGCTCAGAGCCATGGGCAGACTTTATCAGGCTTAGTTGTGTCAAAACAAAACCCACAAACCAAAAGGGCATGGAAGATTGCTTTCTTGTATCTTGCTCGATTCCCGACTATAAAACAGGGCATACATGCTATACATCCCCTTACTCCTCCAGTCCAGAGCCGACACATTACCTGAAGACTTTTGATGCTGACATCAGATCTCATTTTAATTTTTTTTATGTCTTAAACAGCAAAATCTGACCTTTCAGAGCCTATTTAATCAATAAAACTAAAGCATACGTCAACACTCAGCCTATACCTACATAAAAGCTTTTGTTAGGACAAAGTGTATGTAATGACCTGTGCAAAACAAAATAACCTGAAATCTTCCAACACAATTTGTCCAAAAATGATCTTAGAGGAATTTTGGCTACATTAATTTAAGATTTGGAGGATTTGTGTTTATTCTTTCATTTTCAGTAGAATACTCTTATCTCAGGTCTCACAGTACACTGCATGGATCTGGATCTCTCCCCAAACAAAATCTCTGTTTCACAGCTTTAAGTTGAATTTGGGGCCACTGTTGCTGGTTTGTAATTTTTTTTCTCTTATAAACTCAAATGAGTGATTTTTTTCACGACCTGCCACCTAGAAATTGCTCTACATAATGGTTTATAACTGTTATTAAGTAAGAATAGTAAGCACTGGCTTTATCTTGTATTTTTTATTCTTGTAAGTTGTATACTGACCCTGTAAAGCACTTTGTGTGTGTCTGTAGAAATTAAATAAGTTTTACTAATGTATTTACCTTTTAATAGAGCCTCTAGTTACAACTTATAAAACCTATAAAATGAGCGATTTAAAAAAAAAAGTCTTACTGAACCTTTTATTGTTTATCAGCTTTAAATAAACGCTGAGCACCTTGAACTTACATCTTTATGCATTATTTATTTATTCATTCATTTTTTTCGGTCTGGAATTGCTGCTATCCACATAATTTGTGTTTAAATGCTTACAATGTGGTGTACTTTCTGTTTGCTTGTTTTTTTTTTTTAATTTTTTATTTTATGCATTATATATAGTTCTTTGAATTATTCTTGTATATAATTTGTGCTACATAAATAAACTTGCTTTGCTGTAAATGTGTCATTTGGGCTAAAAAACAACTGAAAAAGTAGTAATTGTAGGTCTTATGAAATTTATTTATTTATTTATGTTATCACTGTGAGTTTATTTTGTCTCAGAGTAAGACTGTCAAACATGTTTTCATTTTTCGCTGTAATATTTGTATAGTAGTATAATTAAGTGTGCTATCAGGCAGCCAATCACAGATCAGATTGTGTAATGTGTCCTCTGATTTTCGGCGCTGTGTACAGCATCAGAGAGGGGGAGGGGCTTGTCCACACATTCCTGCCTTCCCATTGGTCAGTTCAGGCCAGCAACAAATCCCGTCTTTGCGCCCCGGTCCTGCCCGGGCGGGTAAAAGCGGCGGATGAGGAGGAGGGGGATATGTGCGTAAAGAAAAGACCTTACGTCACGTGACCACCCCTTACTCCCAAACCCATCATTTGAGGAATAACGTAACATATTTGTGTGTTAGCTTTGATAGATCTGGCCTTTTCCTCTGATGTGTTTTAAAGCAGATTGATCCATAGGATGCTATTTAAACGACCGGAGGGATTCTAGCGACATTCTCGGACTAAACTGGAGGTAAGGCGTTTTAATCACTGCATGTCCATTCATTACGGGAGGGAGGAAATTATTTCATTGAAATAAGCCGGATTCTAGCCTAAATAAAACCTCGAAATCTGTATCCCGGGTGGTTTATTGTGAGAAGTGTTTGACCTGCTCAGCGTCCGGATGGAGAGCAAGCACCGATGCACCACAGGCTGAAGGACGCTCCTCCATCGCCTGTGATCACGATGCACTGTGCCCTACTGCAGCATCACTGCCATCCCCTGAAACAAACACACATAGAGGACAGTTTTAGCATCACGATGCATTAAAATCAACCTGGATCTGGCTGTTTATCGTGGCACAGATTGCTTTATTTTGTGGTAGAAAGATGCCCTTCAGACCTGCTCCACATCCACCATCATATGCATTGAAATGTGGCTCACAGACACAGTCAGATAACGTGGGAGGCGGTTTTTTTTACACACCTTATTGAAATACTTAAGAGCTAAACAAACATCTGTATCAGTTATAGTCCAATCTGTACACCCTGCAGGCCTGTAAACGCCTATTTTGCACCCATAGGTTACATTTTCGCGACAAGGCCACAGTTTCCCACCGCGCGGATCACACAGCTGTAATGTGTGGTCAAGAAAACATGTTTGTCGATCTAATGAATGATGCAGCAGTATGGGTGGATGCACTGGAAAGGCTGGGCAGCACCTTTAATGAAATCACATGGGGATTTCAAGTCTTTTATTGCAGTGAAGTGTGTGCATGCATCCACAGGGAGGCCTATGGAGGACTGTGGCCCTGTTGCCCACAAGAAGAGCATAATGTGTGTTAGTGATGCTGCACTTAATATAATTTTTTTCCTTTGCAGTTTGGTTTAAAAGGCAGCTGAGATTGACGTCTGTGTGTTTGCAAGTGGAGAAAAAATACTGACAGGTCATCATGGCAGGTAAGCTTCTCCTCTCTGTTCGGCCACATAGTGTGCATGTGATTTTGGGGTCTGTGCACAGCACATTTATAATGGCTAAATTGTAATCCATCGTGCAGCTGTCTTCATTTCTTTATGTATTTTGTGTGTGGGCAGCTGCGCTGAACTGTGCCTTTGTGTCCTAGAAAACAACTTCCCTCCCCTTCCTCGGTTCATCCCCCTCAAGCCATGTTTTTACCAAGACTTCAATGAGATCCCAGACCAGCGTCGCACCATGTGCAAGAGGCTCTACTACCTCTGGATCTGTGAGTGCACCTGCACTAAAAGTTTGGGTGTTGACTGTTGAGTTGCAGTTCTACGTGTACATCTTTAACGACAGTTAAGGTTTCAGCATGTATGTTGCCTGCATCATGATATAAGCTGTTAACGTGTCCATGGCTTCTGTGTTTGCGTGCCCTGTCTCTTTGTTGTTCCCAAAACATCATGAGTCCAACATGAGAGACACTCCAGCAGAGCTGTGAGACCAGCCTGACCGGTCTCACTGTCAGGTGTCTGTTTTCTTGTGGGTTTTTATACAAAGATTGAAAAATTGTGTGTCTGTTTGACACATTTGCTTTTTTCTCTTTGTTTCGAGTAACAAGGTTGATCAGCAGAAAATGACTGTTATTTTTTAGATTTATAGCCTATTTTAGTATAGACAGCTGGAAAGTGAAAGGAAAGGGGGTAGTGAGAGCAGATGACACACAGCAAAAGGCTGCGGGCATGGATGGATTACTGAACGGGCCTACCGGGCACGGGACCAGGGGCCCAAAGTGTCAGGGGGCCCTTTGGCCTTCACTTGCAAAATGTCACTCAAATCAACACAGTCGACTAGGAAATGACCCAAAATGACCACAGAGATACGAAAAGGAACTATAAAGAGGTACAAAATCACAAAAAATACATAAATATATGTCAAAGACAGACAAATTGACCTCTAAAAAGACATAAACAGACAACAAAGACAAGGAACTATGGGTTCGGTTTTTCAGGGCCGATGCTGATTCGGATTCTTAGTGGCTAATGAGAACAAAAAATGATATTAGGAATCGATATGCATTTACAATAAAAATGAAAATCTTTCTGTCAATATTTAGAATTTGGAATATAACAAACTCCAACACAAAACCTGTTTAAATGCCTTTACAAGATGTTTCATCAAAACTTAAATGTTCAACATCATATACAGAAAGTTCCCAGCAACTGTTTTTATAAAGTCAACTGAAAATTTAAATAGAAATAAAAAAATAAAAATAGCTCCCCAAGGTTTTACAAAGTAAAAGTTCCTCCCATGCCGACACTTTCTTTGCACTTTTTAATAAATTCATTTTATCAGCGATCATTGGAATAATACGCTGACACAGATAATAAGTAAAATTCCAAATATTGGCCCCAATAATCGGCCAGGTGGATAATCTGACCTTTAAAGAGACACAAAACAGTTACAAGGAAACACAAAATTACCCCAAAAAGATACAAAACCACAAAAGGATGCTGACAAAGAGACACAAAAAACACCAAGAGGCAAAGCCAGCACAAAGTCTGTGTATCCTATGTAAGAGGCATGTTGGGGCCTTTTGCACATGTATTCCCAGAGGCACATTGTTTCATAATCCTCCCATGGCCTCTGGTCAGATTCAAACCCGGCCGTTGTTAAGGACTCACGCTGTATGGGGTGTACACTCTACCAGGTGGCCTGCAGGTCACCCTAAAAACAACCGCTTTGAGGTATTTTTCAAGCTAACTGCCAAATCTCCCTGGTTTCCTTGAGTTTTGGTCTGTTGGTCAGAACAAACAAGATGTTTGAAGACATCTCTGACTCTGGGAAAAACAGAGTCTTTTTTTGTCATTAAATAGACTTATCTATCAATCAAAAAAATGATTGTAAGATTAATCAGTTAACCCCTTGAAACCTGGAGTGAAATCACTTTTCTTGTGCTGCTTTCAAATGCCTTTCACAAGTAATTCAAACCTTTGAAACCTGAGTAAGCTGGTGTGATTTCTCTCAGAAACACGGAAGAAAGGGTTTGGGGCAACTTAGTACTAAGTGTTTGAAAAAAGCAAGAAATTTAAGATTTAGGAAATATATTTTTAAAAAGGGGGGGGGGGTCCAGTGGCTTAGTGGATAAAGCAGGCGCCCCATGAATGACACTGTCCTTGCTGCAGCGGCCGCTGGGTTCGAGTCCAGCTCATGGCCCTTTGCTGCATGTCATCCCCTCTCTCTCCCCCTCTCACACTGTTGATCTGTCCTATCTAATAAAGGCAAAAATGCCAAAAAAAAAATCTTTAAAAAAAAAAAAAGCAAGGGAAACACTATAAATATAATTATCTAAATTCTATATTTGACTCATTATTATTTCATTATTGTTTCATTATTATTTCATTTTTTAAGCACTTTTTGCAGGTCATTTCTGAGTTTGTTTGCTTTTTAACTTTTTTTTTTTTTTAAACTAATTTTCAGGTAATTTTCTTGTACTTTTTCCTGATTTCTTGCAAATTTGTTAGTCATTTCGTCTTTCGTTGCTCATTGCCTTCTTCTCATATTTTTGAAAGAAATCAAACCAATTTGCTTGCGATTCACAGGGTTAAGAAAGCATTCATTAGTTGCCTGCATTCAGACCTCAGAACCTACTCACTCCACAGAGCTGACTAATTTGTCTGGCTTTTTCAGTTAAAATAAAAAAAACAACCAACGATCATGAGGGAGAATTACAACCAGCCAATCAGCTCCACGAGCGGGACAAATGCCATTGTCAAGCTGATGTTAAGCGTCATTAAGGGGTGCACCACAACCAATAAAGATCAATACCAACAATGGTGGGCACTGTAGACAAGATAGACGCCGCTAACAAAGCTGTCCTAAACTGACACGTTTTCCTTGCCCAACATCATTGTTTTGTTTTTGCTTTGCTTTGTTCCACTCTTTAAAACCTCAGGAGAAACAAGCATATTGGCATCGTTGCGCATCGGTGTGGACTGAGATGATGTTCGATTCGGGTTGATATGTTGGTCTCCAGTGATCGGTTTGGTAAAATTGAATCTTCCTCCTCCAGGGAAATCAGGACACAATGTCTGACTGAAGATGGAAACGGAGTGTGATGAGTTGACAGTTCTGTTTGGTATCAGACAAATTCATTAGCTGTGTTACGCTGAACTCTGTGAGCCAGCCAACAAACCCGTACCACGAAACAACTCACAAAAGTCAATGATTTTTTAAGGGAGTCTGGTATGCGATAAGGCCACAGTGGTCGGTGTCACAGTTGCAGCTCTTAGCGGTAACAGTAGTTGAATTGTAACATTCACGTGAGCATCATGGTGTTTTTTTGTCACTTCATAGGTTCTGCCATTTGAAAACAAGAATGTAAGTCTGGTGACAAGTAGACTAGTTTATGCAGGATGTTTGGTACCTGTAGAGCAGAATCTGTGTGCTGTGTGTGCTAAATTAAGCGTAGCTCCAGTCTCCATTATAGCTTTGATGTAGAACAGAGAATCTGGTGTTGAGTCGTCGCTGAGATTCGTAGTGATTCAGTCCTGCTGAATGATGAGTAACGCGGCCTGTGGGATCTTCACCATGGAGACTTTTGTCTTCAGTCTGTCATGTTTTGGTCTTCCTCGCTCTCTCTCTGCGGCGTTGACAGTGAATAGTGCCACACTGGCTGTTAATCTGATTGGCTGCCTGGCGTGGATGTGTGGAGGTGGCGGAGCGACCAACTTCGGCATGGCCATCCTGTGGCTGATCCTCTTCACGCCCTGCTCCTACGTGTGCTGGTTCAGGCCCATCTACAAGGCCTTCAAGTGAGCGCTCGGAGCTTACTCAACATTTTGTTCCTCTTTCTGCTGAATCGCATAATTTCTGACGTTTATTATTCTCTCTGTGCAGGACCGACAGCTCTTTCAACTTCATGGCTTTCTTCTTCGTCTTCATGGCCCAGGTGGTGATCAGTATTATCCAGACGGTTGGCATTCCTGGCTGGGGAGTGTGGTAAGAGCTCTGAACGGATTAGAACCAAACACGGATATTCAATGTGTTTGATATGAAGTGCAAATACAGATGGGTGACACGTAAAAGAAAAAACAACATGACGTTTGCAAGAGTTGATCCTCTGCTGAAATATATTGGATCATTTGGATTTTTGATGATGGTGGTTCACATCATTTTCATACTCTTCCGCAAACCATTCAGTGACTTCTTGTGTCCTTTATGCAAGCATCTGCATTTGCTCTGTTTCTCCATATATGATTTGTCACCCAACTTGAACGGTTGAAAGCATAAATATTAACCTAATAATTTAAAATAAAAAAAGACAAGGAAATGACGTGGAAAAAGTGCTTAAAATTATAATAATTCTGTAACATTATTTTAAATATGTAATAATGACAGTAAGCTATAAATGCAGCCTTTTCCCTAGACATTTACCCCTAGCTTTTTAAAAATATTTTTTTAAATCTACTAATTTCTTGCAGTTTGTGATACATTTCTTACCAAGTTTCTCATTGTCTTGTTCCCCATGTCTTTGACAAAAATGGCACAAATTTGCAGAGTTCAAAGGTTTAAATACTTGTGAAAGGCGTCTGAATGCAGCAAAAGAAAAGTGATGTCACTCCAGGTTTCAGATGGTTCATTATTTTGCATCAAGAAGATTTTTTTTTTATCATTTACAAACAGCACAGTTCATTAAAAGGTGAGAACTGTTTAATCTACAGGCTAACTTTTGTCTGACAGGACACTGTGGTTCACACAGGATGTAGACAAAACTTTTACATCAACACAGAGAA
This sequence comes from Plectropomus leopardus, assembly GCF_026936395.1. Classification (NCBI taxonomy): domain Eukaryota; kingdom Metazoa; phylum Chordata; class Actinopteri; order Perciformes; family Serranidae; genus Plectropomus; species Plectropomus leopardus. The sequence goes on along the minus strand of NC_142182.1, from coordinate 30,742,279 downwards.
CAGAAAAGCCCTCAATTAGTGACTCATATTACCTTAAACTAGAGGTTTTCAAAGTCAGACTTTGAGGGCCCCACCTCAGACTGTACTGAAACCCTCTATTTGTTCACATTTTGGCAAACTGGCACAATTAAAAGTTTTCCGGTTTAGTAATTACCAGATTGCAATAAGCCCATGGCTGTACAGCAGGGATACTCAATTTGCTTCGACCGAGGTCCAGTTAATAAACATTAATAATTAATATAGACATAATTAGCACAGATGTCTGCCGGGGATTCTGGTGAATGTTAAATGGACTTGCATAGCAGTTTTCTAGTCATTTGACCACTCAAAGCGCTCTCACACTACAAGTCACTTTAACCCTTTCATACACTGGTGACCGAGGCAACTATACATGGTGCCACCTGCTCATCAGTTTTTAAATCAAAAAGGAAACCTTTTTATTTAGTGCACGACCTGCTCTACCTGCTGAGCCACAGCTGCCCTGTCTTGGGGATCCTCCCCTTGCACTTTTTTAAAAAAAATAATATACAAGCTGTAATTTGATGGGTTTTTATGCACTTTGTCACCTTATTTACTGAACAAAGTACAGCTCCATATCTGGCATGTGGGCCTCGAGCTGAATAACACTGATGTACAGACCACTGTCACATGACTTTCATTCATGATAAGGAGCGTGTTTAAGCAGGTTCTTGCATGTTCATTTTCTGATGGAGAGATTATGCTATGCTAAGGAAGTGTAAGTCACACTGAATCTAAAAACATGTTGATCATATCTGAGTGTTCAGAACTGACTGAGCTATGACTTTGGGGAGTGTTTTGTTGCAGATTCGGGCAAATCAGGCGCCCAAGCTTTTAAAATAACTGCACCAGCATGCACCTGTCTTTTTTACCTGGCACAGTATTTTTGCCTCATGTCTCTGCTTCTTTGCCTCCCTTGAATTCTCCTACATCCCCCGTACAGATGGAAAACAATTTTGTATTGTCAAAGGTCATGAGTGCCATAGGTGTGAGATGTTACTAACTCTTTTGTTGTTTCCGTCAGTGGCTGGCTGGCTACCATCACCTTCTTTAGCACCAACATCGGCTCAGCTGTGGTCATGCTGATTCCCACCATCATGTTCACTGCGGTGGCTGTGCTCTCCTTCATTGCCCTCACAAAGGTGACCGAGACATTTCTACATTCTTCTTTCAGCCAAAAAATCCCTTCTAAACTGTTTGAGCCTCTTCTCCAGAAGCAGAAATTTGCAATTAGTGAGCTTTCATTTGGTAAAAAGGCTCTCTGTAGTCAAACTGAAATTTAAATGACTAAATTCAAATATTAATTATTATTATTATAATGATACTGCTGCTATTATTACCAACACTATTTTGCATTATTTTTTCATGTTTTAAAGATGATTTTTTTTTTTTTTTTAACATTTGTGGAAAAAGCATTTTCAGTGACATTTTGGGTCCAGCCAGTGACGTTAAGAGATGCACTTTCAACTTGAATGAACCGTGATATGCTACTGACATGAGTACAGAGTGAACTTGTAGCCTATGCACACTGACACTTGGTTATGGAGCCATCATGCTATTAAGTTTGGATTCCAATCGAAAAGTGGAAGCTAGCAAACTAGGCTACCTCACTTCAACTTAAAAATGACAGCTAATTACCTTACTTATTACTGTTACCACTGATATCCGGTAGAAGGACATCCATCCTAGACACAGAAATAAAATAACTGGTACTTTTTTTTTACATTCTTGTTATTTCATCACCTACTGAATCATTGGCTGCTCCCACATGTTCAGTGCTTTGCCACATTGTACAAAAAAGTGGGTCTGGCTAGCGTAAAATCTATCTTTCTGTCTTGGGTTCGACTGGTGAACGCAAATCACCAGACTGTCCAAATTTACAGCAACGAGTCGCTAGTTCCAGCAGTTTATCCCAAAATTCTGAACCCTGTACGTAGGCAATCTCTAGAAGGTAGTAAAGGTATGTCATGCTTTTAGGTTCCTATTCTGTTACTTCTATTACATTCTGAAAACAGGATAGTTCACAATATGTAGGTATTTAAGTGAAGTGCAAACTAGTTAAGCTTTAATATATTTAACTTAGTCCTCACATAAGCTAAAGACCATTGTTCAGTGTCATTAAACCAAAAATCAATGGATATGGTGTTACATTGTCAATACACAGTAATTTAATCCTCAGTGGATCAAGTTTCCAACCATATCGTATTGACGTGAACGCCACATAATGTACACAGTCATGAGCTAAGTATAGAGTGCTCAAATCACAGATAGGACCAAGCAAAGGCTGATAACATCTGTCACCCAGCAGGTGGCCACCTTCACAGATATACCACCAATCAAGTTAAAGTACCAGCATAATCAGTGGTACAAACAATTAATGGCACCTGGAGAACACTAATGTTAAAAAGAAATTTTAAAAAATGTTTCTTCTGTACTGCTTAGCTGAAATATATTTTGATTTCAGCTCAACTCTGATACTGTAGACATTTTTTCCTGATAGACAGTAATGACGATGAAATACCTTTTGAATTTTTGGCAGGTTCATAACTTCTACCGTGGCAGTGGTGGCAGCCTGGGAAAGGCCCAAGAGGAGTGGGCCTCTGGAGCCTGGAAGAACCCCCACGTCCAGGAGGCGGCCCAGCAGGCGGCCATGGGAGCCGCGCAGGGAGCCATGCAGCAGAACCAGTACTCAGCAGCTCCCACTTACAACTACGACGACCCGATGTAGGGCAGAGGAGGGGGCGAGGCTGCAGAGTGGGGGAGATAAAAAGGGATCAATTAAGAACACAATTCAGAATTAGGTGCCCGTCGTTATAACACTGTACAAGCTGAATCCAACCAGAACAATGTAGAGAGAAGTCTTTTGGTGGAAATGTACTTTTATTGCATTCTGACACACGTGGGATTTAATATTTTAAGTTGGTTCACATTTAAATCAACAGCCAGTTATTTAAACTTTTTAATCTCTTATGCTGCTCAGTTTTAGCGGGTCAATGTGCGTGTTGCTTTCAAAGGGAAACACAGCTCAAACTAATCCCCTGAGCCTCATCAGTTTATTCAGGTAGGTTCATCTGTGCTCAGTGACTCCTCAGCCTGTGTCACACTCTTAACATCTTTTTATGACTTTTTATGTGCTTTTTTTATTTGCCGTAGTAGCTATGTCGTCAAAAGTTTACTTTCATTAGCCTTGAAGGTCACCAAAAACTAAAAACATTTGATGTTCAGCTGACAAGTCTCTTTATAGTTATCATTCAACTATTTGAAAAATGGGCTTATTCGCTTTCTTGCTTGGAGTTGGATTAGAAGATTGACACCACTGTAACATATGAAAATAGCACTAGCAGCTGGTTAGCTTAGCTTGGCATAAAGACTGGAAAAAGGGGAAAACTTCAGTTAGCACGTGTGTATACAGGGTTTTTCAAATGTTAAAAATAGATGATAGACTGCTTTTCCATTGCCAGAAGACCAGAGCCATGAACATGGCTCAGCAGTAGAAAAGTAGGCCTTAGCAATGCCTTTTTTGTTTTGTTTTAGATGGTGGGTCATGTTTGACGTCACTAACGGGCAGAAAAACAGGGTTATTAAACAGAAGAAAGTAGCATGGAGGCCAGTGAAAATGTTACGGTGGTTACTTATTTTTTCATATCTGTTATTTATTTAGTCTCTCTCAAACTTGTCTCTGACAATTTTGAATAATGTTTGAGCACTGCTTTGACAGAGATAGCTGGTAGTTTGTGGCAGCACGTTGTTGCATCTTACAGGAAGAGGATCTACAATTAGTGCTTAATATGCCGCTAAAACTCACTAATTAACACATACCCAGCTAGCAGTTTCAAGTTTTCTACTTTTAGACTTTATGCTAAGCTAACCAGCTGCTAGTGAAAGCTTTCTATTTAGCGTATAGACATGATAGTAGTATCTATCCTTCCATCAACTTCTCCGCATAAAAGCAAATAATGTCAAACAAGTTCTTTTAATTGAGAGTAAATAAGTCTTATTATTTATATGACCATATTACCATCTGGATATTGGCCAATATTTTTCTTACTTTGTATGCTACTTTTGTGATGAGAATTTTGGCTAAAATCTGGACGACAGAGTTGGCATTTCAAAATATTTATAAAAAATATCAAATTTGAGAGGAAGATGAGTAAAAGATTAAAATCAGAAGACATTTGCCAGAAGGGATACTAGCACAAAATTTATCAAGTAGATTATTTCCCTAAGAAAAGAAAATCTTTTGCAGTTCATGTTTGGTGACCTGATTGTGTGTGGGTTTTTTTTATACATACTGATGAGAAATTGCTCTGCGTCAGTGAACCTCTCTGTTCAATTCCATTTTTTACATTCTCAGGAAAGGTGTGACAACTGGTTTTAAATTCTCCCTGTAGAAGCCCTAAAAGTGTCAACATGTCGGGCTTTTGTCTCCTTTCAGTCGCCATTATTCAACCATCCGGGGTGTTTGATTTCATCATTACACACTGGTTAAATGTTTAGCGGGTTGATTTCAATGAAATTAATTATTATTACATGTTCAAACGAAGCACATGCAGTATTTAGGATTGCAGTTCATTGGATAAAACATTCCAAATCAATGTTGTACAGGTTAAAAGAAAACCAAAACATTTGCAGGTTGGACATACAGTAAATATTAATAATCATTGTTGTAGGTGGTCATAGCATTGTATGAAGTGATGGATGTTTTCACCCCTTTGGCAAATTCTCCCACTTTACCCCTACATGTAAATGCTTAAATGACTACTTGTTTCTGAAGCTCTGGATTTCAGGCCTTAGTGTGTTATTTTCGTGGCTGTTGGTGTTATTCTATGAGTAGGTGTAATATGATATTTATATAAAAGAAAATATAAAACTCAAGCCAATTATTTCTTTATGAGATGAAATTGAAAGAGAGACTATCTGTTGCAGTCAGAGACAGCGTCATGTTGACTTCAGTGTCACTCAAGTCTTTGAAAATGTCTTCAAGATTCAGTAGGTGGTGATTACAGTAATACAGTATTAGACTTGAAACAGATGTGAAGATTCGTGTCTGAATGCTCGTTATTTCAAAACCTGTGAGTCGTCTTGTCTGATTGTGATGATGTGGTATTCAATAGGCTGTTTGTTGTTTTACTTTTTAGTTTTTGTATTGTTTTTGTGTGTATTTTGGATGATGTGTGGATGAGTTTGAAGCACATGTCCGTTGTGTCTTTCCATGGCTGTGGGAATAAGATTTTTTTAAATTCTAATTTTTAAATAATGTTTTGCACTGGGTTACCTGTTGACATCAGTGTAAACTGAATTCACAGAAAATCACAGTGGAGCAATACTAACATGAATATAGACTTATTAGGATCATGTGAGGTCCTGTTGTGCAGGCAAATATAGTCGTAAGGACCATAACATATGCTGTTATGAATTGAAAAATGAGCCTGTTTTCAAGTTGGACACCACTAGTTTAATTTTACAACTGCATAACATTTTCACCAGCAGATGCACATACAGTAGTCATGAAATATAACCCCATGAACTGTAACCATTCACACTCTTGTTTGTTTGCACAAAGTTAAGCTTTGTTCTAGAAATTAAGTGTGATGTCTTAAGTGATGAACAAACAGGCTACTTTTGGATTTATTTATTTTTGCCATATGTACATACAACACAGTTAATGTGATCCTGGAAACTACAGCTGTGTAGTAATTGTGCAGCAGGAACTGCAGTGCATTGGATACTAATACTCTGCATTTCATGTAAGCTTTGGAAAGCCATTTCCCATTAACTCCCCCATGTTCCCACATCTACTGTATGTTGTTTGATATGTATTATCATGTACTATATCATAACTAGATATAAATATATAATTACTTGAGGTGAGGTAAATATTTGCCATGGATAAACACACTCAATAGAAATATGCTCTAATTAAGTGAATGAAACGTTTGAGGAGGCTGTGTCTCCATGAGTGGAGTAAATGAGGAAATACATTTTTGTGTATTACTTTTGTATTATTTGGTCTTACCCTAATAGATATTAAACAGTTCTTGTTGCATCCTGTTTTGTTTTTTGATGAGCTTGCACACGGGTCCTGCTGTAGGTGTAGAAGAACTATTATTCCCGATATTGGGCAATACTAGTTGGAAAAAAGGACTAAACAGCCACAAAGCTTAATTCAGCACCCTGCTATTGAAAAAAAAGTCTATGCTTCATCTGCCCTCCAACTAAATGTGGATAATTTATTGTGCCCTTAAACAAAGTCAAATTTATTGTGAGCTCCTCTGAACAGAGTGGCTCTTCTTTAAAACTAGCGTGTTTAAAAATGTTGAATGGTGTCAAAAACAACAATTCATAAGACCTGTAATGAATTTTCTGCTTTTGAGAGCACAATCTGTGGTCTGAAAATGTCATTAAAAAAACACTCTGCGCTCAAAATAAGCATATTGCATGTTCTAGTTAGACTCAGGCAGGAGGTCTGATGTATACCATTAATTCTGCTTCACAAGAGGGGAAAGATTTGGGCTGATGCTCCTTGGGGCCAAAATGTTATTATTACTGTTATTATTTATTTTTTTTATTTGATAAGGTAAAATGTATCACAACATGCCATTTTAAAAGAAACTGCTATAAAGATGCCCCGGCCAAAGATCATATTCCAGACGTAGAGGAATAATTATTGTTCGGTACAAACCCCAGCAAAATCACATATATATATCTTTCATTTTAGTGAAGATGATTTTTTTTTTTTTTTTGCATATCATGAAGCTCTAATGCTCCTTACTGTTGCCAACAGTAAATTGTAGTTAAGTATATTTACTGAAGTACTGTTCTCAAGTACAGTTCTGACATGTTTTCATATAAATCGTGATAAACTTCTCAAACATAATGCATTGCTAAAGCAAAAAATCTTCCACCTGCAAAGTAACTTTAGCCTGAAATTGAGTCAAACTTTTAAGGTGAAAAAAAAAAAAAATACTTGTGCAGAAGCAATATTTCATCAATTATTTTTTGAACTCCCTAGTTGGCAAAAAATGTCTATATGAATAAGGATTTTACAGATTACATTCCAGATTAACACATAGAAATGCTGCTCACACATGAATAATTATCCTGTAATATTTACAGTGTTTGACACTAGGAAATGAGCCATTTGTCACAAGCACTTAATTTTTTGTTATATCAAGTACAATTTGCTGACAATACTTCAGAATTGAATACAAGATGTAGTTTTTATGGAGTACTTATACATAGTTATAAAGGGGGACATCACCTGTTATAATAAAAACTATTCAAAAGCAAGTCGATTTTAAAGAAAATATAAATATGTCAACTGATAGTGACTGGAGAATATTGTTAATTGTCTTTTTTAGGGATTGTGGAGTTGGATATAGTTTCAGTTTAAGTTATTTGAGAAGGGACTTTGCAAAATTAAAAATAGACATGGTAAAAGAAAAAGCTAGAACTTACCAAGAGGCTGTCTCATCTGTAGTTTCTTGGCCAAGTTGTTGCAAAAGGGTTCCTAAAATAAAACAAAACAAACAAACAAACAAACAAACAAACAAACAACAACAAAGAAATAGGCATATCTATTTGCAGCTACATTCAAATTATTTTTTAAATACTGATTCATTTAAATATCAAGCTCCTCAATGGCAGTTGAGTTTTTTGCTTCGTTATCCTAGTCATTATACATTTTATTATCATTAATTAGTCCAATACATCGGCAATCCATTAAGTAACAGTGAAATATAATACATATGGAAACCAGTAAAACAGCAATAATCTTAAAATTCTTTATTCATAAACTTGATGCAAGTTTACAAATTACTGTACATGGTCAAAATTTCTTCAAATGGAAAATGAAAAAGAAAAGAAAACACGAAGCGAGCCACCGGTGCCAGACTTGATCATGTTTTGTCGGTGCCAGAAGATGAATTGAGAGTCGAGATAAATGAATCTTTTCAACACACAGTCCAGTCAGAGAGGCACGCTCTGTGAAAATCCCCTCTGACTGCACGGGCCCTTCAGGTGAGGACATGAGACCTGATGATTCCTCCCCCTCATGTAACAACAGGATGTGTGTTAAGAAAAAAAAAAAAATTATTTTAAAATATTTTGCTCAGAATTTGTTTGTTGTTATAATTGACCTCTCCAGGCACATTTTTGCCATTTGTGCAAATATATAGATACATATTTTATTCGGAATACTTCAGAGATCACGCACTGAAATCAAATCTACTTCAGTATTTGGGAAGAAAAAAAAATTAAAATACAACAGTGGGTATTGATGAGCTGTTAATGGGGTGATCATCATGCTCCTGCAATACTGTTAAAATGGCATCTCAAATTAAAAGAAACGTGGCCCTTATTATTGTAAAGCTCATTACGTTTTTCTGACATCAGATCAGCGGGTGAGTAAACCTAAATGTCAGCGGTGCAGAGCGTTAATTAATCCAAGAAAATAACCCCAAACTCAACACGTACAGATCCCCTTCCTAAGTGTTGTTTGTTACCTGAGTTGCCATTCAAACATACTTTTGCAGTCAGTGTTAACAAATAAACTGCAAAAGAGCCAACAGATTGTGGACACAGCGTGTGTCCCTGCAGAACGGGGAACAGCAGTAGTGACGTATATTGCATGGTCAACGTTACAGCTTCATACAGAGTATCAGGTCAGCTCTGACAGATGCGTCTTTTTTTTGCACCAAAAATGGCACAGAAATGTATTCGTGGTACATTGTTGTGGCAAAGGAAGCCCTGCAAAAGGTGGATGTTTAGCTGCTGACTGAGGAAAAAAAACTGGAGACAAATCCGGCTGCATGTGTGACGATGTCATTTAACAAGGAAGAAGTTCAACTCTAAACACAGAAGGGGCAACCCACTGCAATCGATGCATGCCAGAAAGATGTGACATACAACTTTGCTGCTAAACCGGGCAAAATTCTGAAAACAACACATCCAACCACCCTTCATTTATTCGCTCTGTAAAGCCAGTGCTTAACACTGACTGAAATCAAATCCAACTATCTTTTATACAGGGTTCCCACGCATTTTTAACAACTCATTTTCAAAAGTTTCCCATAATGATTTACCCCACTTCCATGACTTTATTTGACCTCGGTTAAATATTGGTAGACCTATATAGTGATACAACCCTAAATTATTAAACACACACTCCCCAGGAGTTTGCGGATAAGCAAACTGCTAGGGCTCGCCATCTTTACTCGCCAATTCCCACCACCAACAAGATGCATAGACCAGACCGCCATGTAACAGTACTTTTGGGGAATTGAAAACCAAAGATCATTTAGATATAAATGCAATTTGATGTGATTGGTTTTTAATTTTGACATGTTTGCATGTATATTTTTCTTGTTAAAAAAATGTATGCTTTAAAGTCATTCTCTAACATTGTTTTTGGAACCTGCCTGAACCGGAGCGTTAACGATTGCTTAATAATGTAGGGTAGATTGCTGTCGGGTTTTCCTCGTCCATATGAATTTAAGATCTAACACTGAGGGCGGATTTTTCATATCCGAACATCTATACATGTATAGATGTCCGGATCACGTCACGCAGTGAATGAATCAAACATGTATATTTGATTGAATCACCAGGTATCGTTAGTGTTGTCTGTAAATAATGATCTGTTAATAGTTTGTTCTATAAACTGAGATTTAGTTGGAGCCGACAGCGTGATTCAGCTATTCTGTATTACTGTAATATTACTGCAGCAGCCTCCAACTCATGCTAACGTAAGCTGTCCATTGATAGTAACTGTTGCCAGCATCATTTAGCGATTTATCACTCTGACTGTAAATATTCAGTATCTTAGGATTCCAAAATATCATGTGTGAAAGCCTTGATTAACCAGCTAGCTACTGCTTTGCAGCATTTTCCTGTTTCTATTCTTAAGTGACAGCGCGTTTATTTCGTCTTAAAGAGGACATGGTGTTGGTAATGTCGGTTTGGTCGACATGTATCACAGGATACTAGTGATCTTTCAGGACAGCATTAGATTTTAAATTATTAATACAAGGGACATATTTCGTGTAAGGTAAGACTGATTGGGGATTTTTATGAGCACATTTTAAACTATAACTGATACGATGTATTTTCAAAACTTTTCCCAAACATTCTGTTGATTCAAAACCATTTCAAGGTCTTGAAAACAGTTTCATAACTTTTCCAAGAATTTCATGGCAGTGGGAACCCTGTTCGTAACAGCGGTTGAGACGAGGCTCCTGTGCGTTATGTCGCTATCTTTGCACACACACAGGGCTTCATTTTCAGCGTTAAACTAGCCATCAACCTCTACAGCTACGGTCAACAGAAAGAACAGCCGCCAAACTGATGGCTTGCAGGGCCGCTGTGTTTAAAGAAACGAGGCAAAATGAGCTCTTCAACATTAGCTCTGTTAAAACTTCCAAAAAATGATGCTGCAACAGTCATTTCATCATTCTCTAATGAAAATATATCTTCCCAAGATATGCAACATGCAGATTCTGAGTTATTTTGTCTCCATTGGCCCTGTTTTTATTATCAACCACTGGTGGATTTGTTCACGAACAACAGTTAATCTTAGTTCAACACTGCAGCATTTCGATTCTGCTTGGCCCGATATTCTCCACACATTTTAAAAAGTAAGAGCTAAAGGATACCAAGTTTGAAGGTCATCTAAATTTATTGAGATGAGATGGGGGAAAAAATGCGGCCAATAAAAACAGGTGCTGTGAGGTGCCACATCAAGAGCTTCAGTATCAATCTTGTGTTAAAATTCCCATTTAAAGAGGGGTAACTGACTGTTTATGAAGCCCACTTTGTCGAAGCAGCTAAAGAAAAAGCATTTCCCCACATTTCAAGGGAGAAAAGGTTTTTTTTTCGTTTTTTTTTTAAAGACAAATGAGCATATTTAGAAAACAGGACTAGTGATACCCCTCACATCATCCTCCTCACTAAAACACTGAGGGGAGAAGCAAAGTCATACCAGAATAAAGTCTTTCCCGGAGCGGGGCAAAAGGAATACTTGTCAGATGAGCCAACGAGATGGTTTCCGCGAGAAAGATGATATATCCCCAGTTAAGTCAGAGGGGGGAAAATATTCCAAAGAAAACAAGATACTTTGACCCAAAGACATGTTCCCAGTGCATAGTGGTAGTAGCTCCTTATCCATCCTCTTTAGGTGGTGTGTACCAGCCTGTGAAAACAGAAAGAGAAACCCCTTTGCCAATAGATCCAATCCACCCAGTGTGTACCCCAAACATAAAGGAATATTTACTCACCATTCTTTTCATGAATCTGCACAAGGGATTTGTACGACTGTTGTGCTCTGGCAAGATTGTACTGGTTCTGAAAAACAAGTAATGTTATGTAGGACAGACAGAAATTCTTCAATATGCAGTACGAACTACATAAAAAAACTACAATTAAAAAAAACTTCTGCTCCTATTTTCTATGTGGCAGAGGAACTGTGTTGCTGCTATTCCCACAGACTGTATAAAAATAATGGATGAAGCCAGTGTGCTGTCACCCATTGGTCTGTAAACTACCATTTTGAAGCCTTGAGTTTAGAATTTAACCATCACCATCTTGAATTTTTGGAGTGGGAAGTGACACAAGGTGGCCATGTTTACATATGAGGTGTAGAGCTGTGGAGGAGCGAGGGCTGCCTCTAACTGAGAGCTCAAGGTGATGCTTTGCATGTTACTCAAAGTGGCCACGCCGGCTAGCAGGAAACATTCCCACAGCATTGGCTAATGTTACCTACAAGTTGCAATAAAGTTTTGAAGAAAAACATTTTGATCTAATGTTCAAAGATCATTTTAAGGATGGTTATCATTTCAAATAATGTTCCTTAAAGGTTAAATGCTGACTAAGGTGTAACGTTTTAACTGCACCATCCTGAAGATGTTTTGGTGTTGTTGAGAGGTGACAGATAATCCAATGTTCTTTCATCTAACATTCCCACCATGTTACATGAGAACAAAGGAAGAACATTTTAAAAGCAACATTCAGATTTTTTATGAAACATTCCTGTAATGTGATATGTTAAAAAAAACCATTTGTAACATTTTTTGATGTTTGTTAAGAATGTTACCCTTACTTTTAAGAAGACTGTTCTGGGGACTGAAAGAAAACCTGCCCTTAGAAACATTACTAAAACACTGCATTGATTGCATTGTACCATTCTTAGAACTTTTTTAGAACCAAAACCTGCTAGCTGGGACACCTTTATTTATGCATAGCATTAGGTTTTACTAAAATTTAAAAAGGGAGTAATGTTAAAAAAATGTACTCCCCGTACAGTTGTTATGTATGGGAAATAATCTATAGGCACCAAAACAATTTTATGTACCGACTGTAAACACATTCATTTCAGCTGTAAAGTTGAGCATTTTAACATGGGTGGCTGTGGGATGGACTCAGTTTTGGAGCCAGCCTCAAGTGGCCGTTTAACAAACCGCAGTTTTTAGCATGTTCAGTTCAATTCATTTTCAATCCTGGAAGTTGCTACTTTGTCATTCCACATCCTCTTACGTCTAACTCCTTCTTGTAATCTTTCTACTACTGGCTCCGATAAAGAGCCAGTAGTAGTAAATGGTTGGAGGGAAAAGCATTTACAGCTAGGTTATTATAAGACATTTGAAATGACAGGTGTAAATGGTACCTTGGGACACTATTTCCCTTCACTTGATTTCTCCACTAAAACACAACTGCAACACATTTAGGGCTTCATTGTGCTTCAAATGTGCTGCTTGCCGCAACTAAAATCCACTCTCGTAAAATCACAGACTGAAAGTGTCTGCTCCGTGCAGCAGCAGCAGAGCCACAGCACAGAGCTCACTGCGGTCACGCCATCTACACTTCTATTCAAAGTGTAGATAGCGGCATGATGGCAGTGGGCTCTGCCAGAAGCAAGCTGGGACCTTATGCACAAGGCATAAGGTCCCAGGTACTGAGGTGAGTATGATCTGAATGAAGGAGACCAAGAAGTTGATTAAGGAGGAAGCAGAAGAGCACACACTATGAGAGAAAAAGGAGATGAAGAGGCCGAGGGAGTCCAAAAGAGAAAAAACGTTAAAAAGAACAGCAGGCACTGCCACAGCCGCGACAACCTTTTCTTGTTCTGTTTTGCTCAAAGTAAGGGAAAAATCTAAGGATCTAACATCAACATTAAAGGTCAGCAACCTACATATTGAGCATCATCGACAAATATCTTTTCTTATATCTCTTTCTATAATGTCAGCTGTAATCAGTAACACCAGTGTTGTCGCAAATTTATTAACCAGTGTGAAAATTTCCTCACTGTGGCATCCTTAGTGGACGAACAACATGATGTGTAACCTCGTACATTTAAAGCACACTGAGACTGGACTAATGACAACACTTACCTTATTGGCTCCAAACTGCACCCTGGCTTTTCCTTTAACCAGAGTTGCATTTATCTGCATAATAACAGATTCTATGGAATAGGCACTGCTCCAGCCCTGAAAACACACACACACGCACAAATAAAACAAAATTATTCTGCTGTTTAAATTGAGGAACAATGTGTCACACGAAGTCTCAAACTCATTTACAAACCTGTTTTGTGAGAAGCTCCATGCACAACGCCCCTCCTCCTAGAACATAACTGAAATTAAAAAAAATCAATACTCAGCATAAGTGTGTGAGAATTAAATAATACATATTTACACAGATGGGTACATTTGATATGGAAAGTATTCACTGGGCTTTTTGTAAATTTGTTGTGCTTCAATTTAATTTCACAATATCTTGAATAGCCATGTGGGAGCGTTTTTTTTTGCAAAGACTCCATTTCAAAGTAGATGTTTATGCCTTTTGTTGATAATCAGAACCCTTAAATGGATATTTCAGATTTTTTGAAGTGGGGTTATATGGGTTACTTGTACAGTGTATTACATACAGTAAATGTCAGTCGGCATGCCCCCAGTTTGGAGAAGCAAGCTGGAGTCCAACCTCCAAAAAGTCCCACCTAATTAAAAAAATCAATATCAGCTTAAATGCATGCTATATTGAGAGTATTTTACTGCTTTACCTTAATGTCGGACAGCTAATTCCAAAAGGAGAAGCCATTAACAACTTCAATTCCCCATTTATGCTCTCATTAAAGCCACCAGACTCCATTCACAAAAATAGTTATTCTATTTAACTGAACATAGAAGCATCTGGTCTATCACTGCTTCGATCAGTTCATTAGTTTGTGTTTTTGTGTGCCCTTGGTGGATATGAACTAACCCTTTTCAACGCCAATGTTGACACACAAAAAAAAAATCCACCGCTGGACCAGCAGCTCGTGTGTTCAGCAATGTTAAATCACTGTTTTTCTCAGTGGAGTCTAGCTTTGAATAGAGTGATATAACTGCTTCATTTTCATGTTGTCTGACATCAAGGTAAAGCAGTTAAATACTCTCAATATAGCATACACTTGAGCTGATGTTTTGTTTTTTTTGGTGGGACTTTTTTGGTGGCTAAAATATGTTTTGCGGCTGACCCCAATCCACATCCACCCCATCCATTGCTTAGCTACCATGTCAGACTCCAGCCTGCTTCAACAAACTGGGGGTACCCTGACTGACATCTATTGTATGTAATATAGTATCAATGGATAATTAACCCATTAAAAATGTAACTTTCTCTTTAAAGAACCTGGATGATTTGAGATACATGATGGATCTGTATCACTGAAGGAATTGTCTTGTTCAAAAGCCTAATCACAAAGACGTATGATAATGCTTCAAGTTACTTGTAAGAGTCAAAAGCAATACTTTGCACTCTGTCATAACCAAACCACATAGCCTGTACTATGCAGAAGTAACATAAAACAACATAAAGCTATGCATAAACGCATAAATTCATCAAAGGATCTGACTTAAGGTTGTAAGTAAGAAAAGCGACATTTCAACACATCAGCAACAGCTGCCAGCACAATGTTAAACACTTGGAGTTACTAATACTTGTAATGTGAGTAAAGCTCTCCCACAATCAATCTCAAAATTGTGCACACAAAAATGTGGACTAAGTCCCAGTGAGAAAATACTTTCCTCGAGAATTTCATTTCCAAACTGTACTTGGGCAAGATAACTGCACACTCACCCTCCTGAAAGTACAGGTGAGACAACCCGTACAAAAGGTGGGTCAAAAGGAAAATTATCCTGTCACATGGAGAAAAAATAAACAAACCATCAGTTTTAAGAAAAAACTCTTTTCTTGAACAAAACAATTGACAAATCTTATAACAGTACTCACTTTATAAGAGAAATTGAGCAGAATGTAGTCCACTCCTTCCTTTTCTTTTAAGACCTGCAAGTCGCTATGTAACGGACTATCTGGGTCTACCCTGTAATAAAGAACAACAAGTCAAATCTAACAGAAAAGACGATATAAAACAATATTTGAAAATGTTAAAAGCAACTATAAGTGAGAACTTACATCCTTAACTTGACGTGCCATTCATAAAGGCTGTCACTGACTAGTTCACATGAATAAATACCTGTGAGACACAAACACAGAGATGTTTTTTAATCTGCTGATGGTGTGTCGAAACAAAAGTCCCCACTGTGGGGAAACGTGTTATTGCAGTCACCTGTCTTGTAACTCTGTGATCTGTAGATCTCCCTGAGTTCCTTCATTAGGCGGTCTGAGGCTTGCACGGAGCCAGACACTGCGCCCTGCAACATAAAGCAAAAAGTAAATCACACAGATGGTGGGACACCAGGGCAAAAGAGCGCATATAGCACATAAAAAAAATGGGCTGGGCGACATCAGGGAGAGTCCTGAACATTTCGGTCTATTGACAATGTTACATGTGAGCATTTTCAACACATGACAAGACCAACAACTCTCCTTGAAAGAAAAAAAAAAGTTGGTCATGCCACATTTCCACTGCATGGTATGGCGGTGGTCTATTTAACTCAACTTCCTCGTTTTTGATTTTCCATTAGTAAAAGTTTTAGATAGTGCCTGCAGCTGGTACCTTTTTTAAAACCACCTTGGTTTAGGTTTAAAGCCAGCTGAGCAGACAGTGGAGTTAAAACTCTGCAGACCACTGATTGGTTAGAGAGAATTGATAACAGCATGATACAGGAAGTTAAATCACCAGGATTGAGCTACTGTCAATAGCCACAGCAATGTTTTTATTAGTTCACCTTGCTTCAGCTTTATACAATGGCAGCCTGCAAAACTATGGCGTTCACTACAAACACTACGCCGTCCAACTGACGAAGCACAGACGTTCCTCTTTTTGGTTGCCTATGAAAGGACTCAGCAAGTGCTCCACTGCAGTCGGTGTCACTGCAGTATACTATACGTAGTACACAGTACACTATACGTAGAGGACAAACAAAATAGAGAAAAGCGTCTGGTACAAAAAGTGAGTGGAGCTGAGCTAAATCATGCAGTGGAAATGTGGCATAAGTTACTAAACTTTTCTACCATAAGTCCATTAGAGAAACCTTCGATCATAAAGCGTGTCCATGCAGAAATGATAAGAGTTGTTTCAAGATATTTTAAGATGTTGGCCTTTATATAATCTGAAAAACAATCAGCAATTTGACAAGATTCTTTATTTTATTATTCAGTTTTTAAAGTTTAGATAGTTTCATCAATTAGAGTCTGATGTTTTGTTCCTGATTTCAGCAGGCATCTTTTATCCACTGGACTGTGCTGGTGTGAAAGTTGAGAGCCAACTAAACTTTCTGCTGGACACTATCATTTCACTCTGCTGGAGCCCTCTGCGGCAGCAGCCACACTGTGTCAGCACTGCAAGGAACGATGAGTCTGCGTTTTGGTCGCAGAGCTACTGTTGATCTGAACACGGTGAAAGTGACAGTCGAAATAAAAAAAGAATGATTTCTGTCCAGTGATACCGTATAAACCTGTAGTACTGTGCAACTATCCTGAGATGATTTGGGTTCAAACAGTTCCCTTACTGGCAGAGGATCCAGATTTGCTAAAGTCCTGCACTAATGAACCTCTAATCGAATCTTTCATATCTCCTCATTATCAGTAAAGAGCAATGTAGAAAACATCTGATCAATAAAGCAGGAATTTATTCAACATTTCAAATTTAATGATGCTCATCTCACTTTTAGGTAGAGAGATAGGTAAAGGATGTGAACATAATTTGTGCTGCCACTGGAAAGCACAGTGTTTCCACTATTGCAGCAAACAAAAGGTAATCAGATCAGATCTAAACTAACTCTTTGAGTTTTAGTTATGTATAACTTCAGTGTCATCAAATAAGGGTTGCGCGGGTGGACAAATCGGCTAAAGGCAACTGGCTGAGAACACTGCTGGTTGTTTTTTAGGGCGATCATGTAAGAGACACTGCTCTGGTTAGCAAGAGACAGCAAGGAAAGAACAGTGCTGTTGAGCCAGCACATTTTTACATCTAACTCTGTGGATTCAATTTAGGGTTTATTTTTACGAAACCAGAGCTGGTGATTTCTGGAACAGCGGAAAGACTACTAGAGACGGTTTTGTTGAGATTTATTTAGTTTCTGCTGAGTTTGAATGAAGTGTGTTTTACAATGAGTTAACAGGGCAATAAAGCTCATCTAAGTTCTGTGATAAGGACAAATTTGAAATGCATAGAAGGCGTGCGTCTATGTATTTTTGTTTAATAAGGAAAACAGGCGTAAAAACATTTCCTTTCTTGATATGTTGTGAGTATGTTTTAGTGATTAGACTAAAACATCTTGTGAAGCATACCAAACTCTCCACTTAAACACATCTTCCAGCTGAAACTACTGGGGGATTTGGATTCAATAAGTAGAATCCATACAATATTTAGATTCAATGAAATGCTGTTAAATCCCAACGAAGAACCAGGCACTTACATTCAAGTGATCCTGTCTCTGGTTCTTACGAATCTTCTCCAAGATGGCCAGATTTTCTTTTTCTATTCCATCATCTTCTGACTTTTTTCCATCAACTGGCTCCTCTTCTTTCATGTCGTAATGGTCCAGGTCTTGGTCCAGATCAATGTCCTGCTGTCAGTGTATCAAATATGTTTAGAAACAAAATTAACCATTAAGCTATGAAGGTATATGAATCCACTGAACTGTCAGGAATACAAACAGGTACCTCTCCCATTTCTTCCTCCTCTTCCTCTTCAGATGTCACCTCATCTGATGGCCCGTTCTGTAGTGTGGCAAAACATTGTCAGTTGACATATAGTGAGATTTAAAATGCAACAAAAAGATATTGAATTTTACTCTTGCTGTAGCTGAGTACCTTTCGTTCTTGGGTAATCGGGCCAGCTGGTAGGGGCTGGTCCAGCATTTCTACATCGGGATGCTGTGGCAGGTTGTAAAGCCGACAGAGATCACAAATGAGGCGTTTCAACTGCTGAAGGAGCTGTGTGTGAAATCAGCAAGATAAGACATCAGAGATGAAAATCAAACTGCCAAGACACGGTTCATAAAGGCATCATAAAATGGAATTAAAGGACTTTCAAGTCCTTTTTCAAGCACCCTTTTTTTTTTAATTTTCAAGGACTTCACTCAAAGCAGCTAATTAATTTTAGATTTTTGACTAAACATGAATGATAAATCAATGTCTCTCTTTTCAGTGAATGGTTACTTAACACATTGTTTTTAGGCATAACTGTATAAAATCCTTGAATGTCATGAGACCTATTGTGCTTATTATACCTCTATAATGCACCATTTTCTTGCACTTTGAAAAGATCTAATCCAGAGCAAATTCAGGGCGAGGGCATCAACATAATCAGAGAAACTCACTATAACTGAACCAACATTGTCAGGAGAGGGAGAGACCCTGCTGTGCATGTATGATATCAAACACACTTTGTCAAATCTGTACAAAAAGCACTACAAATTATGAAGAAAGGAAAAATAATCTTTAAAGTAGAACCTTCTGTAAGAAGTGCAAAGAAACAAAGCCAGCTGGAACTTCAGTTTCACTTTCAGTTTCTGGCGATACATTGTCAGGAAAACAAATCAGGGTGACAATGCCAGCCCATTATGTTAGGGCAAGTTAAGCTTTGCACTGTCAACATAGGCCAACTAGTTTTCGGAGTTTTAAGAGTGGAGCGAGGTAAAAATAAACTACAATGTCAGGCAGGACATCACCAAGACAAGGAAGAAAGAACAGGGAGGGTGCTGCAGTTGAGACAGTGACGCGTCAGAATTTTTTAATAAAAGAAAATGCTGAGCAATAGCTGATTTTGAGCAATTAAATAATAATGACTCAATGAAAAAAAGTTGTTTTTTTTACAGAGATTGCAATATGGGGCCACTTAAAAGCCCCTTTTACGCTGCCTTTGCTTTTTTACACAGATCAACCCAACTTTAGCATCATACTGCCTCAGTGTGCGATTTCAAACAGCATGCCAACATCTCAGTGGCTAAAAAGGCTTGACAGGCATGACATGTAACACAACAGCATGGGCCTCTAGGGTGACAAATGACATGCTTATTGGCAGCATTTTATAAACCATAACAACGGCACTACAAGGAAATAATCATTTACTGTCCCTGTTATATGGCGGTTGTTCTCGTCCTTTGCACGAAAGGTAAGTAGCTCCTGGACTTCACTGTCTCCTCAGTTTGAGGATATTTTGGCTGCTGTTCTTCCTCTTTGAGTTAGCTACTAACTGCTGCTAGCTGCTTTTTGAATCTTCTGGGGGTGAATCACACAACATGTTTAAACACCGCATGTGTCGTGCCCATGATCCCAGCGCAAAATTCCCATTTTTAACAGGCAGTGTAAAAGGGGCTGGAGACAGTGTTATGCGGTTCATTTGAACTACTAGTCAACAGATTATACACCAGGCCGATTATGGGGGGCAATATTTGGCATTTTGCCGAATATCTGTAAATTTCATTTTAATAATTCCCAATAAAATGAACTGATTAAAAAGGGCAAAGAAAGTATCAGCATGGGAGGAACCTTTCCTTTGTAAAACTCCAGGAAGCTATTTATATATATATATATATCTATTTTTTAATTTTATGTTTTTTTAATTTTTACTTGACTTTATTCAAGAAAAAAAAGAAAAGTTACTGGGAACTTGTATGTGATGTTGAACGTGACGCTAATGGGTCTACTTTCAAGATATTCCAGTACTTTCTTTTTTTTTCACGTCAAAATTCACGCACTTCAAGCACCTTGCGCAAACCCCATTCACAACTCTATCAAGTTTCTACTGATATACAAATACATTTATGAGAAATTCCGATTTGGAGCTAACCTCTATGAAGCTGGATCCACATCAGCCAACTTACCAATGTGCTGCCTTTTCTCACATCCTCCAAGCGCTCCAACACTTCAGCCAGACTCGGATCATCAGAGTCAACAAACCATATTGGGGGTGTTGAGGGATAGGATTCCTGCAACAGAGTCAGCAACAGCAGGACATGGAAACTTAGCCAGCCATGTGTATGTTAATGGCTTTATTGCCTACAGATAATAGAGGACATAACAGAGGACACAACTGCTTTTATGAAACCCAAATGTTGCCAAAGGATATCTAATCTACATAAAATGTTAAAGTTTATTCGAGAGCTATAAATGATTTCAGACCAAATGTTTTAGCCCACACAGACACCCACTCAACAAAATAATTTGTCTACTGCCAGCTGTAGAGCAAGAGTATCTCTAGCACTGGATGACAAGTGGCTGAGTGCTGCACCGAACCTTTAATTAGATCTTAATACAGTTGCTAAATCATGTGTGACCTTCAGTTTACATGGAGATTGAGATGCAAGAGAATATTTATAAGGACTAATTCTTCATTTCAGGAGATTATGTATATGTATTTTGTGTATTTGAACTGCTGTGTATTCTAGCAAGTAAGCCCAAGCTATGTAGTAAGTACGGTAATGTAATGTACTGGTAATAATTTTAACTGGTAAGGATCCCATGTCCAATTTCTAGAGAGGAAAATATCCAAATATTTATACCGCAATGTTGATGTTTATGTATCACATAAGTTAAAGATGGGTTAGGGTATGACTCTGGGAATGCACTGTTATTATGAAATGGATGCTAAGGATGGGAAAGACTCCCATGTTTACAACTTACAAACAAACCACTATGAACAGCCTTAGGCGGTGATTATGATTATGATTTATGATTATGGTAGTTAAGCGAGGGTTTAACGTACTGTGTGTTGATAATATAACTCTAAAAAATGTATTTGATCTTAACAGAGTGCCCCAGTAATGAGTCTTAAAAAATACAAAAATGAGTCTAGAACATCAAATTAATCAGTAAATAGCCCACTTGTCAATTTTGAAGCTTTTATGTGTAATATAAACGGCGGTTGCTAACAAGTGGGGAGACTACAGAGCATCATCCCGCTGAACTTTGTCAAACACAGCTTTACAGTCTAGTTTTAGTAACGGTGTTAAATCATGTGACTGTGGCATAGTTCTTTTCTAGCCTAACTTTAGCTTTTTACTTGTGGTGATTTCGTTTAGGCCTCCAAGGCCCAAAAAGTGTCCATTTGTGAAGATTAACTTGCTGAACAAAATGCACAAGTATCATAAATGTTTGTTTACCACAGAGCTTATTTTCTACAGTAATCCAAAATCCAATGAAAAGATCCAATAGGGTTTTTATCAATGGAACCAGGGCGAAGCTAACTTATATGCTTCGGCCTACAGAAAAACATTGTCTGTGAAGTACTCTATTACCTTAAAAACAGACCATGGCTGATATGAGGTGTGTTTGTTTGGTTTTCAGACACTTTTCTGTTATCAAGCACCAAATCAGATATATCAGAGCTTTCAGAAAAATGATAAGCACTTGTACTGCATGCTATTCAACATTTCAGCTATCTCCATAACTTTTTTAGGATATAACCCTAACCAGCATTAAGTCAAATGCAAAGAGGGCACTCAGATTTCATCATGGCCCGTACAAAGTGGTCAACAAATTAGTGTATCACCACAGACACCAAAGTCAGTGGTTCTCTATCCTACTCCTGGGCCCTGCACATTTTCAATCTGTAAATTCTTTTCTTACAACTGATTTGCTTTATCAGGTGGGTTTAGCCACTCAAGAGTTGGTGATCACACATGATCCAGTCAATCAGATGTGGGATGTGTGCAGAGCTTGCGGTACCCACAGTTAAGGATTGACTGACTTGCTCACTTCTAATATTCTAGATTCACACTGTGATGCAGAATGTACTCTGGTGTCTTTAATATTGAGCTGACTCAAAGATGGTGCAGACGACTGACACAACTTGAGTCTCCTCATGACAGGGCTACGAAAACATCTTAACAGGCCATATCCGTGTCCCCAAAATTTGAGCACCAAGTGCGACTGCAGGTGTGAATGCTTATAGAGGAGGATGTGGTCTGGATGGTGTGAGTAATGTGCACCACCTGGACCATACAAACACAGATGCTATGACAAGATTGAGATTACCTACACATTGTGATGGTTAACTTAAGGCGTTTGCATTAAGAAGTTTGACGATTATTTACACTACTGATGATGTATTTACACCGCCTTGAGGAGTTGGTGTTGAAATGCATGAAAGATACCAGGCCCATTTCACGTCATCTACGTTGACAAAATATATTTACAGCTAAGCTCACATTATCAGTTCGTAACGCAAAACTATAATACAGTGCAGACGCCCTCATATCTGCATTATATCGCTTTGTACATATTTTGGTGTCCTGATAAAGAAACCATTAACGTCACAGCTTTAATACAAGTTCGCCACGGGGATCGGTCTATTTACTGAAAAGGCAGAAAACACAGTGGAACAACATTCCATTAAACCGCCTGTATTTAACGTTAAAGATATGAACGGGACATTCAGCGGTGTGCCTGTTTAGATAATTGTGTTTTTATACATTTTATTAAATAAAAACAGCTGTGATACTGTGAAAATCCCCCTGCGAATAAGCTTATTGACGTTAAAATTAAACTAGATACGGTTCAGTAGTTAGAAAGTTAGCAGACTGCGAACTGCAACGCAGTTATTTTGGCTAACAAGACAAGCTAGCACGAATGTTACTTTCAGTTATCAGGCTAGCAAAAAGCTACCGCAACGTCGTAACTAAACGTTTTCTTGTGCACTTCTGAAAGTGATTTCAACACTGGTGTCGTGTTGTTTTCTCTAGTCAACGGGGGTTGGTGTATATTGGTGGCTTTAAAAACAACGTGAATATAAAAGCGGGCACTTTAATCGCAGTTAATTTGTAAACACGGAACCTTCCGCGGAATGATTTGGTTTCAGTCGATAGTCAGTGGCTGGGTTAGCTTGTGCGCAGAGCTGGCCTGGACTCACCGTGATGTTGCAGTGAATGATCAGCAGCTTCTCTCCTGTTACGTTGAATTGGCAACTGAGTTCATCGGGTTTCCAGTCTATTATTCTGAATCGTTCGTGGTTTGGGTCAAAAATTGACTCCAAAAACTTCAATTCGGCCTTCAGCCCCGACACCGACATCTTCTACTCATCTCAAACCACCAGGCCGCTGGCAGAGGGGAAGTCGGGGCGGAATGTGACCGCGCAGTTGAGTCGGGTCCACGGATCTCGCATATTAGCGTGAGAACAACAACAAAGAGCTGGAGGGATAGGTCTATGGTGGACGCTGTCACTGGCTTTTGACAGTTATGACGCTGCACAACTTTAATTTAATCTCTCTTTCTTACATTTGTGTTGTTATTTTTGTTATCATTACATGGCATGATTATATTTGGCACCGATTTCATTGTAGTGTTCACAACCTAACTTACAGGATCCCTTAAAAACAAGATAAAAACATTCTAAATAATACATCGGCCTATGTCCTCAAATAAATAGGCATTGACGGAAAGTAACTAGTTATATGTAACTAGCAGGAGGAGATAAATAAGAAATATTTATAAATTATACAAATAAATAAATTAAATTTCGAAACTAATGTATCAGTCACAGTTACTGAGAAAAGAAAGTAATTCAATTAGAGACTGTTCTTTATTTCTTAGAGGGGGTTGGCGGTTGTTGTTGTTGTTTTAATCTCCTGGAACCTACAAATTTTTTTCCTTGAGCCTCCCTGAGTGGCATAGATTCATGACCCCCCTCAATCATATATTAATTATTATATTTTTTAAAAATCACCCTTTTGTGTTTGGAAGTTTAAACTTTGAAGTTGAAGATGAAATCCTGGAGTTGAAAAAAAACCTCTGTTTTCTTCGTCTGCCTCGTTTTGTGCATGCCTGTTAGATTGTGCAAACAGTTTATTTTTGGCCACATTTCAAAGGAGAAGTATAATAAATTGATTTCGATGAAATATCAGTATTTTAAGCACAGAAAAAGGTAAAAAAAAACAAAAAAAACTTCAAAAGTAACCTTTCTAACGCTCTAAATATGCAAAAGGAAGAAAATATGAAAAAGGTCTGCACCAAGCAAGTCTGAGTTACCAACCAAGCAGCCACCCTGGGACCCTTGACCTCCAGGAGCCCCCACAAGTCCAAAGTTCATTATAGGTTGATTTTTTTTTTATTTTTTATTTTTTTTAATTAATTGCAAAATTTCTGAAGGAATTACCGCTACAACAGCATAATATAAACTGCATTGTTAGAATACCTTGTGATCCTATGCCAAACTCCAATTTGAAAACCCTTTTAAGTTTTTAGTTTATACTGTGCTCATGGGGGTTTATGGCTAAATACAAGTGTAATCAAATTACCAAGAACTAATTGACAAACAAAAAATTTGGGTAGCCCCTACCAGTAAAGGGAAAGGGGGGGAGAGTGGGGTCAGTTGGGTCAGTGTCTTTCTAGGAAGTTAGAAAGCAATATGCCTAAGCCATTCACCATGCTCATACTTAGTCGCCCCCTCTTCACTTTTAACCTCAAAGTGGAGACCTTCTGACTATACCTTGCTTTTTTCAGTTTTGAAATGAGTTGATGTTAGTGTAAACTGTCTGAATTTTTGTTGATAGGTGGCACAGGAGTCCAAAGTGTGTCTGCTCTCACTGGGACACTTTATGAATCAATTTATTTATGAATCAGTTTATCAATTTATGAATGTATGTATGTACATTTTCTAAACTGCTTGACTTATGGCGATTTGTATGATAATAACGTAGGAATTTATTGTCTTGGCTTGTTGGTAATGTTGCCTCGTAACCTGACCTCCTGCATCTTTTTTATATTCACATCGAAGACCACAATGAAAAGAAGTCTTGGACTTCAATATGTCATCCGTGGTCACTTTTGTAGATGTGTTTGAGTGAATGCCCTCTTTTTTGCTACCTCAAAAAGCCTAAGAAAAATGTGTGTCTTATCAGCTGCTAATCTAAATTTACATTTACATGATAATTTTAATGGTTATTTTAAAATGTTTTAATGTTTACGTCAATTCAATGAACGCAATAACATATAACATATAATAACATAAGATTAGCAGACCACCTTAAATGCCCCTTTACTCCCCCCTGCAGGCCTCTTTATTAAACACATACTGGTAGACATACTGAAGTCAAGTCATTACATCTGAGCATAGATTAGCATATAGTCCTCAAGGTGCAAAAAACTAATAAGCAAATTTAATTAAACACAATAAAATCTTAACGTGAATGAAGGCGTTTCCCTGAAGGCAAAGTTCTGCCAATGGTAAATACTCAACCGAAGGTTTATCGATATAGTACTGTAATATTTGTTTACATTATTTATGTGCATTAGGTTGAAGCATTGGTTCTTAACTTGGGGGTCATGACCTTCCAACTAAGTTTTACAAAAAAAGCAGAGGGGTTGTGAGTTGATTAACAGGACAGAAAAGGGCAAAATAATATATTTATACTAAATTCTGTTTATGTTTCCTCATCCTTGCTTTTTAGCATTTGCATTACTGCATAAATTGTACACTTTCAAGTTCCTGAAAAGTATGTAGATAAAACATTCTGGTAGGGAAAAATCTCTCTTTGACCTGACCTTCAACTGTAGACATATGCAACCTGTGACAAGGGGTAGAGAGTAAATTTGTTTGAAGAGGTTGCGATGTCGGGAGCCAAATGTCTCACCTGGTAGAGTGGGCGCTACATGTTCAAAGGTTACCAACCCTTGACCCTTTGCTATAGCTCATCCCCTCTCTCTCTTTCCCCCAAAATGCATTAAATAAAAGTTTTATCTGATAAGTATGATTTTTATGGCTCTGTGCTTTTTGTAAAATTGTCAATGGGTGCAGCAGCTGTGAAAAATGAAGAACAGGTTTATAGCGCTGCTTTGTTCAATTAACATTCATGATCAATTTAACATACACTGACTTGACACTAGATGGCACAACACACAAATGTTTTCTACTTCTGAACTTGTTGCAGTACAACAGGTTCCTATCTGCATCTGTACACACCTTCCTTTACAACAGAGCTGGTCAAATTACATTACATAACCACACGTTAACTCGTCATGACTTAGAAGGACGGACTAGGAGGTGCATTCACCACGCTTTCTCTCCAACTGTGCTCAAAGCCTGCCATCTGATTGAATAACTATAATACTGCCACTGAACTGACATTTTTAAAGTAGGATTGACATTCCCGCGCATGTGGATTTGGGTAAGTCTTAATTAAAAGTTCACATGAAAAGTAAAAACAGCACCTGTATGTTCTGCTGAAATGTGTCTGTGAAAGTCTTGGTAGTTGTGTATGTGTAAAATCTAACAGAAATAAATGTACTTATGTATAACTTGTGTTTTCAAGTGTTATTCACCAATTGTTGTGTCTTTTAGTCTCACGCTGTTATGTAAGAGATGCAATTGGACAAGTTTAGAGGGGTAATATCTATGTGGTGGACCTGCTACATAAATCACCTGAAACATGAGAAGGTGCTCCAAATTCTAGTCGAAAGCAGGCGTGCGCATAAATTTGGAAAAGGAAAAACAACAAATTTTCAATTGTGCAATCCTGCTGCAGCCCTCCCTCTCTTCCCTCTGTCCTAAGCAGCCCCCACCAGATTACCACAAACATATACATGCGCTTTATACAGAAACCCACTATTTTCAATACATTGATTTATTTAATCTGTTTTCAGACATCTCTCTCTGTTCAAGAACCACAACGCAGACAAGAATTAGCTACCTAGCTACCCCATGGTCCTTCTGCCTTGCTCCCTGCTGCTTTGGACTAGAATTTGTGCTGGGCTGGCAGGATTGGAGTTGCTGTGGCCGCTGACTCTGCGTCATTTTCTGGAGCTGCTGCCTGCTCTCCTCTCAAGGTGGTCTGTAGCAGCAGGGAGAGGGGCAGGGGGGGCCATACTGTGATTTGGGGCTCAACGTAACATTTGCTACATAAGCTTGAACTAATAGTCACAGCCATGTGACCTTTGGCCCCAGTTAGCAGAAGGCTCAACAACAGAGTGTCCCAAGTATGATGTTTTTCTATAGGCTGATGCAGAGGTTAGCTTCGCCCTGGTTTCCTCGTCAAACAGCCCATGGGATTTTTTCCACTGGATTTTGGATAACTGGGAAATAAGCTCTGTGGTAAATAAATGTTTATGATACTGACATGTTTTGCTCAGCAAGCCACATGATTTAATGTCACCACTACAACGAGGCTGTAAAGCCATGTTCTGCATGGCTCAGCTGGATGAAGTTCTATTGTCCCACTGCACTTTTTAGCAACTTGTTTTAAAGACACATAAAAGCTTCCAAGTTCGTGAGTGGAGTATTTACGGACAGATTATATGTCCTTGAACAAAATGTGAAAAAATCTTAAGCTTAAGACCTTATTTAAGGCTTCCAACAAAAACCCATTCAAAACACCCATTGACTCTGAGATTAGGGAACCGGAGTTGCTTAAATGCTAACAAATTTCCAGGTTTTAGGACTCTTTCAAGGGATTCTCTTTCAGCAACATTTTGTCTTCATCTCTTAAAAGCATCGCAGATATTAATGAAGCCCCCAGGTACAGTGCCAGGCTTTGAAGCCAATATTACATAGTGATCAAATGTGGGACTACTGCGTCTGAGTCCATCAGCAGATGCCATGGGGCCCAAAAAGACTTTTTCTCATAGACTCAAATTGGGAAATGGATGTCTGTAAATCAGTGGATACATCTTTTTAAAAAATGTTACAACCACTGTAAAATGACTTCTTTCACTACTGAGACTTGGTCCATTCAGTCCAACAACATGTCAAAAGTCTGGAGAAGAGCAGCACAATTAAATAATTTCATCTCCATTCAAGGTAGTTGTTCAGTTAAAGTTCCCTGTTTGGCCACACTCAGCTGTAATTCTCTAGTGTGCCTGCTTTATGGGCCCTATAATATGGAAGATAATGAGAGGTGAAAGGTAATTTCATACTGTGGAAATCAAGCTTTTTTTGGCATCATTCACTGCTGAGCAACTTTAATAGGAATGAACAGGTGCCCGCCCACAATGCTGTATCAATTTCTCTTAATTCATTCATAATTTTGACATGTGTTTTATTGTGTTTATTGTCAGACTCTCAGTAAGACTCTCTTAAGTATTTATTTTTTAATGTTGTTAAGCAGCATAGGGTGTTGTTGCAAATGCTGGAAAATCAACTTTCTTTGCAGTACTCTGTATCAGGCTTTTTCTTTCACATTCAGCATTTTTTCACAACAGCCAATAGGAAGAAATTACCTGTGATTACCAAGGTCTCCCATTAAGGCCTAGATTTTCTAAAGCCTGAAAACTGAGCTGAGAGAAGATACAAAAGTCTTTTGTTCTCTCAGACTACTTAAATTACAATATGCTGAAAGGTTATTATGGGATTTTTGCCAAATTATGACAAACTGAAACTACCTACTTCAGTTTAAATCTTTAAAAAATAAATTGAGGTCATGATATCATGTAACTGTAAACTTAAACATGCAAACCAGAATAACTCTCTTACTGATTTGTTTTTGTGCATTTGTTAAGGTCTGTGAGGAGTGTCAGTATGAAGGGGCCTCACTTGTTTCTCATCACCTTTTCTCTACTGTTAATTCAACTATCAAGTGCATCTGGGGCAAAATCCTTGTGTTTCCATTGGACGGAAGCCACTGGGTAAACATGAGAGTACTCATAGAAGAACTGCACGCCAAAGGTCACGAGGTCACTGTGGTTCGGGCGTCCGATAGCTGGTACATCAGTGAAAAGTCTCCTCTCTACACCTCTGTGACTGTTCCCAGCCCTGGAGGATTTGAAAAAAACTACTTTGAAGCTTTTTTGTCCCGACATCTGGAGATCCGGCTTCAAGCTAGGCATGCATCTACCTGGTCTAAAATCTGGACTCGTATACAGATGGAGCGGCTGGTTGTGGATCAGTTCTCTCTGCTCCATAAAGGAATGAGTGACATGGTCATTCAGATGTTTGAAGATGAAAACCTGATGCGGTCTTTCCATGAAGCCAAATATGACATGGTTTTGACTGACCCTGGAGTTGGCGGAGGGACATTGCTGGCACGTCGTCTCCAAGTTCCTCTTGTTTTCAACGTCAGATGGACCATTCAAGGGGAAGCCCATTTCCTTATGGCCCCCTCACCGCTGTCATACATTCCTTTCACTGCAACAGAGTTGACAGATAAGATGACTTTCCCTCAAAGAATAAAGAATGTTTTGAGTTACATTTTTGGGATGTACACAATGTCAACCATTACAGAACCTTATTACAAACCTGTAGTTGAGAAGTACTTTGGTCCCGATGTGGATTATTCAACATTTTCCTGGATGCAGATATATGGCTCATGAGGAATGATTTTGTCTTTGAATTTCCACGTCCAACGATGCCAAATATAGTCTACATGGGAGGATTTCAGTGCAAGCCCCCAAAGCCGCTGCCTGCAGAGCTGGAGGAGTTTGTCCAGAGCTCTGGAGACCACGGAGTCATTATGATGACCTTGGGAACATTAGTCGAGAAGCTTCCTCTGGAAGTAACTGAGGAGATAGCTGCAGCCTTTGCCCAGCTGTCTCAGAAGGTTATATGGAGGTATAGGGGACAAAGGCCAGCCAACCTGGGTAACAACACATTAATGGTCGACTGGCTGCCACAGAACGACCTTTTAGGACATCCCAAAACTAGAGTGTTTGTGACCCACGGAGGTACAAACAGCATTCAGGAGGCAATTTACCATGGAGTTGCTGTAGTTGGACTTCCCTTATTCTTTGATCAGCCTGATAACCTGTCCAGAATCAGAGCAAAGGGAGGGGCTGTGATTGTGGATATTGCCGAGCTTGACAGACACATCTTTGCAGATGCTCTGGTGTCAGCTCTTTACAATTCTTCTTACAGGGAAAACATGCAGACGCTCTCACGGCTGCACAGAGATCAGCCCATGAAACCACTGGACCTGGCAATGTTTTGGATTGAATATGTCATCAGACATAGAGGAGCCCGTCACCTGCAGGCCCAGTCCAACAAAATGTCCTGGTTTGTTTACAACTCTGTTGATGTCATCGCTGCTTTGTTGTCAGCTGCGCTATTTGTAACATTGATCTTTACTTCAATTATAAGGTTACTTTGGAGAATTATTTTTGTTGGCAAAAAAGTTAAACATGAATGACATGGAAAACAATGTTGGTTTGGTGTGTGAAATTCAAGATTTATCAATCATTAACCCATCAACATTGTGTGGGATGCTGCTACAGTTGACAACATTAGGAAAAATACTGTATGGATACTGTTGGACCGAGCCAAACAGGCACGGGCAGAGAATGTGAACTCTGTTGTTTCTGGATTTACTTTGAAACACAGACACTAACTTCTCATCCTCTCTAAGGAATGCAGAAGGTCATTAACTAGCTAAAATCAATCTTTTCAATATCCCTCAGCATCAAGGCCCTGCCCTAAAAGGGGCTTTACCCTATAATAAAACTGGCTTACACAATCTATGTGAGGCCTCAAACCTTTGTGATTCCCTCTTCATGGAGTCTGGTTGTAAGTTAAACTTCGCACTTAACTTTCATTGGTGAACCGGAGGTCATGTGAACAGTTTCTGGAAGAAATTTCAGCTTACAAATTTAAGATCAACATTCTCTGGGAAACACAGTTGTATTCACCACCTTATTTGCCATGCACAAATACATGTAACACTGTTTGGCAGTGACTTTTAGTGCAACTTTCCTTCTTTCCTATCTGATTACATTTTCTTTTTAAAACTGATTAGGATCGCTAATTCAGTTAGTGCAGGTTTTGTAGTATGAAAGACATTCCCACTGCAGCAACTGTCTTTAGATAGTGAGATAACTGGCAGATCAATATAACCATCTTTGTTTCGGTGTATTTACCATAAAGGCTGGTCTTAATAAGTTAAAAATTAGGAATGCATTTGTAAGTCAATATATGAGTCATGGGTGTGAAAATTATTATTAAAATTATCCTTTTTTGCAAAATTATGCTGTCTGGTTTATTGTCAAGGATCTGAATGGGGATTTCCTAAAAAAAAGTGTGCATTTCTTCAGTTATTAAAGACAAAAAGCTATGTAACTCTCATGAAACCGGCTTTTGTTTATTTCATTATTATACAGTAAATGCATACCCTACATGAAAAGAAAAAAGTGACATATTGTTATTCCATGTTTGATTTGATTTTAATTTTAGACATTTTTTTGCACACAGAAGGACCAAAGTGTCATGTCAGTGGTAAATGCAACACAAAACATTTATTGAGACTATTTACAGGTTACTTTAGCTTGACAGCTTTTGCTTGAAACTATGCAAAATTACAACTTTTATGTTTACAGCTCTTGTTTTAACAAGGAATTCTATCAAACGTTCAGAAAAAGATCATGACAAGATGAAATGAAAGGCATTTCCTGTTATGGCAACATCTAGAAAAAAAGACTGACCTCTAGTTAATTAATTATTGAAAGACTTACATCATCACAAATTATGATGAAAACAATAGTTTTTCTCATATGAAGGTCAGGTAATATTTTTCAGTTTAAAATGGACAGTGTTAAAAAATGTATATCTTCAAGGTAAAATATCAGTTGTCAATAATAAAAAACAGCCTTCTGCACAAGTTGTTTATTTACACAATATATACACATAAAAATGCATTTCTTTTGGTACAGATCAAACTATAATTTATTTGACCAAAATAGGCCAGGTAATTGCAAGACTTCTATCAATATGACAATGTGATTAATGACAATCAAAGGTTTTTCTAGGCTTTATCCATAATTTCTTTCAATGATTTCTCCAGTAATAATTCCACTATCATTTCCAAAGCCTTCGATCTCTTCAATTTTTGAAGTTATTGCGATTTTATCTTTTTTATTACTGTTCTAAAATGTATTTAAGTGAAATTTAAAAAGAATCATATCTGCCTTCGTTTATTTGCAACTCATAATCTTCTGTAGCTTGGTCTCTCTGTTTGGAGTACTTTTCGCAGACAATATACGCTCCATATGACAAAATGAGCAATGTGACCAGCACCATTCCTGTAACCTAAACCAGAGACCAAAGGAAAAACAAAGAAAAAGACAAGTAAAATTAATTGGTTTTCAGTAATGCAACACATTTTGTAAAGGGTTAGTCAGCCTACCTCTGATATATCTTAAAAACAACTGCATGGAACAATGAACTTTTGTACATTCATGGTTCCTTCTGTAGCTTGGTCTCTCTGTTTGGAGTACTTTTCGCAGACAATATACGCTCCATATGACAAAATGAGCAATGTGACCAGCACCATTCCTGTAACCTAAACCAGAGACCAAAGGAAAAACAAAGAAAAAGACAAGTAAAATTAATTGGTTTTCAGTAATGCAACACATTTTGTAAAGGGTTAGTCAGCCTACCTCTGATATATCTTAAAAACAACTGCATGGAACAATGAACTTTTGTACATTCATGGTTCCTTCTGTAGCTTGGTCTCTCTGTTTGGAGTACTTTTCGCAGACAATATACGCTCCATATGACAAAATGAGCAATGTGACCAGCACCATTCCTGTAACCTAAACCAGAGACCAAAGGAAAAACAAAGAAAAAGACAAGTAAAATTAATTGGTTTTCAGTAATGCAACACATTTTGTAAAGGGTTAGTCAGCCTACCTCTGATATATCTTAAAAACAACTGCATGGAACAATGAACTTTTGTACATTCATGGTTCCTTGAGGATGAATCCTAGTGACTTTGATGACCGTCTAAATTTTCCTTGAGCGTCATTTGTGGTTTTTAGTGAAATGTTTCCACAATTATTAGTTACACACATAGAGACAGAGCGCATTTAAGTCCTGCTACCACCAGGGGAGAAATCAATCAGGCACTTTCCACTGACTTTGTATGGAGTGAAGGTGCCTCCCTGTATTTTCCATCTGCTAGCAAACAACAGAAAAAGGCTAAAAGCTGCTGTGTGATTAGATACACTACCAACAACATCAAGAACCCAGAGCTAAATTTCCTGACAATTACACAACAATCTATAGTACGTTGATTGACATCAGCTTGTTCCTTACCTGAGACCAAAAAAACCAATGCTGAGTCTTCATCTTGTAGTCATACTCTTGTGAAGAGGTGAGGTTGGCTGGTTTGCACCATTTAAAAGGAGCAGCTTTTTCAATTTCTACATAATTGCCTGACCAGGTTGTCCAACAACAGGCCCAACTGTGGCCATCCCAAAGCACAATGATGACCCAAAATAGGGCAGGGACAATGCTGGAAGCCAAAGTTTTTACACACTTTGGACCCCTCTTACACTGTAAGCCTTTGGTTTTTATCATCAGCAGAAAGACTACAAGTGCAGGTATAGTAAAATATGCAACTGCAAACCAAGCATTCATCCGAGGATCGCAGGGGCATGCAAACTCCTTCTCAATGAACTTCTCCAAGCCCAGAAGGATGGCGCCAAAAATAGTATTCGACATAAGAGGGCTGTCTTTAACTTCACTCTTCACTTTAGAGATCCAGGATGGTTTTGCTTTTCTACTCAGCTTAGAGATCACAGTTTGCTGCTCTGCCATAGTTTAATCTGCATGGAAAAAAGAAAAGATGAAAAGTCAAGGAACAGAATAGTCAAGTTAAAATATGTCCAATAAAGTTATTCTGTAACATTGGACAAGTTCAAAGTCCAGCCCCAGGGGCTAATTGTGGCTCAAAGACAGACTTTAAACAGCCTGCAGCATGTCTTACAAAATATGCATTATATGTGGCCCGCCACACAGTATTGGTTATTTATGCAATATCACTTAGCATTAGCATTCTCTGTTCACCTCACAATAGCAGGATGATCACAGACAGAGAAAATGTGTCATAAACGGATGGTAATAAAAGCGAAGAAACCAGGAAGAAAGTGTAAGGACGACACAGAGGCCATTTTCATGAGTGGCTGAAATACTTCTATTTTTGAATAGAAGATGAAAGAGTTTAATTTGTCTCATTCCTATGTGTTTTTTTTTCCCTTAAAACAACCCAGTATCACTTGTTGCTATTCATTCTTCTGATCTGCAAAATTAAACAGGTTGATTTTAAAGTTTAGAGCATTTCTAATATGATTCTGCATGTGTATTTCCTGCAGCCTAACTAACCAGGACACAGCGAGCTTTGACAGACAAACAGACATACACACACACAAACACAGATAATTATCACCTAAAAAAATACTTAACTTGTGTTTATTTACTTTTGCAATTTTAAAACTTGTCATAAGTTTAGATAAAATGTAGGTAAAAATCTTTCAAATATTGCCAAACTTTAAGGATAAGGACTTTAGAGTGTTTATAGAAAATATTTGAAATATTGTGATCATTTGCAGATTGCTTTGCCCTCAAACACAGATCCAGTTATCGAAGCAGATACATCTCCAAAAGCATGTTAAATATTTTAAACAATATAATATATAAACTGATTAATTTGTTTTAATATGTATCAAAAACATAAAATGTTCCCTTGTTGTGATCAGTTAAAAAGTACCTACTTGTCACTGACAGCTTGGTGTCTTGTTACCGCAGTGTTTCAGTTAATTCTTGTGGCTGAGTAAAAACATCTTGATGCTCACTGACGGGTGGAAACATCCTGTTGAGAGACCAACTTTTACTTTCACATTTGTCATTCTATTCTTCAGTGTGATGACATTTCAAAACACTGCTGCCATGTCCCACAGTAACAGACAGCAGAGTCTCCTGCCTCTGTCTGCTTTATGATGAACTGGTAATCTTTGTTTGATGAGGAGAATCCTGTTTAAAAGCTGGGTGAGCTGAGAGAAAGGTCAAATCTCAACATACTGAGGAGTTTCATCTGTAGCCTGTTAATTCCATCTGACAAAATATCCAGAATCTGTGCTGCGGTCCAGAAAGTCTTCTCATCCTGTAGAAACAGCAGCCGTGTGAGTCAGTGCCATCACTGCATCTGTTAACTACCTTTAAGAGACAATTGAAAACTCATTTGTTCCGAGAACACCTAGGCACTTAACCTGACTCTTCTTCGCTTTGCCCTTTGGGGTAACATAAGTCAGAAGGTCCAAAACCCAGCACCTAATGATTATCTAGCACTGACAAAGTTGTGTGATGTTGTATGTTGACTGTCATCGTAAGTAGTGATACTGAGATTATTGAATCTCAGACGCTGAGATCACTTCTGGTTATTACTTTGGTTTCCAAAAAAAAAAAGGGGGGGTTGTGCGGCACTTCTTCTGCCACTAGACGGCAATACCTGTGACCAATCACACCTGAAGCACTTTTTGCACTTACAAAGGGTTTTTTCCTTAAGTCTAAATTCTTGCTTGTGTTGTACGTCGCTTTGGATAAAAGCGTCTGCTAAATGAAATTGTAGAATTGTAGAACATACAAAGAAAATTACACGAGCAGAAGGTTTCTGCGTGAAAATATGGACAATAAAAGAAATGAGAGAAATATCTTACATGTTAGAGCAGAGATGGAAGTGCAGCAGGTCCTATTGTGTCGTCAGGTGTGTGCAGAGAACGGCCTTGTAATTTGGAAAGTGTTGTTACTGATGACAGATTAGGGTTGATGATAAGAGTAGAGGTTGACGCTGATGAATGTATCAGCGTCGTCAGACCGTTTTAATAACTATCGTCACAGATAGTTAAATAAATGTCAGGTGGTTAAATATGATCCAGTGTAAATTCATGAAATTTCAAAGTCGATCTCCACCAGGTAGCTGCCCAAGCTAATTGCAGGCATACTAAACAATTCTTGAAATTCCCAACACAATACAATGCTTACATGTCATTTTTTGCTACTTTGGCTGTAGCCCTGATCATTGTTGAAATGATGCCAAGAGTAGCCTTTTGCATTGTGTCTTTATGCAGAGGGGGTTGACAGAAAATGAAGGTAAAACTACTCAGTTATTGTTAGAAAAAGATCGCCAATATTGCAAAAAAATAAAAAATAAATAAAAAAAATCCCCTGGCTTTGAGTGGCAGAAAGAAGGGGTTGAAGGGTACATTGAGGCAACAAAATCACTTGGTTATGGTTTGAAAAAATTGTAGAGTAAGTTAAGTAACTAAATGTGGATTCCCTCAAAACTGAAAGATACAATAATGCATTAATTAGAAACAATTCCTCAAATTACTAGAGACAAAAGACAAATAATTGTAATTTAAGCTTTATATTTCATTGCTATACAGTAAAATCATAGCCTACATGACAAAGAAATGCATGTTACATATTATCATTTCATGTTTGATTTGTTTTTAATTCCAGACGTTTTATGTCCTCACACAGAAGGACCAATGTGTAATGAGACATACAATAAGCATTGATTTTACTGCTCTGTTTACAGCTCTTGCTTTAATAAGAAATTCATATTAAAGTTCATGTGAAGTTGTTGAAATGTTAAAATAAAAGGTATTTCTTGTTATGGTGGCATGTAAATAAGACTGACCTCTATTTAAATCTATTTAAATCATAAATGTAAGATTCAAAACATGGCACACTATGATTATTTTTTTTAAAGAAATAACCTCTTGAGATGCATCATATAATTTGAAGAGGATCCTCAACAAAAATAATTCAGTATAAGGACAATTAGACATAACATTTAACAGAAAAAAGTAACAGGATAAATTAATAATACCAAATATGTCAAAAACAAAGAGGCAGCAATGACTAAAAAGAAAAAAAAGAGACAAAAACCAAACACCAAAAACAAAATAAATCAATAGGTATTAAGTAACAACACATATAAAATCAGGAGATCATACGCTAGACAAAGCTTTAAATGGTTAGAAAATAAACAAAGTAATAAAACACAATTATAGAGACATTATTGTGGACAGCTGATAAATATGTACAGGTACATTATTCCAATCAGAAGAGGCTTTAAACATAAAGGCTTTTTTAAGCTCATGATTAGGGACTGAACAGGAAAAAAGGGACTGTTTCAATTGATAATTCAAGATAAAAGGGGCCATGAACGATTTCAAATACTGAGGATAATTGAAATTTATGCATTTGAAAATGAGCTGCAACCATAATTGCTGTCTTGGTATGATGGGAGAGGACAAATTAAAAGTTACATACATTGGACAATTTTGAGTTGTAAAAGGACAGCCAAGAACAAATCTGCAAAACGTATTAAAAGCTACATTAAGAGTAAGAAGGCTGACTTTTGCAGCAGACTGATATATAACATCTGCATAATCCATTATTGGTAGAATGAGCTGTAATGCAAGCTTTTTTCTAACAGTTCTTTATTATATGAAATCAGACATTAGGATGAATGCCAAGTAACTCAGTATTCGCATCAGTTTTGGGCTCAGATGGTTGCCCTTCCTTTTTTAGCGCACTCTTTTTTCACTCTTTCTGGACTTGCGACTTGGGGAAGGATGTCAACTAACTCCATGTCCTGTTTAATTGTGGGCTCAGGCGCTTCCCCTTCTCCTTTGACGTCATGACTGAAAAAATACACTACGCTTCCCAAAATGAGCACGATGAACAGCCCCATTCCAATGCCCTAAACCAGAGACCAAAGGAAAAACAGAAAAAGACAAACAAGTTAAAGCTGCTTATCAGCACTGGATTTTTAAAAAAAATAAAGTTAGTCCATCACAGGTGTATGTCATCTAGTAGGCCTACAGCATGGATTACCATGAAATACAACATCTACTTAGAGAAACTAGTCAGTGCCATAGAAGCAGAAAGACATGTCAGTGCATGTCACAACCTAAGAAACGAATACAACTACTCATACCAGCTGAACTTCACCTCTTCAGAGCTCACACTGCCTTTTTATTGACTCCACTTCATTGCTTTATTTGTATTCAATTGATATCTATGACTTTTTTTTTTTTTAATTAATATATTGTTAATTGTTCCTTTAATGAACCTAAACAAAACGATTTTCATCTACCTATACAGCAGTTGTATAATTAGGAAGAGAGAAATATGTGTCAACATCCATATGATCCTATCCATTATTATAACTGTATTTTTATGCTTTGGCAACTTTGTTTTTGAAACTTTCATTCCAAAAAAAGCCTTTGAATTCAATAATGCTGATTAGCAAATGTTAACATGATAACAGGGGACAAAATAAGACTGTGAGCATGTTTTAAAAAAAGAAAAGTTGCGTGCTGAATAGCAGCATGTTAGCATGCTAACATTTACATTTGGCTCAAAGCAGCACTGTACCAGAGCTTCACAGAACTTTGAGGCTGCAGACGAATATCGTTTTTTAAAAAAAAAAAAACATCCTGGGTCTTTTCCCAAACACTTTTTCTTGACCTTGATTAAAAATGCGATGAGGTCAAGGAAAGATGTGAAAGAGAATTCATAATGACTTCATGAAAAGACAATCTTGGCACTAAAACAATCAGATTGTTATCACATCCAAGATCCTTTTGCCGTGTGTGTTCTTATTGTGTTGTCAGGCTATATAAATAAAAAAAAAACAGGTGAAAAATATTTCTTAATTACTAAAATTAGAATTGAAATGAAGGAATATAGGCTTTTAGTCACAGCGAAACCAAATGATGACCACATTGAGATTAGTCGCTCACGGTAATGTGTTCCATATCAACATGAATACCAGTTAGTATGCTAATAATTGTTTTATTTCTGTACACCTTGTGTGAAGAAGTCTCATATTGCTGAAATATTAAAATTTTATTGATTACAATATTTCTGTATTTCATGTAGTCTCTGCTGACAGACCGAAACATTGTAATCAAATAAATATTTCAGCAGAGTGTGCAGCAGTTCTTCTCAATGAAAATATTTGTTGAACATTACGTTTATGATGAACCATTATGTGAATAGTTCATCTCTTAATTTCTCCCACAAGGAATTGTGGGACAACATTATCTCCTTTGCTTTTGTAAAGGACAGTCCAGTGTAGTCTATGCTAAAGGAAATAATAAAGGAAGCACAAACGTATGGGGTGCCAACTGTAAAGTTGTGCACTCTGAAAGTAACAGCAACATTTCCTTAACACCTTAACAAATACAAAACAAACCACAGTACTTTGAGTGACATCAGATTGTTCCTTACCTGAGACAGAGAAAAAAAATGCTGAGTCTTGTTTATATAGTCAGACTCTTGTGATGGTGTGAGGTTGGCTGGTTTGCACCATTTCTGAGGGGCGGCTTTGTCAATTTCTACATAGCTGCCTGACCATGATGTTCTTGCACAGGCAAAACTTCGACCATCCCAGAACACAATGAGGATCCAAAGTATGGCCAGGAAAAAGCTGGAAAGCAGGATTTTATATCTCTCCTTTGAATCCATGTTGACCTGGAAGTCTTTGATTTTCATCAGTAGCAGAAAGACTGCAACTGCAGGGAAAAAAAAATATGCAGTTGCAAGCAGACAGTTCCAGGGAACTTTGCAGGGGCATGTAAACTCCTTCTCTATGAACTTCTCCAAGCAAAATATGATGAAGCCAAAAAACATGTCTGACACCACATGGCTCTCTTTAAAGACACTTTTCAGTTTAGAGGTCCAGGCGTTTTTTGCTGCTGTCGCCATGTCTTGCTCTGCCATAGTTTATTCTGCATTTAGAGAGAAAAGATGAAATGTCACAGAGCATTTTAATTCGTAACAATGAAGGGCAAAATGGACAGAGAACAGAGATGAGGAGAGTTGGATGTGTCCTATAAAGTTATACAATAATATGATGTAAGTTATGCATCATTCACTGTTTTTTGTTTGGACCATTGCTAATAGGATTCTGCACATGCACTTCCTGCAGTCTATATCCAAGACTCAGTGAGCTTCCTTCACATGAAGGGTAGCACTTGTGATAACACTCTCTCTTGTAAGTTGAAGAGTAATGAACTTGACATAAAAACTGATTGTTAACCTGTCTTGAGATATTCCGGCACTCTGTTTGCCTATGTTAGCGTCGTGTCTGTCAAGTAACTTAGTTTGCTTTTTGGCTTTGTCTTTATGCCTCGCCCCTTTCGGATTGTTTGCCTGCATGACCGCCCTCCTGTGTACCATCCGTTTTTCAGGGAAAAGATTTTTAAACTGGATCTGTCTATTGAGCTGTGCTGTTAAGTCCCTCTCTCTGTGAGCTAGTCTTGTCAGTTAGGCTATTCAGAGGAAATGTCCCCGCCTAGTCACTGACCACTGTTTCAAAACACACCAGGTTACACATAACTGCTCATGCCACTCAGAATCTCATTGCATTGTTGTCAATTACAAAGTGGGTAACTCTTGAACTGAACATCTAAGTCAATGTAATACCTAAGTAAATACACACACACACACACACACACACACACACACACACACACACACACACACAAAGCACCAAATGCATGACCCCCCCCAAGACAGAATCATTGCCTAAAAAAAGTTTCACAAGTTAATTATTAAACTTGTAGTCATTTCCTAATATTCTACAGGTGAGAGATAATTTTGAATTTTAAATAGGATTTTGTAATTTTCAAACTTGTTAATAAGTTGTGAAAATAAATAAAAATCTGTGTTATAATTATATATATTATAAATATTTTAAATATTGTGATCATTTGCAGATTCCTCAAACATAGATCCTGGTATCAAAGAAGATGTAAAACATCACCAAAACACATGTTAAATATTTAAATATATATATATATATATATATATATATATATATATATATATATATATAATATAATGTAATAATATACATTGATTAATTTGTTTTAATATGTATCAAAAACATAAAATGTTCCCTTGTTGTGATCAGTTAAAAAGTACCTACTTGTCACTGACAGCTTGGTGTCTTGTTACCGCAGTGTTTCAGTTAATTCTTGTGGCTGAGTAAAAACATCTTGATGCTCACTGACGGGTGGAAACATCCTGTTGAGAGACAAACTTTACTTTCACATTTGTCATTCTATTCTTCAGTGTGATGACATTTCAAAACACTGCTGCCATGTCCCACAGTAACAGACAGCAGAGTCTCCTGTCTCTGTCTGCTTTATGATGAACGCCAATATTGCAAAAACAAAATCCCCATGCTGGGTTGAAGGGTACATTGAGGCAACAAAACGACTTGATGATGGTTTTAAAAAATTATAGAGGTCATCAGAAAACACCCTGCTTTAAGTGCCACAAACATGGCCAGAAAGGCAGCGGCGTGTCACCAAAAAACACCTGGCTTTGGGTGTTAGTGGTGAAAGAGGGTTTACAAATGAAAATGTGATTCTCCAGTTTTCATCTCTCCTCACCAGCTCAATATATCCCTGATGTTACTTACTGAGTTATGAGTTAAGGCGATAAAGTGGTCCTAAAGTGAGACCTATCAGCAACAACACTACAAATTAACCTATAGATACAGTATTTGTCCTATCCCCATGAATGGTCCTCTTCAGAGCCCTTTGCTTAAGTCTGATACATTCTTCACACTCAATCACTCTTCCACCTCCAACCAGCTCGGCCTCTTACAGGTTTTAACAGACAACATCAGCCCAGTCCTCACTTCGCTCCATTGGCTCCCTGCTCATTTTAGAATTGATTTTAAGACTTTGTTGATTGTTTTTAAAGCTCGTTCAGGTCTGGCCTCAAGTTACTTATCAGAAATGTTGACCCCTTATGAACCAGTTTGCAGCCTTAGATCCTCCATCCTCCCTTCTGGCAGTTCCAAAATCGAGGCTCAAAACTAAAGGTGACGGTGCCTTTGCCTTCAGGGCCCCTCGACTTTGGAGCAACCTGCCTGAGGAGACAAGGCTGGCAGAGTCGTTGACTTCTTTTAAATCACTTCTTGAAACCCATTTTTAAAGACTTGCTTTTATGTGATGTTGTCTATTTTAATTTGTATTTTATTTTATCATTTTCATTTATTTTTTCTGTCCCAGTCGTGCTGTCATTAGTAAAAATATTTCTGTGTTTACTGCTAATATAACAGTATATAATCTTATTGGTATGAGCTGTTGTTGTTATTTTTGTTTTGCAATTGTTCTTCTCTTTTGTCTGGCATTAGTTCAGTTTTATTGTTTGGCTCTTATTGTTATGTTGCCTCTGCAAGAAACTGTTCCTGGTTCTGCTTTGCCTTGTTTGTCAAAGCACTTTGAAAACTCTATTTAAAGGGGCAATATATATGTATATGTGTATGTATATATATATATATATATATATATATATATATATATATATATATATATATATATATATGTATATATATATATATATATATATATATATTAGTGCTGGGCATAGATTAATTTTTTTAATCTAGATTAATCTCACTGCAATCCTGTAGTTAATCTAGATTAATCTAGATTAAAATTATAGATTTGAATTTTGCCAAAGACATTCAAAATAATATCTATCTATCTAAATGATGAAAATGCATCACAAACTGCTTGAGAAAGCTGTTCTACAACAATATTTGGTAAAGAAAAATAATGTTCCATAAGATTTACTTTGGTGTTTAACTTTTTTTTATTTTGTTAAACACAGACATTTAGGAACACAGGTTCTGTCTCCATGTGGAAAAAGCTTTTTCCTGCTAACTGGAATGAACAGCAGAGGGCGCAGCCTCTGATAACATGACCCTAACTGAACTGTGGGCCTACATTAGAGGTCATGAAGAAGACCATTAACAGTCAGCAGCTTTGTGACACGGCTTGAGCCAATCACTCCAGTCACTCAGGCAGACCAGCTTCCGCCTTCTTCACGCCCCCTCCGCGTAATTCGACCAGGTATACATCCGCGCTTAAACAACAAAGTGAAATTGGTGCCTTGCTCACTGTATAGACCCAACTTAGTGAATAGTTTATCGCGCGATAATTTCCTTATCGCGCGATAAGAATCCCGCGTTAACGCAGCACGTTAACGCCGTTAACGGCCCAGCACTAATATTTACATACATAACTTAAATAACTACATAAAACCACACACGCACAAGCCTGAGCACACCTCACCCATACAGATGACCACATACACATTTATACCAGTAAAGATTTAAAATATGTAATAAACATTCTGACTGAATATGTATATAAATAGGTGGCATGGAACACAACAGTTATTGCACCAAGTCTGTTATTGTACTGGGTGTAGGGTGAACAGTTCTGTGTGTGTGTGTGTGTGTGTGTGTGTGTGTGTGTGTCCGACCCCTACTATGACCCAAAACAACATTCTCCTGTTTATTAAATCACAAAACAATCAATACTAAATTATATTTATGTTTGCCAATCCTCGCTTTTTGCATATGAAATACCATGTAAGTGTACATCTTGAATCCCCTACAGAGTATTCAGATAAAACATTCTGGTCAGTAAAATCTCTCTTTGACCTGACCTTTTACTGTAGACTTATGTCACAAAATCTCTTGAGTAACTCCCAATGAAAAATCATAAAGTAAAAAATGAATGATTAGTGAATTAAGAAACAATTGAGGGAACTAATGAAGAACTGTGGCAGAGACACTGAATGCAGGTCAGAGTTGGTGTGGATTTAAAAGTAAAACTACTCTCTCCATGGTGATGA
Organism: Plectropomus leopardus; assembly: GCF_026936395.1. NCBI lineage: Eukaryota > Metazoa > Chordata > Actinopteri > Perciformes > Serranidae > Plectropomus > Plectropomus leopardus. Next base: position 30,698,448 of record NC_142182.1, on the reverse strand, counting down.
TAGTAACACAACCCATCACATTGTGTGATCCAAGTATGGCAATGCCCATTCAGGACATAAGAAAATTTTCCGTGTGTGCTTCATGAAAGAAAAGTGTCGAACAACAATTTTTTCTGTCATAAATATGTCAATTCTGTCCAAAGACACTCTTCACAAGAGTCACGCATAAATCATTCATATGTTCAATATTCAATGTTGATAAAGGACTGGGACACTCAGTTATTACAGTCAAATATTTTGTGATAAACTTTAGTTGTTCAAGATATATTTTGTTACACAGCTGCCACCACTTTCGTTGACCCACTCTGGTCCCGTGTCAGAGGCAAGAGAACATTCAGAACCAAGCAAGTATAAATAAGCAGAATCTTAACTGAAGATAGAAATTCATGAAAAAAAGTAACTTGACACCCCAAAAACAGGAAGACCAACCCCACTTCTGACGCCACCCTACAGCCCTACACAGCATAAAGGATAAAGTCTACACACAGCTTAAAAGAAACAATGCACACAATACAGAACAGCACAGCAAGTAGCACTGCATACTTACACAACACAGTATAAAAATCATATACAGTCAGTCTATGTATAAAAATGTACATCAATCCATCAGGACCACTGCAAACTGTAGGCAGGCCAGAGTCACTTCTAGTACCACCAGAGGGAGGCAGAGGGCCACGTAGCCACCAGTGTTGCCTCTAATGTTGCCACATGTCAAATTTGCTATATTCTACTTCAAAGATGCTTATTTCATGTAAACAAAGAAAGAACAGCCTTAGCAGATACCATATCACATTAAACATTAAAGTAGTTTAGGTACACTTATCTCGGGTGGGAGGGGGTGTAGTGTCAGGAGGCGTCTGCAGGCGGGATGTCAGCGACAGGCCGGCGAGGACAGACCGAAGCTTCAGGTGGTGTGCGGTTTGTCTGAGGTGTCAGTGAACCGCTTCATGAAGACAGGCAAAGCCACGTATTGAAAATACTTTCCGGCCCCTCATTACCTAAAGGAGGCGTCCAGCCTTCCCATATAACTCAGGAACGGCTCCCCTCCTTCGCTTCCGGCTGACACGGACCAGACATTTCAGACTTTCCCATGCGCTGTCCGGCAGTTCAAAGCACTCTTCCCGCGTGCGCCTCCACACACCGAGCACAGGTGAAAGTCATCAGTCATCAGTGCTCAGGTACACCGGAAGTTCTCCTCACAAGCGTCCACAGGAGGCAGAGACCCTCCTCCTCATTTCCTCATCACACTGCCAATGACACCAGAGGTCTATTTTTAATTTAAAGAACAAAAATCAAGCACAACATTTCCAAAAAAAAGGAACTCCACTACTTTACTCATTAATAACAGTTGACCCAGGTTGTGAAAAATCTTGTTATTCTGTTTCAGCAGGACACTTACCTTCTGACAACTACCTTATCAACATTTAGAACTCTGATGGCTCATTAGAAAGTGTTACATTCACAAGTATTTATTAATCAACATTTAAATGTTGATTAATAAATACTTGAAAAATAAAAATAACTCAACCAATGCATCTTTGCAGATGCTCTGGTATCAGCTCTTCTTACAGGGAAATCATGCAGACGCTCTCACGGCTGCACAGAGATCAGCCCATGAAACCACTGGACCTGGCAGTGTTTTGGATAGAATATGTCAACATATACATAGAGGAGCCCCACCTGCAGGCCCAGTCCAACAAAATGTCCTGGTTTGTTTACAGCTTTGTTGATGTCATTGTTGCTTTGTTGTTGCTTGTAACATTCATCTGCATTTCAATTGTAAGGTTACTTTGGAGAATTATTTTTGTTGGGGAAACAGTTAAATGTGAATGACATGGAAAATGAAACTGGTTTGATGCATGAAATTCATGATTTATCAAACTCCACCCAACAACTTTGTGTGGGATGCTGCTCCAGTTGACAGCATTAGGAAAAATCCTGTATGGATACTGTTGGACCGAGCCAAAGAGACACGGACAGAGAATGTGAACTCTGCAGTGTCCCTTTATGTTCTTCTGATCTTCTCTAAGGAATGTAGAGGGTCATAAACTGAGAAAGGACAGTCATTCAAGTTCCCACTGATGACCTAATACCCTTCTTGAAATTTATTTGTCGGATTTAAAGATCAGAATAGATCAGATTTAAGTCCCTGAACTTGCCTGAGAGATCAAGGCGAGGTAAAGCAGTTCAAATCCTCTAAATATAGCATCCACTTAGACTGATACTGGCTTTTTAGGTAGGCCCTTTTTAAGGTAGCTAAAATACATTTTGGTTGTGGTAGCTGTGTTGAGCTGTGGGGTACGCTCCCTGTCTATCTCTGCAAACTGGGAGCATGCCGATCTACTGTATGTAATACACTGACTAGTATCTCATTTAGTCCATAATCCCAAACTAGCACTTTAAGCTGTCCATGTAGGAGCTCAAACCTCTGTGATTCTTTCTCCTTGAAGTCTCTCCAGGTCTGACTTAAATTAAACACTTAACTGCCATTATTGACCCAAAGATCACATGAACAGTTTCTGGAAGGCATTTCAGTTTTAGTCAATGAATTCTCCTGGAATTTGAGTTGTGGTCACCACCTTATCCGCTACCCACAGATGGAGGCAATACTGTTAAGCAGTGAATTAACGTGCAGCTTTTTCTTTTTGTTTTTTGTCATTCTCCACCGATTCCATGTTTAATGGGATCACTCATTCGGTTCAGTGTTTTTGGAGAGTGAGATAAGAAATGTTTATCTAAACTATTATATGACAAATGAATGTGGATGATCAAGTCTTATCTTGATATGATTAAAAGCTTTTTGCATTATTCTGCTGTCTGGTTTCTTGTTAAGTAACTAAATGTGAATTTCCTGAAAACTGAAATGTAAAATAATGCATTAATTAGAAACAATTCCTCCAATTATTAAAGACAAAAGACAAATGTAATTTAGCATGTTTTTATTTCAATATCATCTGGTAAAAGCATAGCCTACATGAAAAGGAAATGCATGTTACATTTTGTCATTTCATGTTTGATTTTTTTCATTTTAGACATTTTATGTCCTCACACAGAAGGACCGATGTGTAAAGTAAATGGTGAATGCACCACACAACATTTTTTAAGACTAGGTACAGGTTACTTTAGTTTTTCTTCTTTTGCAATATACAAAATGAGACAGATACAATAAAGCATTAATTTTACAGCTCTTGCTTTAATTCAATTAAGTTTTACAAAAAAAGCAGAGGGGTTGTGAGTTGATTAACAGGACAGAAAAGGGCAAAATAATATATTTATACTAAATTCTGTTTATGTTTCCTCATCCTTGTTTTTTAGCATTTGCATCACTGCATAAATTGTACACTTTCAAGCTGACCTTCAACTGTAGACATATGCAACCTGTGACAAGGGGTAGAGAGTAAATTTGTTTGAAGAGGTTGCAATCTGGGGAGCCAAATGTCTCACCTGGTAGAGTGGGCGCTACATGTACAAAGGTTACCAACCCTTGACCCTTTGCTATAGGTCATCCCCTCTCTCTCTTTCCCCCAAAATGCATTAAATAAAAGTTTTATCTGATAAGTATGATTTTTATGGCTCTGTGCTTTTTGTAAAATTGTCAATGGGTGCAGCAGCTGTGAAAAATAAAAAACAGGTTTATAGCGCTGCTTTGTTCAATTAACATTCATGATCAATTTAACATACACTGACTTGACACTAGATGGCACAACACACAAATGTTTTCTACTTCTGAACTTGTTGCAGTACAACAGGTTCCTATCCACACCTTCCTTTACAACAGAGCTGGTCGAATTACATTACATAACCACACGTTAACTCGTCATGACTTAGAAGGACGGACTAGGAGGTGCATTCACCATGCTTTCTCTCCAACTGTGCTCAAAGCCTGCCATCTGATTGAATAACTATAATACTGCCACTGAACTGACATTTTTAAAGTAGGATTGACATTCCCGCGCATGTGGATTTGGGTAAGTCTTAATCAAAAGTTCACATGAAAAGTAAAAACAGCAACTGTATGTTCTGCTGAAATGTGTCTGTGCAAGTCTTGGTAGTTGTGTATGTGTAAAATCTAACAGAAATAAATGTACTTATGTATAACTTGTGTTTTCAAGTTTTATTCACCAATTGTTGTGTCTTTTAGTCTCACGCTGTTATGTAAGAGATGCAATTAGACAAGTTTAGAGGGGTAATATCTATGTGGTGGACCTGCTACATAAATCACCTGAAACATGAGAAGGTGCTCCAAATTCTAGTTGAAAGCAGGCGTGTGCATAAATCTGGAAAAGGAAAAACAACAAATTTTCAAATGTGCAATCCTGCTGCAGCCCTCCCTCTCTTCCCTCTGTCCTAAGCAGCACCCACCAGATTACCACAAACATATACATGCGCTTTATACAGAAACCCACTATTTTCAATACATTGATTTATTTAATCTGTTTTCAAACATCTCTCTCTGTTCAAGAACCACAACGCAGACAAGAATTAGCTACCTAGCCACCCCATAGTCCTTCTGCCTTGCTCCCTGCTGCTTTGGACTAGAATTTGTGCTGGGCTGGCAGGATTGGAGTTGCTGTGGCCGCTGACTCGGCGTCATTTTCTGGAGCTGCTGCCTGCTCTCCTCTCAAGGTGGTCTGTAGCAGCAGGGAGAGGGGCAGGGGGGGCCATACTGTGATTTGGGGCTCAACATAACATTTGCTACATAAGCTTGAACTAATAGTCACAGCCATGTGACCTTTGGCCCCAGTTAGCAGAAGGCTCAACAACAGAGTGTCCCAAGTATGACGTTTTTCTATAGGCTGATGCAGAGGTTAGCTTCGCCCTGGTTTCCTCGTCAAACAGCCCATGGGATTTTTTCCACTGGATTTTGGATAACTGGGAAATAAGCTCTGTGGTAAATAAATGTTTATGATACTGACATGTTTTGCTCAGCAAGCCACATGATTTAATGTCACCACTACAACGAGGCTGTAAAGCCATGTTCTGCGTGGCTCAGCTGGATGAAGTTCTATTGTCCCACTGCACGTTTTAGCAACTTGTTTTAAAGACACATAAAAGCTTCCAAGTTCGTGAGTGGAGTATTTACGGACAGATTATATGTCCTTGAACAAAATGTGAAAAAATCTTAAGCTTAAGACCTTATTTAAGGCTTCCAACAAAAACCCATTCAAAACACCCATTGACTCTGAGATTAGGGAACCGGAGTTGCTTAAATGCTAACAAATTTCCAGGTTTTAGGACTCTTTCAAGGGATTCTCTTTCAGCAACATTTTGTCTTCATCTCTTAAAAGCATCGCAGAATATTAATGAAGCCCCCAGGTACAGTGCCAGGCTTTGAAGCCAATGTTACATAGTGATCAAATGTGGGACTACAGCGTCTGAGTCCATCAGCAGATGCCATGGGGCCCAAAAAGACTTTTTCTCATAGACTCAAATTGGGAAATGGGCGTCTGTAAATCAGTGGATACATCTTTTTAAAAATTGTTACAACCACTGTAAAATGACTTCTTTCACTACTGAGACTTGGTCCATTCAGTCCAACAACATGTCAAAAATCTGGAGAAGAGCAGCACAATTAAATAATTTCATCTCCATTCAAGGTAGCTGTTCAGTTAAAGTTCCCTGTTTGGCCACACTCTGCAGCTGTAATTCTCTAGTGTGCCTGCTTTATGGGCCCTATAATATGGAAGATAATGAAAGGTGAAAGGTAATTTCATACTGTGGAAATCAAGCTTTTTTTGGCATCATTCACTGCTGAGCAACTTTAATAGGAATGAACAGGTGCCCGCCCACAATGTTGTATCAATTTCTCTTAATTCATTCATAATTTTGACATGTGTTTTATTGTGTTTATTGTCAGACTCTCAGTAAGACTCTCTTAACTATTTATTTTTTAATGTTGTTAAGCAGCATAGGGTGTTGTTGCAAATGCTGGAAAATCAACTTTCTTTGCAGTACTCTGTATCAGGCTTTTTCTTTCACATTCAGCATTTTTGGACAACAGCCAATAGGAAGAAATTACCTGTGATTACCAAGGTCTCCCATTAAGGCCTAGATTTTCTAAAGCCTGAAAACTGAGCCGAGAGAAGATACAAAAGTCTTTTGTTCTCTCAGACTACTTAAATTACAATATGCTGAAAGGTTATTATGGGATTTTTGCCAAATTATGACAAACTGAAACTACCTACTTCAGTTTAAATCTTTAAAAAATAAATTGAGGTCATGATATCATGTAACTGTAAACTTAAACATGCAAACCAGAATAACTCTCTTACTGATTTGTTTTTGTGCATTTGTTAAGGTCTGTGAGGAGTGTCAGTATGAAGGGGCCTCACTTGTTTCTCATCACCTTTTCTCTACTGTTAATTCAACTATCAAGTGCATCTGGGGCAAAATCCTTGTGTTTCCATTGGACGGAAGCCACTGGGTAAACATGAGAGTACTCATAGAAGAACTGCACGCCAAAGGTCACGAGGTCACTGTGGTTCGGGCGTCCGATAGCTGGTACATCAGTGAAAAGTCTCCTCTCTACACCTCTGTGACTGTTCCCAGCCCTGGAGGATTTGAAAAAAACTACTTTGAAGCTTTTTTGTCCCGACATCTGGAGATCCGGCTTCAAGCTAGGCATGCATCTACCTGGTCTAAAATCTGGACTCGTATACAGATGGAGCGGCTGGTTGTGGATCAGTTCTCTCTGCTCCATAAAGGAATGAGTGACATGGTCATTCAGATGTTTGAAGATGAAAACCTGATGCGGTCTTTCCATGAAGCCAAATATGACATGGTTTTGACTGACCCTGGAGTTGGCGGAGGGACATTGCTGGCACGTCGTCTCCAAGTTCCTCTTGTTTTCAATGTCAGATGGACCATTCAAGGGAAGCCCATTTCCTTATGGCCCCTCACCGCTGTCATACATTCCTTTCACTGCAACAGAGTTGACAGATAAGATGACTTTCCCTCAAAGAATAAAGAATGTTTTGAGTTACATTTTTGGGATGTACACAATGTCAACCATTACAGAACCTTATTACAAACCTGTAGTTGAGAAGTACTTTGGTCCCGATGTGGATTATTCAACATTTTTCCTGGATGCAGATATATGGCTCATGAGGAATGATTTTGTCTTTGAATTTCCACGTCCAACGATGCCAAATATAGTCTACATGGGAGGATTTCAGTGCAAGCCCCCAAAGCAGCTGCCTGCAGAGCTGGAGGAGTTTGTCCAGAGCTCTGGAGACCACGGAGTCATTATGATGACCTTGGGAACATTAGTCGAGAAGCTTCCTCTGGAAGTAACTGAGGAGATAGCTGCAGCCTTTGCCCAGCTGTCTCAGAAGGTTATATGGAGGTATAGGGGACAAAGGCCAGCCAACCTGGGTAACAACACATTAATGGTCGACTGGCTGCCACAGAACGACCTTTTAGGACATCCCAAAACTAGAGTGTTTGTGACCCACGGAGGTACAAACAGCGTTCAGGAGGCAATTTACCATGGAGTTGCTGTAGTTGGACTTCCCTTATTCTTTGATCAGCCTGATAACCTGTCCAGAATCAGAGCAAAGGGAGGGGCTGTGATTGTGGATATTGCCGAGCTTGACAGACACATCTTTGCAGATGCTCTGGTGTCAGCTCTTTACAATTCTTCTTACAGGGAAAACATGCAGACGCTCTCACGGCTGCACAGAGATCAGCCCATGAAACCACTGGACCTGGCAATGTTTTGGATTGAATATGTCATCAGACATAGAGGAGCCCGTCACCTGCAGGCCCAGTCCAACAAAATGTCCTGGTTTGTTTACAACTCTGTTGATGTCATCGCTGCTTTGTTGTCAGCTGCGCTATTTGTAACATTGATCTTTATTTCAATTATAAGGTTACTTTGGAGAATTATTTTGTTGGCAAAAGTTAAACATGAATGACATGGAAAACAATGTTGGTTTGGTGTGTGAAATTCAAGATTTATCAATCATTAACCCATCAACATTGTGTGGGATGCTGCTACAGTTGACAACATTAGGAAAAATACTGTATGGATACTGTTGGACCGAGCCAAACAGGCACAGGCAGAGAATGTGAACTCTGCAGTGTCCCTCTATGTTCTTCTGATCTTCTCTAAGGAATGTAGAGGGTCATAAACTGAGAAAGGACAGTCATTCAAGTACCCACTGATGACCTAATACCCTTCTTGAAATTTATTTGTCGGATTCAAAGATCAGAATAGATCAGATTTAAGTCCCTGAACTTGCCTGAGAGATCAAGGCGAGGTAACTAAGGCACTTTAAGCTGTCCATGTAGGAGCTCAAACCTCTGTGATTCTTTCTCCTTGAAGTCTCTCCAGGTCTGACTTAAATTAGACACTTAACTGCCATTATTGACCCAAAGATCACATGAACAGTTTCTGGAAGACATTTCAGTTTTAGTCAATGAATTCTCCTGGAATTTGAGTTGTGGTCACCACCTTATCTGCTACCCACAGATGGAGGCAATACTGTTAAGCAGTGATGTGTTGTTTCTGGATTTACTTTGAAACACAGACACTAACTTCTCATCCTCTCTAAGGAATGCAGACGGTCATTAACTCGGAAAAGCCAGTCACTGAACTATCCGTTGACAACTCAATACTCAATACTCAATCTTTTCAATGTCCCTCAGCATCAAGGCCCTGCCCTAAAAGGGCTTTACCCTATAATAAAACTGGCTTACACAATCTATGTGAGGCCTCAAACCTTTGTGATTCCCTCTTCATGGAGTCTGGTTGTAAGTTAAACTTCGCACTTAACTTCCATTGGTGAACCGGAGGTCATGTGAACAGTTTCTGGAAGAAATTTCAGCTTACAAATTTAAGATCAACATTCTCTGGGAAACACAGTTGTATTCACCACCTTATTTGCCATGCACAAATACATGTAACACTGTTTGGCAGTGACTTTTAGTGCAACTTTCCTTCTTTCCTATCTGATTACATTTTCTTTTTAAAACTGAATAGGATCGCTAATTCAGTTAGTGCAGGTTTTGTAGTATGAAAGACATTCCCACTGCAGCAACTGTCTTTAGATAGTGAGATAACTGGCAGATCAATATAACCATCTTTGTTTCGGTGTATTTACCATAAAGGCTGGTCTTAATAAGTTAAAAATTAGGAATGCATTTGTAAGTCAATATATGAGTCATGGGTGTGAAAATTATTATTGAAATTATCCTAATATGATCAAAAGCTTTTTTGCAAAATTATGCTGTCTGGTTTATTGTCAAGGATCTGAATGGGGATTTCCTACAAAAAGTCAAAAGTCTTAAAGACAAAAAGCTATGTAACTCTCATGAAACCGGCTTTTGTTTATTTCATTATTATACAGTAAATGCATACCCTACATGAAAAGAAAAAAGTAACATATTGTTATTCCATGTTTGATTTGATTTTAATTTTAGACATTTTTTTGCACACAGAAGGACCAAAGTGTCATGTCAGTGGTAAATGCAACACAAAACATTTATTGAGACTATTTACAGGTTACTTTAGCTTGACAGCTTTTGCTTGAAACTATGCAAAATTACAACTTTTATGTTTACAGCTCTTGTTTTAACAAGGAATTCTATCAAACGTTCAGAAAAAGATCATGACAAGATGAAATGAAAGGCATTTCCTGTTATGGCAACATCTAGAAAAAAAGACTGACCTCTAGTTAATTAATAATTGAAAGACTTACATCATCACAAATTATGACGAAAACAATAGTTTTTCTCATATGAAGGTCAGGTAATATTTTTCAGTTTAAAATGGACAGTGTTAAAAAATATATATCTAGGTAAAATATCTATTGTCAAAAATAAAAAATATCATCAGTAAAAAGCCTTCTGCATAAATTTTACACAATATATACACATCAAGATACATTTGTTTTGGTACAGATCAAACTATAATTTATTTGACCAAAATAGGCCAGGTAATTGCAAGACTTCTATCAATATGACAATGTGATTAATGACAATCAAAGGTTTGTTTTATCTTTATCCATAATTTCTTTAAATTAATTCTCCAGTAATAATTCCACTATCATTTCCAAAGCCAAAGCCCAAAGTTATTTCAATTTATCTTTTTTATTACTGTTCTAAAATGTATTTAAGTGGAATTTAAACATTACCATATCTGCCTTCGTTTATTTGCAACTCATAATCTTCTGTAGCTTGGTCTCTCTGTTTGAAGTACTTTTCGTAGACAAAATGCACTCCATATAGCAAAATGAGCAATGTGACCAGCACCATTCCTGTAACCTAAACCAGAGACCAAAGGAAAAACAAAGAAAAAGACAAGTAAAATTAATTGGTTTTCAGTAATGCAACACATTTTGTAAAGGGTTAGTCAGCCTACCTCTGATATATCTTAAAACAACTGCATGGAACAATGAACTTTTGTACATTCATGGTTCCTTGAGGATGAATCCTAGTGACTTTGATGACCGTCTAAATTTTCCTTGAGCGTCATTTGTGGTTTTTAGTGAAATGTTTCCACAATTATTAGTTACACACATAGAGACAGAGCGCATTTAAGTCCTGCTACCACCAGGGGAGAAATCAATCAGGCACTTTCCACTGACTTTGTATGGAGTGAAGGTGCCTCCCTGTATTTTCCATCTGCTAGCAAACAACAGAAAAAGGCTAAAAGCTGCTGTGTGATTAGATACACTACCAACAACATCAAGAACCCAGAGCTAAATTTCCTGACAATTACACAACAATCTATAGTACGTTAATTGACATCAGCTTGTTCCTTACCTGAGACCCAAAAAACCAATGCTGAGTCTTCATCTTGTAGTCATACTCTTGTGAAGAGGTGAGGTTGGCTGGTTTGCACCATTTAAAAGGAGCAGCTTTTTCAATTTCTACATAATTGCCTGACCAGGTTGTCCAACAACAGGCCCAACTGTGGCCATCCCAAAGCACAATGATGACCCAAAATAGGGCAGGGACAATGCTGGAAGCCAAAGTTTTTACACACTTTGGACCCCTCTTACACTGTAAGCCTTTGGTTTTTATCATCAGCAGAAAGACTACAAGTGCAGGTATAGTAAAATATGCAACTGCAAACCAAGCATTCATCCGAGGATCGCAGGGGCATGCAAACTCCTTCTCAATGAACTTCTCCAAGCCCAGAAGGATGGCGCCAAAAATAGCATTTGATGCAAGAGTGCCCCGTTTAAATTCCGTCCTCACTTGAGATATCCAGTTTTTTTTTGATTCTCTACTCAGTTGAGAGATCATAGCCTGTGGCTGTGCCATAGTTCAATCTGCATGAAGAGAAAAAAAAGAGATGTCAGAGGGCAGAATAGTAAAGTTAAATATGCCTAATAAAGTTGTAAATAAACTTTAAAACTGGGCATGTCCAAGTCTGGTTCCGGGGTCCAATTGTGGCCTGCAGACATATTTTAAATGGCCTTCAGCTGGTCTTACAAAATATGTATTATATGTGGCCCGCCACACAGTATTGGTAATTTATACAGGATCACTTAGCATTTTCTCTGTTCACCTCACGGTCGCAGGATTATCACACAGTTAGTAGACATGCAACCAGCAAGATCTACACAGACAGAAATAATGTGTCTTCATAAACAAATGGTTAAAAAAGGAAAGAAACCAGGAGGGAGGTGGAAAGTCGACACAGAGGCCCTCCACTTTCAGGAGTCGCTAAAAGTAGAATATGTTTCTGAATGGAAGATGAAAGAGTTGCATTTTTCTCATTTGATGTGATTGTTTTTCTTAAAATAACCCAGTATAACATGTTGCCATCTGTTCTTCTGATCTGTGAAATCAAACATGTTGATTTTAAAGTTTAAAGCATTACTAACATGATTCTACATGTGCACTTTCTGCAACCTACAAACTGACTAACCAAGACACGGCAATCTTCAATGCACACACACGCATTACGTACACACACATGCACACAAACAATTACTACCTAAAAAATTACAGAACTTGTATTGTTAAGTTTCTAAACTGGTTAAGGATCATTTTCAATTTCATAGGCCTTTGCAATTTTAAAGCTTGTCAAAAGTTGTAAAAATAAATTAGAAAATTCTTTCAAATGTTGCCCAACTGTTAAGAATCGATCATCCATCAAAGAGCATTTTAGAGTATTTGTAGAATAGATTTGAATTATCTGATGTATTAACTATATTTATATATATGAAATATTGTGATCATTTGCAGATTCCTTTGCCCTCAAACACAGATCATGGTATCAAAGCCGATATATATTTTGAACAATAAGCAACATATAAACTGATTTATTTATTTATTTAACACGAACAAGAAACTAGAAGACTAGATGTACCCTTTTGTTCAGTTGAAAAGTACTTACCTCGACAAACAGCTTGGTGTCTTGTTCGATTAGATAATCTTAAAACTCTTGTTCGGGGTGTGAAACATCCTTTGAGACACCAACTTTCACTTTCACATTTGTTATTCACTTTACCAGTCTGATGACATTTCAAAACACTGCTGCCATGTCCCACAGTAACAGACAGCAGAGTCTCCTGCCTCTGTCTGCTTTATGATGAACTGGTAATCTTTGTTTGATGAGGAGAATCCTGTTTAAAAGCTGGGTGAGCTGTGAGAAAGGTCAAATCTCAACATACTGAGGAGTTTCATCTGCAGCCTGTTAATTCCATCTGACACATTATCCAGAATCTGTGCTGCGGTCCAGAAAGTCTTCTCATCCTGTAGAAACAGCAGCCGTGTGAGTCAGTGCCATCACTGCATCTGTTAACATACAAAGAAAAAACATAAGTGAGTGGAAGGTTTCTGCGTGAAAATATGGCCACAAAAGAAATGAGAGAAATATCTTACATGTTAGAGCAGAGATGGAAGTGCAGCAGGGAAGGGCCTTGTTCCTTGGAAAGTGTTGTTATTGCTGACAAATTAAAGGGTTTGGAATAGAGGTTGACCGATGAATGTATCAGCACCATTAGGCAGTTTTAAGAGCTACTGTTATAGATGGTTAATAAAATGTCAGTTAAGTATATATGATTAAAATTTCATTCATTTGCACTCAAAGTGTAGATCTCTACCAGGCAGACACCCAAGCTAACCCACACTAAACAACTCTTGAAATTGTCAACAAAATCTTCTTCTTTAGCTTTCTTCTCTCCTCACCAGCTCAATTAATCCCTGATGTTAATTACTGAGTCATGAGTTAGGTTGAGTCAGTGAAGTATTTTGTTCTTATGTTGGCTACTTAAGATATGACAAAAACCAGATTAAGACAAATTCTACTTTGTTTTCAATATTCCTGGTTATATTTTACAAATGTTCCTGTGACATGTTTGTCCGCATATACATTCTTACCTTAATATTTATGAATTTCTGTTTATCTTGTGTGATAACAACTGCATATGACTACCAATGTATTTGTCAATGAGTGACTCAAACATTTATGTCATGAAATTTGATTTCTCAAAAGAAACGATTATTATGTTACATACAGAAAATGAAATGTAATGTATTAACAATCATGCTCACACAATAAAATAATATTATTTTTAAAAAACCCAACATAAGTTGATGTACTAAGGTAACCATATACTATTATCGTTATGATACACATTACTTACACTGTGCTCAAGAGTAAGCCTTTTGCAGCCTGAGAGTGTGTGTCTGTAGGCTGGGAACTTTTCACAGGAAAAGTAAGAAGCAGAACAAAATGGTGGTGCAAAGTGTCACAAACACAGGATGGGTGAGTCCTTGTCAACGGTAGATAAAAGCCAAATACAAGCAGACTGAGCTGGCCCTAAATTTATGGGGGCCCAAAGCAGGGTTAATTGTATTGTAATTATTAGTGTAATCACACATGTTAAGCCTAATTATAATAGATACAGTATTTGTCTTTTGCCCCCTAACCCCATAAAATGGTGCTTCTTGGGGCCTTCTGCTCGATCTGGTTTAAGTCTGTTGTAAACTTCATTCATTTGAAAGGGCTGAATCTCACCCAAAACAAAGGATATGAAACACCAAGAGGTACAATGCGTAGGCAGCCATATGGTGGAGAACATACATTTATCACAAATAACTAATTATGTTGTATTAAGTCTTTTGCAGTGATCAAATGAGAAAGAAAGAAAAATTAGTACCGGTTAAATAAAATGTTAACGTAAGATTGCCCAAGAAAATGGCAACATTTCTGGTATTTTAAAGTACTGGTTGACGCCAGCTGTACTGGTTCTGTGTTTGTACTGGCTGAGTTATTTTCAGTCTACATGATCTGTGACTCAGCCCTCTAAGAGGTAACAGCAGTGATTTCTCCCAGGAGACACTTTTATAACAGCTACACTGACCATTTCAGCGCCTTTCGATACAAAAATATTAGTTTAGGGGTTCTTAAAGTTTTGAGGAGTGAGTGCCATTTTAGGGAACTTATGACTGAGGAACACATGGAAAAAAGTGCACACATTGACCTTTTTTTATGACATATTAGCCTTTACGATGACACTTAAATGACTCTCTGGGGACCATGAATCTTCCCAGCAAACTTTCCAATAGAAATTACGAATTAAATACTCAACATATATAAAGTAAATTGTTATTTACTGATACAGAACTATGAAGTTTGCTTACATCATTTAGACAGACAGACAGACAGACCTCTGTTCTCAATGTAGGTTATACAATAAAATTTTGTTGGAGCAGTCCAGTTTGCAACATCAAACAAAATATATATATATATATATATATATATATATATATATTTACATACATAACTTACATAACTACATAACCACACACGCACAAGCCTGAGCACACCTCACCCATACAGATGACCACATACACATTTATACCAGTAAAGATTTAAAATATGTAATAAACACTCTGATTTAATATGTATATACATAGGTGGCATGGAACACAACAGTTATTGCACCAAGTCTGTTATTGTACTGGGTGTAGGGTGAACAGTTCTGTGTGTGTGTGTGTGTGTGTGTGTGTGTGTGTGTGTGTGTGTGTGTGTGTGTGTGTGTGTGTGTGTGTGTGTGTGTGTGTGTGTGTGTGTGTGTGTGTGTGTCTGACCCCTACTATGACCCAAAACAACATTCTCCTGTTTATTAAATCACAAAACAATCAATACTAAATTATATTTATGTTTGCCAATCCTCGCTTTTTGCATTTGAAATACCGTGTAAGTGTACATCTTGAATCCCCTACAGAGTATTCAGATAAAACATTCTGGTCGGTAAAATCTCTCTTTGACCTGACCTTTTACTGTCGACTTATGTCACAAAATCTCTTGAGTAACTCCCAATGAAAAATCATAAAGTAAAAAATGAATGATTAGTGAATTAAGAAACAACTGAGGGAACTAATGAAGAACTGTGGCAGAGACACTGAATGCAGGTCAGAGTTGGTGTGGATTTAAAAGTAAAACTACTTTCTCCATGGTGATGATAATAACACAACCCATCACATTGTGTGATCCAAGTATGGCAATGCCCATTCAGGACATAAGAAAATTTTCTGTGTGTGCTTCATGAAAGAAAAGTGTCGATCAACAATTTTTTCTGTCATAAATATGTCAATTCTGTCCAACGACACTCTTCACAAGAGTCACGCATAAATCATTCATATGTTCAATATTCATCTTTGATAAAGGACTGGGACGTTCAGTTATTAAAGTCAAATATTTTGTGATAAACTTCAGTTGTTCAAGCTATATTTTGTTACACAGCTGCCACCACTTTTGTTGACCCACTCTGGTCCCGTGTCAGAGGCAAGAGAACATTCAGAACCAAGCAAGTATAAATAAGCAGAATCTTAACTGAAGATAGAAATTCATGAAAAAAAGTAACTTGACACCCCCAAAAACAGGAAGACCAACCCCACTTCTGAGCCACCCTACGGCTCTACACAGCATAAAGGATAAAGTCTACACACAGCTTAAGAGAAACAATGCACACAATACAGAACAGCACAGCAAGTAGCACTGCATACTTACACAACACAGTATAAAAATCATATACAGTCAGTCTATGTATAAAAATGCACATCAATCAAGGACCACTGCAAACTGTAGGCAGGCCAGAGTCACTTCTAGTACCACCAGAGGGAGGCAGAGGGCCACGTAGCCACCAGTGTTGCCTCTAATGTGGCCACATGTCAAATTTGCTATATTCTACTTCAAAGATGCTTATTTCATGTAAACAAAGAAAGAACAGCCTTAGCAGATACCATATAACATTAAACATTAAAGTAGGTTAGGAACACTTATCTCGGGTAGGAGGGGGTGTAGTGTCAGGAGGCGTCTGCAGATGGGATGTCAGCGACAGGCGGCGAGGACAGACCGAAGCTTCAGGTGGTGTGCGGTTTGTCTGAGGTGTCAGTGAACCGCTTCATGAAGACAGGCAAAGCCACGTATTGAAAATACTTTCCGGCCCCTCGTTACCTAAAGGAGGCGTCCAGCCTTCCCATATAACTCAGGAACGGCTCCCCTCCTTCGCTTCCGGCTGACACGGACCAGACATTTCAGACTTTCCCATGCGCTGTCCGGCAGTTCAAAGCACTCTTCCCGCGTGCGCCTCCACACACCGAGCACAGGTGAAAGTCATCAGTCATCAGTGCTCAGGTACACCGGAAGTTCTCCTCACAAGCGTCCACAGGAGGCAGAGACCCTCCTCCTCATTTCCTCATCACACTGCCAATGACACCAGAGGTCTATTTTTAATTTAAAGAACAAAAATCAAGAACAAAATTTCCAAAAAAAAGGAACTCCACTACTTTACTCATTAATAACAGTTGACCCAGGTTGTGAAAAATCTCGTTATTCTGTTTCAGCAGGACACTTACCTTCTGACAACTACCTTATCAACATTTAGAACTCTGATGGCTCATTAGAAAGTGTTACATTCACAAGTATTTATTAATCAACATTTAAAACTCAACCAATGCATCTTTGCAGATGCTCTGGTATCAGCTCTTCTTACAGGGAAATCATGCAGACGCTCTCACGGCTGCACAGAGATCAACCCATGAAACCACTGGACCTGGCAGTGTTTTGGATAGAATATGTCAACATATACATAGAGGAGCCCCACCTGCAGGCCCAGTCCAACAAAATGTCCTGGTTTGTTTACAGCTTTGTTGATGTCATTGTTGCTTTGTTGTTGCTTGTAACATTCATCTGCATTTCAATTGTAAGGTTACTTTGGAGAATTATTTTTGTTGGGGAAACAGTTAAATGTGAATGACATGGAAAATGAAACTGGTTTGATGCATGAAATTCATGATTTATCAAACATCAACCCAACAACTTTGTGTGGGATGCTGCTCCAGTTGACAGCATTAGGAAAAATCCCGTATGGATACTGTTGGACCGAGCCAAACAGACACGGACAGAGAATGTGAACTCTGCAGTGTCCCTTTATGTTCTTCTGATCTTCTCTAAGGAATGTAGCGGGTCATAAACTGAGAAAGGACAGTCATTCAAGTTCCCACTGATGACCAAATACCCTTCTTGAAATTTATTTGTCGGATTCAAAGATCAGAATAGATCAGATTTAAGTCCCTGAACTTGCCTGAGAGATCAAGGCGAGGTAAAGCAGTTAAAATCCTCTAAATATAGCATCCACTTAGACTGATACTGGCTTTTTAGGTAGGCCCTTTTAAGGTAGCTAAAATACATTTTGGTTGTGGTAGCTGTGTTGAGCTGTGGGCACGCTCCCTGTCTATCTCTGCAAACTGGGAGCATGCCGATCTACTGTATGTAATACACTGACTAGTATCTCATTTAGTCCATAATCCCAAACTAGCACTTTAAGCTGTCCATGTAGGAGCTCAAACCTCTGTGATTCTTTCTCCTTGAAGTCTCTCCAGGTCTGACTTAAATTAAACACTTAACTTCCATTATTGACCCAAAGATCACATGAACAGTTTCTGGAAGGCATTTCAGTTTTAGTCAATGAATTCTCCTGGAATTTGAGTTGTGGTCACCACCTTATCCGCTACCCACAGATGGAGGCAATACTGTTAAGCAGTGAATTAACGTGCAGCTTTTTCTTTTTGTTTTTTGTCATTCTCCACCGATTCCATGTTTAATGGGATCACTCATTCAGTTCAGTGTTTTTGGAGAGTGAGATAAGAAATGTTTATCTAAACTATTATATGACAAATGAATGTGGATGATCAAGTCTTATCTTGATATGATTAAAAGCTTTTTGCATTATTCTGCTGTCTGGTTTCTTGTTAAGTAACTAAATGTGAATTTCCTGAAAACTGAAATGTAAAATAATGCATTAATTAGAAACAATTCCTCCAATTATTAAAGACAAAAGACAAATGTAATTTAGCATGTTTTTATTTCAATATCATCTGGTAAAGCATAGCCTACATGAAAAGGAAATGCATGTTACATTTTGTCATTTCATGTTTGATTTTTTTCATTTTAGACATTTTATGTCCTCACACAGAAGGACCGATGTGTAAAGTAAATGGTGAATGCACCACACAACATTTTTTAAGACTAGGTACAGGTTACTTTAGTTTTTCTTCTTTTGCAATATACAAAATGAGACAGATACAATAAAGCATTAATTTTACAGCTCTTGCTTTAATTCAATTAAGTTTTACAAAAAAAGCAGAGGGGTTGTGAGTTGATTAACAGGACAGAAAAGGGCAAAATAATATATTTATACTAAATTCTGTTTATGTTTCCTCATCCTTGCTTTTAGCATTTGCATCACTGCATAAATTGTACACTTTCAAGCTGACCTTCAACTGTAGACATATGCAACCTGTGACAAGGGGTAGAGAGTAAATTTGTTTGAAGAGGTTGCAATCTGGGGAGCCAAATGTCTCACCTGGTAGAGTGGGCGCTACATGTACAAAGGTTACCAACCCTTGACCCTTTGCTATAGGTCATCCCCTCTCTCTCTTTCCCCCAAATGCATTAAATAAAAGTTTTATCTGATAAGTATGATTTTTATGGCTCTGTGCTTTTTGTAAAATTGTCAATGGGTGCAGCAGCTGTGAAAAATAAAAAACAGGTTTATAGCGCTGCTTTGTTCAATTAACATTCATGATCAATTTAACATACACTGACTTGACACTAGATGGCACAACACACAAATGTTTTCTACTTCTGAACTTGTTGCAGTACAACAGGTTCCTATCCACACCTTCCTTTACAACAGAGCTGGTCGAATTACATTACATAACCACACGTTAACTCGTCATGACTTAGAAGGACGGACTAGGAGGTGCATTCACCACGCTTTCTCTCCAACTGTGCTCAAAGCCTGCCATCTGATTGAATAACTATAATACTGCCACTGAACTGACATTTTAAAGTAGGATTGACATTCCAGCATGTGGATTTGGGTAAGTCTTAATCAAAAGTTCACATGAAAAGTAAAAACAGCAACTGTATGTTCTGCTGAAATGTGTCTGTGCAAGTCTTGGTAGTTGTGTATGTGTAAAATCTAACAGAAATAAATGTACTTATGTATAACTTGTGTTTTCAAGTGTTATTCACCAATTGTTGTGTCTTTTAGTCTCACGCTGTTATGTAAGAGATGCAATTAGACAAGTTTAGAGGGGTAATATCTATGTGGTGGACCTGCTACATAAATCACCTGAAACATGAGAAGGTGCTCCAAATTCTAGTTGAAAGCAGGCGTGTGCATAAATCTGGAAAAGGAAAAACAACAAATTTTCAAATGTGCAATCCTGCTGCAGCCCTCCCTCTCTTCCCTCTGTCCTAAGCAGCGCCCACCAGATTACCACAAACATATACATGCGCTTTATACAGAAACCCACTATTTTCAATACATTGATTTATTTAATCTGTTTTCAGACATCTCTCTCTGTTCAAGAACCACAACGCAGACAAGAATTAGCTACCTAGCCACCCCATAGTCCTTCTGCCTTGCTCCCTGCTGCTTTGGACTAGAATTTGTGCTGGGCTGGCAGGATTGGAGTTGCTGTGGCCGCTGACTCGGCGTCATTTTCTGGAGCTGCTGCCTGCTCTCCTCTCAAGGTGGTCTGTAGCAGCAGGGAGAGGGGCAGGGGGGGCCATACTGTGATTTGGGGCTCAACATAACATTTGCTACATAAGCTTGAACTAATAGTCACAGCCATGTGACCTTTGGCCCCAGTTAGCAGAAGGCTCAACAACAGAGTGTCCCAAGTATGACGTTTTCTATAGGCTGATGCAGAGGTTAGCTTCGCCCTGGTTTCCTCGTCAAACAGCCCATGGGATTTTTTCCACTGGATTTTGGATAACTGGGAAATAGCTCTGTGGTAAATAAATATTTATGATACTGACATGTTTTGCTCAGCAAGCCACATGATTTAATGTCACCACTACAACGTGGCTGTAAAGCCATGTTCTGCATGGCTCAGCTGGATGAAGTTCTATTGTCCCACTGCACGTTTTAGCAACTTGTTTTAAAGACACATAAAAGCTTCCAAGTTCGTGAGTGGAGTATTTATGGACAGATTATATGTCCTTGAACAAAATGTGAAAAATCTTAAGCTTAAGACCTTATTTAAGGCTTCCAACAAAAACCCATTCAAAACACCCATTGACTCTGAGATTAGGGAACCGGAGTTGCTTAAATGCTAACAAATTTCCAGGTTTTAGGACTCTTTCAAGGGATTCTCTTTCAGCAACATTTTGTCTTCATCTCTTAAAAGCATCGCAGATATTAATGAAGCCCCCAGGTACAGTGCCAGGCTTTGAAGCCAATGTTACATAGTGATCAAATGTGGGACTACAGCGTCTGAGTCCATCAGCAGATGCCATGGGGCCCAAAAAGACTTTTTCTCATAGACTCAAATTGGGAAATGGACGTCTGTAAATCAGTGGATACATCTTTTTAAAAAATGTTACAACCACTGTAAAATGACTTCTTTCACTACTGAGACTTGGTCCATTCAGTCCAACAACATGTCAAAAGTCTGGAGAAGAGCAGCACAATTAAATAATTTCATCTCCATTCAAGTTAGCTGTTCAGTTAAAGTTCCCTGTTTGGCCACACTCTGCAGCTGTAATTCTCTAGTGTGCCTGCTTTATGGGCCCTATAATATGGAAGATAATGAGAGGTGAAAGGTAATTTCATACTGTGGAAATCAAGCTTTTTTTGGCATCATTCACTGCTGAGCAACTTTAATAGGAATGAACAGGTGCCCGCCCACAATGTTGTATCAATTTCTCTTAATTCATTCATAATTTTGACATGTGTTTTATTGTGTTTATTGTCAGACTCTCAGTAAGACTCTCTTAACTATTTATTTTTAATGTTGTTAAGCAGCATAGGGTGTTGTTGCAAATGCTGGAAAATCAACTTTCTTTGCAGTACTCTGTATCAGGCTTTTTCTTTCACATTCAGCATTTTGGAACAGCCAATAGGAAGAAATTACCTGTGATTACCAAGGTCTCCCATTAAGGCCTAGATTTTCTAAAGCCTGAAAACTGAGCCGAGAGAAGATACAAAAGTCTTTTGTTCTCTCAGACTACTTAAATTACAATATGCTGAAAGGTTATTATGGGATTTTTGCCAAATTATGACAAACTGAAACTACCTACTTCAGTTTAAATCTTTAAAAAATAAACTGAGGTCATGATATCATGTAACTGTAAACTTAAACATGCAAACCAGAATAACTCTCTTACTGATTTGTTTTTGTGCATTTGTTAAGGTCTGTGAGGAGTGTCAGTATGAAGGGGCCTCACTTGTTTCTCATCACCTTTTCTCTACTGTTAATTCAACTATCAAGTGCATCTGGGGGCAAAATCCTTGTGTTTCCATTGGACGGAAGCCACTGGGTAAACATGAGAGTACTCATAGAAGAACTGCACGCCAAAGGTCACGAGGTCACTGTGGTTCGGGCGTCCGATAGCTGGTACATCAGTGAAAAGTCTCCTCTACACCTCTGTGACTGTTCCCAGCCCTGGAGGATTTGAAAAACTACTTTGAAGCTTTTTGTCCCGACATCTGGAGATCCGGCTTCAAGCTAGGCATGCATCTACCTGGTCTAAAATCTGGACTCAGATACAGATGGAGCGGCTGGTTGTGGATCAGTTCTCTCTGCTCCATAAAGGAATGAGTGACATGGTCATTCAGATGTTTGAAGATGAAAACCTGATGCGGTCTTTCCATGAAGCCAAATATGACATGGTTTTGACTGACCCTGGAGTTGGCGGAGGGACATTGCTGGCACGTCGTCTCCAAGTTCCTCTTGTTTTCAATGTCAGATGGACCATTCAAGGGGAAGCCCATTTCCTTATGGCCCCCTCACCGCTGTCATACATTCCTTTCACTGCAACAGAGTTGACAGATAAGATGACTTTCCCTCAAAGAATAAAGAATGTTTTGAGTTACATTTTTGGGATGTACACAATGTCAACCATTACAGAACCTTATTACAAACCTGTAGTTGAGAAGTACTTTGGTCCCGATGTGGATTATTCAACATTTTTCCTGGATGCAGATATATGGCTCATGAGGAATGATTTTGTCTTTGAATTTCCACGTCCAACGATGCCAAATATAGTCTACATGGGAGGATTTCAGTGCAAGCCCCCAAAGCAGCTGCCTGCAGAGCTGGAGGAGTTTGTCCAGAGCTCTGGAGACCACGGAGTCATTATGATGACCTTGGGAACATTAGTCGAGAAGCTTCCTCTGAAGTAACTGAGGAGATAGCTGCAGCCTTTGCCCAGCTGTCTCAGAAGGTTATATGGAGGTATAGGGGACAAAGGCCAGCCAACCTGGGTAACAACACATTAATGGTCGACTGGCTGCCACAGAACGACCTTTTAGGACATCCCAAAACTAGAGTGTTTGTGACCCACGGAGGTACAAACAGCGTTCAGGAGGCAATTTACCATGGAGTTGCTGTAGTTGGACTTCCCTTATTCTTTGATCAGCCTGATAACCTGTCCAGAATCAGAGCAAAGGGAGGGGCTGTGATTGTGGATATTGCCGAAGCTTGACAGACACATCTTTGCAGATGCTCTGGTGTCAGCTCTTTACAATTCTTCTTACAGGGAAAACATGCAGACGCTCTCACGGCTGCACAGAGATCAGCCCATGAAACCACTGGACCTGGCAATGTTTTGGATTGAATATGTCATCAGACATAGAGGAGCCCGTCACCTGCAGGCCCAGTCCAACAAAATGTCCTGGTTTGTTTACAACTCTGTTGATGTCATCGCTGCTTTGTTGTCAGCTGCGCTATTTGTAACATTGATCTTTATTTCAATTATAAGGTTACTTTGGAGAATTATTTTGTTGGCAAAAAAGTTAAACATGAATGACATGGAAAACAATGTTGGTTTGGTGTGTGAAATTCAAGATTTATCAATCATTAACCCATCAACATTGTGTGGGATGCTGCTACAGTTGACAACATTAGGAAAAATACTGTATGGATACTGTTGGACCGAGCCAAACAGGCACAGGCAGAGAATGTGAACTCTGCAGTGTCCCTCTATGTTCTTCTGATCTTCTCTAAGGAATGTAGAGGGTCATAAACTGAGAAAGGACAGTCATTCAAGTACCCACTGATGACCTAATACCCTTCTTGAAATTTATTTGTCGGATTCAAAGATCAGAATAGATCAGATTTAAGTCCCTGAACTTGCCTGAGAGATCAAGGCGAGGTAACTAAGGCACTTTAAGCTGTCCATGTAGGAGCTCAAACCTCTGTGATTCTTTCTCCTTGAAGTCTCTCCAGGTCTGACTTAAATTAGACACTTAACTGCCATTATTGACCCAAAGATCACATGAACAGTTTCTGGAAGACATTTCAGTTTTAGTCAATGAATTCTCCTGGAATTTGAGTTGTGGTCACCACCTTATCTGCTACCCACAGATGGAGGCAATACTGTTAAGCAGTGATGTGTTGTTTCTGGATTTACTTTGAAACACAGACACTAACTTCTCATCCTCTCTAAGGAATGCAGACGGTCATTAACTCGGAAAAGCCAGTCACTGAACTATCCGTTGACAACTCAATACTCAATACTCAATCTTTTCAATGTCCCTCAGCATCAAGGCCCTGCCCTAAAAGGGGCTTTACCCTATAATAAAACTGGCTTACACAATCTATGTGAGGCCTCAAACCTTTGTGATTCCCTCTTCATGGAGTCTGGTTGTAAGTTAAACTTCACTTAACTTCCATTGGTGAACCGGAGGTCATGTGAACAGTTTCTGGAAGAAATTTCAGCTTACAAATTTAAGATCAACATTCTCTGGGAAACACAGTTGTATTCACCACCTTATTTGCCATGCACAAATACATGTAACACTGTTTGGCAGTGACTTTTAGTGCAACTTTCCTTCTTTCCTATCTGATTACATTTTCTTTTTAAAACTGAATAGGATCGCTAATTCAGTTAGTGCAGGTTTTGTAGTATGAAAGACATTCCCACTGCAGCAACTGTCTTTAGATAGTGAGATAACTGGCAGATCAATATAACCATCTTTGTTTCGTGTATTTACCATAAAGGCTGGTCTTAATAAGTTAAAAATTAGGAATGCATTTGTAAGTCAATATATGAGTCATGGGTGTGAAAATTATTATTGAAATTATCCTAATATGATCAAAAGCTTTTTTGCAAAATTATGCTGTCTGGTTTATTGTCAAGGATCTGAATGGGGATTTCCTAAAAAAAGTCAAAAGTCTTAAAGACAAAAAGCTATATAACTTTCATGAAACCGGTTTTTGTTTATTTCATTATTATACAGTAAATGCATACCCTACATGAAAAGAAAAAAGTGACATATTGTTATTCCATGTTTGATTTGATTTTAATTTTAGACATTTTTTGCACACAGAAGGACCAAAGTGTCATGTCAGTGGTAAATGCAACACAAAACATTTATTGAGACTATTTACAGGTTACTTTAGCTTGACAGCTTTTGCTTGAAACTATGCAAAATTACAACTTTTATGTTTACAGCTCTTGTTTTAACAAGGAATTCTATCAAACGTTCAGAAAAGATCATGACAAGATGAAATGAAAGGCATTTCCTGTTATGGCAACATCTAGAAAAAAAGACTGACCTCTAGTTAATTAATAATTGAAAGACTTACATCATCACAAATTATGACGAAAACAATAGTTTTTCTCATATGAAGGTCAGGTAATATTTTTCAGTTTAAAATGGACAGTGTTAAAAAATATATATCTAGGTAAAATATCTATTGTCAAAAATAAAAAATATCATCAGTAAAAAGCCTTCTGCATAAATTTTACACAATATATACACATCAAGATACATTTGTTTTGGTACAGATCAAACTATAATTTATTTTACCAAAATAGGCCAAGTAATTGTTAGACTTCTATCAATATGACAATGTGATTAATGACAATCAAAGGTTTGTTTTATCTTTATCCATAATTTCTTTAAATTAATTCTCCAGTAATAATTCCACTATCATTTCCAAAGCCAAAGCCCAAAGTTACTTCAATTTATCTTTTTTATTACTGTTCTAAAATGTATTTAAGTGGAATTTAAACATTACCATATCTGCCTTCGTTTATTTGCAACTCATAATCTTCTGTAGCTTGGTCTCTCTGTTTGAAGTACTTTTCGTAGACAAAATGCACTCCATATAGCAAAATGAGCAATGTGACCAGCACCATTCCTGTAACCTAAACCAGAGACCAAAGGAAAAACAAAGAAAAAGACAAGTAAAATTAATTGGTTTTCAGTAATGCAACACATTTTGTAAAGGGTTAGTCAGCCTACCTCTGATATATCTTAAAAACAACTGCATGGAACAATGAACTTTTGTACATTCATGGTTCCTTGAGGATGAATCCTAGTGACTTTGATGACCGTCTAAATTTTCCTTGAGCGTCATTTGTGGTTTTAGTGAAATGTTTCCACAATTATTAGTTACACACATAGAGACAGAGCGCATTTAAGTCCTGCTACCACCAGGGAGAAATCAATCAGGCACTTTCCACTGACTTTGTATGGAGTGAAGGTGCCTCCCTGTATTTTCCATCTGCTAGCAAACAACAGAAAAAGGCTAAAAGCTGCTGTGTGATTAGATACACTACCAACAACATCAAGAACCCAGAGCTAAATTTCCTGACAATTACACAACAATCTATAGTACGTTAATTGACATCAGCTTGTTCCTTACCTGAGACCCAAAAAACCAATGCTGAGTCTTCATCTTGTAGTCATACTCTTGTGAAGAGGTGAGGTTGGCTGGTTTGCACCATTTAAAAGGAGCAGCTTTTTCAATTTCTACATAATTGCCTGACCAGGTTGTCCAACAACAGGCCCAACTGTGGCCATCCCAAAGCACAATGATGACCCAAAATAGGGCAGGGACAATGCTGGAAGCCAAAGTTTTTACACACTTTGGACCCCTCTTACACTGTAAGCCTTTGGTTTTTATCATCAGCAGAAAGACTACAAGTGCAGGTATAGTAAAATATGCAACTGCAAACCAAGCATTCATCCGAGGATCGCAGGGGCATGCAAACTCCTTCTCAATGAACTTCTCCAAGCCCAGAAGGATGGCGCCAAAAATAGCATTTGATGCAAGAGTGCCCAGTTTAAATTCCGTCCTCACTTGAGATATCCAGTTTTTTTGATTCTCTACTCAGTTGAGAGATCATAGCCTGTGGCTGTGCCATAGTTCAATCTGCATGAAGAGAAAAAAAAGAGATGTCAGAGGGCAGAATAGTAAAGTTAAATATGCCTAATAAAGTTGTAAATAAACTTTAAAACTGGGCATGTCCAAGTCTGGTTCCGGGGTCCAATTGTGGCCTGCAGACATATTTTAAATGGCCTTCAGCTGGTCTTACAAAATATGTATTATATGTGGCCCGCCACACAGTATTGGTAATTTATACAGGATCACTTAGCATTTTCTCTGTTCACCTCACGGTCGCAGGATTATCACACAGTTAGTAGACATGCAACCAGCAAGATCTACACAGACAGAAATAATGTGTCTTCATAAACAAATGGTTAAAAAAGGAAAGAAACCAGGAGGGAGGTGGAAAGTCGACACAGAGGCCCTCCACTTTCAGGAGTCGCTAAAAGTAGAATATGTTTCTGAATGGAAGATGAAAGAGTTGCATTTTTCTCATTTGATGTGATTGTTTTTCTTAAAATAACCCAGTATAACATGTTGCCATCTGTTCTTCTGATCTGTGAAATCAAACATGTTGATTTTAAAGTTTAAAGCATTACTAACATGATTCTACATGTGCACTTTCTGCAACCTACAAACTGACTAACCAAGACACGGCAATCTTCAATGCACACACACGCATGCGTACACACACATGCACACAAACAATTACTACCTAAAAATTACAGAACTTGTATTGTTAAGTTTCTAAACTGGTTAAGGATCATTTTCAATTTCATAGGCCTTTGCAATTTTAAAGCTTGTCAAAAGTTGTAAAAATAAATTAGAAAATTCTTTCAAATGTTGCCCAACTGTTAAGAATCGATCATCCATCAAAGAGCATTTTAGAGTATTTGTAGAATAGATTTGAATTATCTGATGTATTAACTATATTTATATATATGAAATATTGTGATCATTTGCAGATTCCTTTGCCCTCAAACACAGATCATGGTATCAAAGCCGATATATATTTTGAACAATAAGCAACATATAAACTGATTTATTTATTTATTTAACACGAACAAGAAACTAGAAGACTAGATGTACCCTTTTGTTCAGTTGAAAAGTACTTACCTGCGACAAACAGCTTGGTGTCTTGTTCGATTAGATAATCTTAAAACTCTTGTTCGGGGGTGTGAAACATCCTTTTGAGACACCAACTTTCACTTTCACATTTGTTATTCACTTTACCAGTCTGATGACATTTCAAAACACTGCTGCCATGTCCCACAGTAACAGACAGCAGAGTCTCCTGCCTCTGTCTGCTTTATGATGAACTGGTAATCTTTGTTTGATGAGGAGAATCCTGTTTAAAAGCTGGGTGAGCTGTGAGAAAGGTCAAATCTCAACATACTGAGGAGTTTCATCTGCAGCCTGTTAATTCCATCTGACACATTATCCAGAATCTGTGCTGCGGTCCAGAAAGTCTTCTCATCCTGTAGAAACAGCAGCCGTGTGAGTCAGTGCCATCACTGCATCTGTTAACATACAAAGAAAAAACATAAGTGAGTGGAAGGTTTCTGCGTGAAAATATGGCCACAAAAGAAATGAGAGAAATATCTTACATGTTAGAGCAGAGATGGAAGTGCAGCAGGGAAGGGCCTTGTTCCTTGGAAAGTGTTGTTATTGCTGACAAATTAAAGGGTTTGGAATAGAGGTTGACCGATGAATGTATCAGCACCATTAGGCAGTTTTAAGAGCTACTGTTATAGATGGTTAATAAAATGTCAGTTAAGTATATATGATTAAAATTTCATTCATTTGCACTCAAAGTGTAGATCTCTACCAGGCAGACACCCAAGCTAACCCACACTAAACAACTCTTGAAATTGTCAACAAAATCTTCTTCTTTAGCTTTCTTCTCTCCTCACCAGCTCAATTAATCCCTGATGTTAATTACTGAGTCATGAGTTAGGTTGAGTCAGTGAAGTATTTTGTTCTTATGTTGGCTACTTAAGATATGACAAAACCAGATTAAGACAAATTCTACTTTGTTTTCAATATTCCTGGTTATATTTTACAAATGTTCCTGTGACATGTTTGTCCGCATATACATTCTTACCTTAATATTTATGAATTTCTGTTTATCTTGTGTGATAACAACTGCATATGACTACCAATGTATTTGTCAATGAGTGACTCAAACATTTATGTCATGAAATTTGATTTCTCAAAGAAACGATTATTATGTTACATACAGAAAATGAAATGTAATGTATTAACAATCATGCTCACACAATAAAATAATATTATTTTAAAAACCCAACATAAGTTGATGTACTAAGGTAACCATATACTATTATCGTTATGATACACATTACTTACACTGTGCTCAAGAGTAAGCCTTTTGCAGCCTGAGAGTGTGTGTCTGTAGGCTGGGAACTTTTCACAGGAAAAGTAAGAAGCAGAACAAAATGGTGGTGCAAAGTGTCACAAACACAGGATGGGTGAGTCCTTGTCAACGGTAGATAAAAGCCAAATACAAGCAGACTGAGCTGGCCCTAAATTTATGGGGGCCCAAAGCAGGGTTAATTGTATTGTAATTATTAGTGTAATCACACATGTTAAGCCTAATTATAATAGATACAGTATTTGTCTTTTGCCCCCTAACCCCATAAAATGGTGCTTCTTGGGGCCTTCTGCTCGATCTGGTTTAAGTCTGTTGTAAACTTCATTCATTTGAAAGGGCTGAATCTCACCCAAAACAAAGGATATGAAACACCAAGAGGTACAATGCGTAGGCAGCCATATGGTGGAGAACATACATTTATCACAAATAACTAATTATGTTGTATTAAGTCTTTTGCAGTGATCAAATGAGAAAGAAAGAAAAATTAGTACCGGTTAAATAAAATGTTAACGTAAGATTGCCCAAGAAAATGGCAACATTTCTGGTATTTTAAAGTACTGGTTGACGCCAGCTGTACTGGTTCTGTGTTTGTACTGGCTGAGTTATTTTCAGTCTACATGATCTGTGACTCAGCCCTCTAAGAGGTAACAGCAGTGATTTCTCCCAGGAGACACTTTTATAACAGCTACACTGACCATTTCAGCGCCTTTCGATACAAAAATATTAGTTTAGGGGTTCTTAAAGTTTTGAGGAGTGAGTGCCATTTTAGGGAACTTATGACTGAGGAACACATGGAAAAAGTGCACACATTGACCTTTTTTTATGACATATTAGCCTTTACGATGACACTTAAATGACTCTCTGGGGACCATGAATCTTCCCAGCAAACTTTCCAATAGAAATTACGAATTAAATACTCAACATATATAAAGTAAATTGTTATTTACTGATACAGAACTATGAAGTTTGCTTACATCATTTAGACAGACAGACAGACAGACCTCTGTTCTCAATGTAGGTTATACAATAAAATTTTGTTGGAGCAGTCCAGTTTGCAGCATCAAACAAAATATATATATATATATATATATATATATATATATATTTACATACATATCTTATATAACTACATAACCACACACGCACAAGCCTGAGCACACCTCACCCATACAGATGACCACATACACATTTATACCAGTAAAGATTTAAAATATGTAATAAACACTCTGATTTAATATGTATATACATAGGTGGCATGGAACACAACAGTTATTGCACCAAGTCTGTTATTGTACTGGGTGTAGGGTGAACAGTTCTGTGTGGGTGTGTGTGTGTGTGTGTGTGTGTGTGTGTGTGTGTGTGTGTGCACTCAGCGCATATATATAACAGGGAACATACTCATCGTTACACAGTCACCAACAGGGAACGGCAAAACTAACAGGGGACATTTTTTAAGTCCCCACTTGGACATGCTCTAAATCATCATAAAATCATGTGTTATGGCCTCTGGTGAAATTTTTCAGATTTTGCCAAGAGGGGACCAAAGTGTGTGTGAGTGTTTATATCCATATTCAGAGCTCTCCTCCTGGTTGGAGCTGGTATTTGAACGACCCATGCACACACGTCGCTTTTAACACTCCTCTCCCCAGCAGCCTTTCAGACTGCAGATGGGCCGTTAAACAGGCTTTAGTAATGTTAATGTGGGTGACATGAAGGCCACAGAATGTAATGTATCAAATATGATACAAATAGCATGATAGGGTTAATAAAGACACCAGTCTCCTGAAAAGTGATTTGTTATTAGTCTTTGCATTAAAATTCAAGGCTTGGCTTTAGGTGATTTCATAAGTTTTAAGCTCTATACTGTATTAAAATAAAGGGCTACCCAGAAGGCAGGAGAGAAATCAGTATTTTAGAGCCTTAAAAAAAGCAAGAAAACTATAATCCAAGCAGAATAAACCTTTACATAAAATGATCAGCAGTAAGATTTTTTCTTTTTAGGTTTAATTATGTAAAATGATGTAACATCAGACCTTGACTAGACCTTTAAAGTTGTTCAGTCCCTGACGATACTGACCTGACCAGTTTTCACGAGCACTGAATGTCAATCAGTTTTTCAATATACTTCAATATACACTCTCAGTCTGTACGCATAGAAATGTAATTTGTTTGTGGGTGCACATTATAGAAAACATGTCCAAACATAGGATAATGCAACATGAGTCCACTGTTGGCTGGTACATAATGACAATTAGTTCCCTCTTGGATAGCATGGAGTGACGTTCACACTCCACCATGTAAAGAATAAATAAAATGAGATAGATAAGACTTACACAAAAGAATCTCACCTAAATAATTCAAAATTATTCCTCAACTATGATTACAATGACTGTGATTATTGTAATTATAACTAATATTTTATAACAAACTATAAAGGCTCAGTTTTAGTGGATGGCTTAACCATCTAGCTTGACACTGTTTTACAATACGGCTTCCCCAGAGGGCAAGGAAATATTTTTAAATCTAAAGAAAGGAGAAATAACAATAACAACAATAATAATAATAATAATAATAATAATAATAATAATAATAATAAGGGTAGGAAGAAAATGTGGAGAGAAAATACCAGCAAGATCTTTACTAATTTTAATGAATTGCTTAAATTAGTTTATTATCAGAATTTAACTTAACCTTGAGATTAGCTCAATCCTCCAAAACTCCCTTTGAGTTTTTAGATGCACTAGAAGCACTAGATTTCTGTCAATCTTACAATGTACATATGTTTTTTTTCTCTATAATCACAGGAATGCATTTTATTTGCTGATCTACTCTACAGGCAAAAGAGGTCCACACTTGTGTAGTATAAAGCAACAGGGGTCCACAGTTGGCTGGTACATAATGACACAAGTTACTTGTAAATATATCTAAACTAAATCATGTAATTTCTTTGCTTCTAAAAGGATCTGTAAGTATGTATTTTTGTAACTGAATATAAAGGCTCAGCCCTTGTGGATGTCTTTACCATTTTATAGCCTGACACTGTGTTTAAAAGGAGCTACCCCAGTCCATTCTCATTGTTAACTTTTCAAATACATTCCCTCTGTCAGTGCTTTTGGCATACCTGCATCAATCTGGATCATGGCAGGATGATGTGAGATGAGAACATAGCCGGACAGAGCCAGCGGCATTGTTATTATACGTCAGTAGACAGCCAGACAGCACGAGGCACATCTGCATACATCTTGCGTGGCTAGCATCACTTGAGAATATGGATGGACATACTCAAAACTTCCATTTAACAGTTTTTACAAGCAAAAAAAATGCCATGCAAGTTTTAGGTTTTATTTTTGAGGATTTAAAGTTTTTTTTTCTATTGGGAAAAGAATATTAAAACAAAAATGTTATTTTTTTTTTTAAAAAAGGAATAAAGTTTCATCATCATTGAATGATGCCTTTTCAGAGCCAATATTTGCATAAAATGAAGCAAATAATTTAAAAATAGCTTTGCTGGTCCAAAGTCTTCTTTGTAAAACATCAGAGCCACTCAGAAATACTTAGAGGGCAACTGAGGAACTGAGTGGATTAGTTGTGGGCAGACATACAGTGAAAATCAGATTTTAACCGGTTTAAATAGTTAAGAATTCTGTATAGTTGCAGTGATTTGACAAAATTGCAGGGTCTCCCAGAATTCACAGGAATCAGCTGAATTTGGCATTTATTGTTATGGTTGAAATCCAATGTATGTGTGCCCATCTATAGGAATCCATTTTATTTGTCGCTCCACATTACAGAAAAGAGGTCCACACTTGAGTTGTATAAAGTGACATGAGTCCACTGTTGGCTGGTATATAATGACACAAGTTCCATCTTAGATATATAGTATAGAGTGACATTCCCATTTCAACATGGATAAATGACAAAGAATAGGAAAAAAAGAAGTTAGATGCATTATTGTTCAAAGAAAATAATCTTACAAAAATGTAATAATAAAATTATTTATTTTTTTAGGAAATTGGAGATAGAAATATCATTTTAGTTTTTTCGTACATTGCTTTTTGAATCGTGCACCTGAATAAGTTTTTGAGTTGCTGTTTAAGAGTGTGCTCCTTTTTACCTTGTGTTGAAAACACATTGACAACCCATCATGATATAAATGACTAGAGCAATCTTTAATGGTATTTATAATATGGGAGGTTTTGTGAGCAATCAGTTTGTCTCAGTTACAGGGATAAGTCAGTTAGAGGAATGATTAACCTCTGAAACCCTCTGTTCAACTGCTGAGATGAACTATTTCAAATTCTATAGGTTTTTGGCTGTACTTTAACTTTAAATTCTAAAAAGGAAAGTCAGTCCACACTTTGTCCCTCTTGGCCTGTACAAAATGACACTTCTTGTTTTGTTTTGTTTTGTTTTGTTTTATATTTTCTCCAATGTTTTAAATTAATCTTAAATCTGCATTAGACAAACAAAATTGTATATACACATTACTAGATCTCAAGAAAACCAAAACAACTACAACTACTAAAACAACTAAAGAAATATAAAACAGCCAACAATACAAAAACTGCAGAACTAGGATCAAAATAGGATTCACTTTCAAGTAAAATAAAAAAATAACGCTGAGAGATTTGGATTGGATTGTCTGCTGTGTACGACCTTTAAAGTCTTCTGTTGTAGGAGAGGGAACTGAGAGTTTTTAAATGGGTGTACTGGCATGCAAAATTACCAGCACATTTATGGATTGTGTCTTTAACAGAGGCTGACTACTCATTTTGTATTGGATTAAATGATTTGCCATCTCTCTGTGTGCATGCTGCAGTGACCAGAGGGACTTATTATTATTCAACACAGTTTTGGTTTATATGAAGAATTTCAAATTCCTTAAAGGGTTTTTAGTTTATGATGTAAGCATTAAACAATCCTCCACATTGACTGAGTGGAGTGTCCAGCACCCATGTGCCTTTAAGGTTGCCTCTGAGAAATGAGTGACTTGGAGAGGGTGAGGGGTCAGCGTGTGCAGCTCTGTGCCAGGCCTTGATTCTCTGCAGTGTGGGGGTTGGTTTCTTTGTTGTTGACGATGGTCAATAGGCCATTCCACATTAAGCTTCAGAGATGCTAATTTATATTAGCTAGAATGTTACATCCAACTCTGACTGCCTGAGACATGGGTCTGTCCCCTGTCCTGGGTTAAGCAAGTGGCACACAGTGCTTATTTTAGCTGGTACAACATCTCTGGATTATTGGGAAGAACATCCTAAAAGTTTACAGATTGGGCATATAATTCTCCACTCAAATTCCCACTAGCTTGAATACTGATACAAAAGTTGTACTTTTTTTTACTGGATAGTTAAATATTTGAACATATTTAATCACCTAATAATTACATGAATTTCATGGCAAACCATTGTGATGTTACATAGTTTATTGTGCCAAGTTAACATTTAATTGTTCTAATCATAATAAAAGGTTTGGTTTCAACTATAGGAGTAAAACAAAACTAAAGAGTAAGAGTGATCGTCTGATCATCATGTTAAACATATTCAGGAAACAGAAATAAAATGTCAGAATGCAACATTGAGCCAAAGAAAAAACATGGTGGATTATTGTAGTTTTGTAACATAGGTTTTGTTATTGATCTGTAATGTTGAATTTATGTAGTCCATTTTTCACCTCCTGAACCCTTTTCATTTGAGCTGCAGTGATATAAATTTAAAAGGTTTGGTCATAAATCAGTTTGAACTTATATATGAAAATAAATAGTTTTCTAACCTATAAAACATTTAATGGGGGCAAACGTGTATGCATGCTTAACACAGCGCTGAGAAACAAAGCATTTTTTAAGTGACTGTAAGATTTAAAACAGCAAATGCAACTTTAAAATGGCCTCCCAAATAATATGTCAAGATCCACTACATGGTATTTTTTAACAGTTTAACAATATACCATCAGTAGTGTATCAGTGTATCAGCGTACCATCAGTAGTTGCAATTTATTTATTAGTTATCAAGTAGTATTGACAAAAGTGAAATTAACAGTCTGTTAACAGCCAGCTTAGGAAAGATGACACTGACATGTAAAATTACCAGCACATTTATGGAGCGAAATGCATCCCTAAAGGAGGTTAAATATTCATTTGTTTGTGAAAAA
This sequence comes from Plectropomus leopardus, assembly GCF_026936395.1. Lineage (NCBI taxonomy): Eukaryota > Metazoa > Chordata > Actinopteri > Perciformes > Serranidae > Plectropomus > Plectropomus leopardus. The sequence goes on along the minus strand of NC_142182.1, from coordinate 30,663,305 downwards.
TTGTTGTTCATCTCTCTAAGATGTTAAACATTTGATTCAGTGGTGCTCTGCATTATTCAGTAAGCAATCACATGGTGTTATAGATATATTGTTAGATTTATGAGCCTTCAGTTGATGAAGCTGACAAAAATATGTAATTTCCTCTACACTGAAGAGGTGGAGTGACCAGCACCCATATGATTCTCAGATCCTAACTTTGAATGTTGAACAGTGGAGACTGCTGCCACTGAGAAGTGAGTGACCTGCAGTGAGTGAGGGGTTTGACTCTGTGCAAGGGAGTCTGTGAAAATCTGTCAGGCCTTGATTCCCTGCAGTGCGGGGGATGGTTTCTTCTAGCTGACGATGGTCGTTAGCACATGACACATTGAGCTAAGGGGTTGCTAACTTCTCATATCCAAGATGCTGTATCTGATTTAGACTGACTGAAACGTGGCTTATTCCCCCATCCTGGGTTTAACAAGTAGCACACACTGCTTATCTTGGTTAGTACAACATCCCTGGATTATTGGGAAGAACACCCTGAAATTGTAATGGAGTAGGCATACAATTCTCCACTTTAATTCCCATTTTAAATACTGGGGGTTTTTTTTCAAAACTTGTACTATTATGGATATTTATGTAGTTGAACATATTCAGTTACCTAATGATTACATCTGTTATTTCATGACATACCATTTTGATGTTGCACAGGTTATTGCCTCAAGTTTACATTTCATTATTCTAATTATAATAAAAGGTTCTGTTTTAACTAAAGAGGTAAAACAATACTACAGAATTAGATACTCTGTAAAGCATCTACAAACATTATTTAGATAGTTAAAATGTTGTCAATGGTTATTGATTGTATGGAGTAAAACTAATTTGGCCCTTTTAAATGTTTTATAGGTGAGCTACATAAAGAGTACATATTTGTGTCCTGATTGTGTGATTATCATTTTAAACACATATATGAACAGAAAGTCAATGTTGACATGCAACTTTGAGCCAAAGATAAATGTAGTGGGTTATTGTTGTTTTGCAACTTTTGTAACCTATTAAAAATTTAATGAAGGGCAAACGTGTATGTATACTTTACAAAGTGCTTAGAAAGACATTATTTATTAAGTGACTCAAAAGATTTAAATAGCAACTGCAACTTTATAATGGTCTTCCAAATAGTATTTCAAGATCTGCTACATGGTATTTGTTAACAGTTTAACAGTTTATTACCATTAGCAGTTGCAACTTTATAGAAACCATCCAAACAATGTTTATAAACAGTTTTCAAACCAACTATTAATAGTTAACAAAGTGTTATAAATATTTGGTCTATCTATCCAAGAGATATTTATATTGTATAATTTACTTTTTTGTTTTACAAAGGTTTACAAATTAGTTGGAAACCATTAATACTTAGTTTATGTATTTATACAAGACTGTATAAGTCTTGGTATTTGACTAATAAAATAACAATCTATAACATTACTTATAATGGGTAAAGTTAATTAGTTATCATTTCTTCATTGGTTATCAAGGAGTATTGACAAAACTATAATTAACAGTCAGTTAACAAGTTATTAATGATGCCTATAATACAGTATTGCCAGCTTCAGAAAGATGATACCGACATGTAAAATTACCACATTTATGGAGTAAGATGCATCCCTAAAAGAGGCCGAGTATTCATATGTGTGAAAAAAAATGTTATTCATCTCTGTATGATCTATGTACATTTGATTCAGTGGCTTTGTGCATTCTTTAGAAAGCAATCTGTCTTTATTACATTCACACACAGTTTTATAGATATATTTTTATATTTACTTGGCCTTCAGTTGATGAAGTGGACAAAAATATGTAATTTCTTCTACACTGAAGAGGTGGAGTGACCAGCACCCATATGATTCTCAGATCCTAACTTTGAGTGTTGAACAGTGGAGACTGCTGCCACTGAGAAGTGAGTGACCTGCAGTGGGTGAGCGGTTTGATTCTCTGCAAGTCAGCCTGTGAAAATCTGTCAGGCCTTGATTCCCTGCAGTGCGGGGATGGTTTCTTCTAGCTGACGATGGTCGTTATGGTCGTGAGGACATTACACATTGGGCTTCAGGGTTGCTTACTTCTCATATCCTAGATGTTGTATCTGACTGAAACATGGCTTTTTCCTCTTTCCTGTGTTAAACAAGTGGATGTTGGGTAAGATAATGTTAAACTGTAAAGAGTAGAAATACAAGCAGAATTCCACATTTGTCGTCAATTGCACAATTGACTACAAGCTATTCAAAAAAAGGAGTTAAACATGTTTTTCACATGAAGAAACATCTGCTGGGAAGTGACATAATAACCACATGTATGTAATATCACTGAAATAATTGAAAGGTAATTATTTATTAAGTGGCCCTCTAAAGCAGTAGGGCATCTTGGCTCTCAGTGGCTCTGTTTGTCTGAATTTTTAACGCAATGGCCATCAGAAACACATTAACATTAGTTAAACTTTAAGTGCTAAAGAGTTGTTTCAGTTGACAACACTGGAATGTAAAGACCTGTAAAGCTGAGTGTCAATGTAAACTTATTTTAGCAATCTCACATGCCTTCATGCACACTCTCTGTGCCGCAGTGACAATGCTGTATACCAGCCCTGTATTTGCCAACTAATTTACAACTCTATGTGTTACCAGCTATAGTTATCAAAAACAACCAAAAAATAGATATAACAATAATAAAAACTTAGTTCTGGGTTGCACAAACCTCTTTGAATGGGGTCAACAGAAGATAACTAGTGAAGGCCTATTCATAGATGTGTATCCTGCTGTGATGGTTTTGAGATGAGGTGTTGGTGGCTCATCACCATTTCAATGCCCATCAAAAACACTAACATACCAGTTAAACTTTAAGTGCTAAAGAAAGGTTTTAGTTCACAATACTGGAATTTAAAGTCCTGTAAAGCTGAGTGTCATTGTGAACTTATCGTATTATTATATTATTTATTATGTGCCTTTCACTTCATGCACACTCTTTGTGCACTGTGACAATGCTGCATGCCAGTGTGTGTAGTATATGTTATAGACTGTAGTCATTAAAAACAAACATCTTTGAATGGGGTCTAGATTAGATAATGCTAAAATACACTTACAAACACAGGTGTTTCATCCATCACTGAAAAACTATTCATTTTGAACACAATGGAACACATTACAAAACAAGATATTTGGTGTTCAAATCCATTACCTATCATAATAGCATGAAAAGATTCAGAGAACCTTGAGAAATACATAAAAGAGACAAGGCTAAAAACCAAATATGAATGGCCATGACCTTTGACCCATAAAGCTGCACTGCATTAAATACCAACATGACTGAAGGATATCACAAAATGAGCTCGGGGACACTAAAAACCACTGACAGTGGACACAGTTTATCACTGTATCTATAAATGCAAATTAAGACTTAACTATGCAAAGTGAAAGCCAGATATCAACAAAATCCAGAAACACTGCCAACTTCCCGGACCTGAGCTCATCTGTCACGTCACAGTGAATACTAAGACAAGTTATAATTGTGTTCACATTATAGCCTTTATTTTAAATAGCTACAATGGCAACATTTCTGGTGCCAATTTACTAAACAATGAGAAGCTTTACTGAATAGATACATTTTTGTATTAGATATTTTTCTCTTTACAAAATGCACCTTTCTATTTCTAATCTATGGTGGAGTGTGAATATCACTCTGTCCTATCCAAAAGGGAACTTGTGTCATTATGTACCAGCCAACTTGGGACCACCGTCGCTTTATTCTATATGTGTGGCCCTTTTTTCTGTAATGTTGATCAACAAAGAAAATGCATTCTTATGCATATACATTGAAAGCACGCACATACATTGTAAAAGAGATCCTGTGCTTGTAATAACTCTTAATGGGAATTTCCAGTAAAAGTCTGATAATAAATCTATTTTTATGATTAATCAGCAAATACTGTTGCTGACCTTTATATCGTTTTGGTCCTTTCTGGGAAACCCTTCATTGTAAAGGTGAACATCTAAAGTAGGAATTCCAGTATGTTTTTTCCATGGCCAAGGGATCAGCCAGTATGTGTGATATCTCTGATCTAGACACTAGAGAAAGAAGTCTCAGACTTGTAATGTCATGAAGTATAAAGTCTGGAGCTGCTCCTTCTGCTCATCGAGAGCCTAATTTTGGGGACCAACAGAATGTTTGTTATCCCTTAAACCCAAATGAACTTTATTATATTGGTGTTGTCAGTTCTGTAACAGAAAATGTTCCCATATACTTATAACATTGTTCTGGCTGTTCTCAGTGTCATCTAGAAAATCTTTCACAATTTCATATCAATGGAGCAACTCTACACTTTATATCACATGACATCACAAGCACTCCAGTTTTTGGATATGGGAGCGAGTTGCCCATGTTTACTAATGTTTTAGACTGCCTTAGATCATAGAAATAATATGTATGTATTTTAGAAATGGGCATAATTTCCCATTAATACAGTATCAAGCCATAAAAGGTTAAGCCAGCCACTAAAGTTGAGCCTTTATATTCTGTTACACAAACATACTAACAAATCATATTTGAAGAAGAAATGTAACATTATTCAGATGAGATTTTTTCACAAGTATTATTAAATATGTTTGTATGTGCTTTACATGGTTGAGTGTGAACGTCACTCCGTGCTATCTAAGAAGGAACTTGTGACATTATGTACCAGCCAACAGTGGACTCATGTCATTATATCCTACTCAAGGGTGGACCTTCTTCTGTAATGTGCACCAACAAACAAGTTGCATTTCTTTAAGTACAGACTGAGAACACAAGTATATTGAAAACTTGATTGACATACACTACTTGTGAAAACTGGTCAGGTAAGTATTTTGGAAATTGAACAATTTTAAAGGTCAAGTCAAAGTTTGATGTTACATAATTTTAATTTAAAACTTCTTTTTTAGTTTTCTTACAAAAGGAAATGGAGTGTGGACATTTTTTTCTTTTTAGAGTGCAAAGTTCAAAGAGTACAAACAGAAGTCGACTTATGAAGGCCCATTCATAGATGTGTATCCTGTTGTGATGGTTTTGAGATGAGTTGTTGGTGGCTCATCACCATTTCAATGCCCATCAAAAACACTAACATACCAGTTAAACTTTAAGTGCTAAAGAAAAGTTTCAGTTTACAATACTGGAATGTAAAGTCCTGTAAAGCTGAGTGTCATTGTGAACTTATCGTAACATTTATTATGTGCCTTTCACTTCACGCACACTCTCTGTGCACTGTGACAATGCTGCATGCCAGTGTGTGTAGTATGTGTTACAGACTGTAGTCATTAAAAAACAAACATCTTTGAATGGGGTCTAGATTAGATAATGCTAAAATACACTAACAAACACAGGTGTTTCATCCATCACTGAAAAACTATTGTGAACACAAAGGAATACATTACAAAACAAGATATTTGCTGTTCAAATCCATTAACTATCTGCCATAATAGCATGAAAAGATTTAGAGAACCTTGAGAAATCTCTGCATAAAAGGGACAATGCTAAAAGCCAAAAATGAATGGCCATGACCTTTGACCCATAAAGCTGCACTGCATTAAATACCAACATGATATCACAAAATGAGCTTGGGGACACTGAAAACCACTGACAGTGAACACAGTTCATCACTGCATCTATAAATGCAATTTAAGACTCTACTATGCTAAGTGAAAGCCAGATTCAACAAAATCCAGAAACGCCACTGACTTCTCTGGACCTGAGCTCAACTGTCATGTCACAGTTTGATTTCTTTCTTTGGAAGCAAACAGCTTTTAAGGTCTAGTCACAGACTTGTGTTAAATCATTTTATAGTGATTAATTAATTAAAATAAATATATTATTTATTAAAATAAGTAATTATATTGCTGATCATTTTATGTATAATGTTACTCGTTTATAGATTTATTTTTCTGAATTTTTGGTGATACATTGGTAGTTACAATTGGTCTGGTCTAAATATACATATATATATATATATATATATATATATATATATATATAAAACAAAGACAACAATAAAGTTATTAACAGTAAATAGTAAGATAAAACTGAATTCACAGGATTATGGGAGCCTTCTTTAAAAGATATACTTTGCTTTGGCAAGTATTATTTCTGTAATATTTATTATCACAAAAAAATGTTGATATATTGCAAGCAATAAAGTTTACATACCCATTTTTAAAGATACAAATGAAGTTTTAGTGAAAAAGAAGCACTCTATAGGTGAGAGAACCAGGATAAACCAGTTTGACTGCAGTATATGGATGTCCCCCCTTTGATAGGCAGACGTCGCTCAAGGCTTCAGGTCCCCTCTTGGCAATTTCTTTAAAAAATTGTAAAAATCACATTTGCAGTAATATTGTGAAAGAAGACCTCAAAAGTAAATTTTCAATTCTAGTTTTGTATTTTTAAAATGACTGCTAATAAAGGTTCCCTCTTGGATAGTACACTTAGATAGTCCCCTATTATTCATGTTCGCATGTATGTGTGTGTGTGTGTGTGTGTGTGTGTGTGTGTGTGTGTGTGTGTGTGTGTGTGTTTGACCACTAGTATGACACAAAACACCAATCTCCTGTATCTAAAATCACAAAACAATAAATAATAAAATATCTTTATGTTTGCCAATCCTCGCTTTTTGCATTTGAAATACCGTGTAAGTGTACATCTTGAATCCCCTACAGAGTATTCAGATAAAACATTCTGGTCGGTAAAATCTCTCTTTGACCTGACCTTTTACTGTCGACTTATGTCACAAAATCTCTTGAGTAACTCCCAATGAAAAATCATAAAGTAAAAAATGAATGATTAGTGAATTAAGAAACAACTGAGGGAACTAATGAAGAACTGTGGCAGAGACACTGAATGCAGGTCAGAGTTGGTGTGGATTTAAAAGTAAAACTACTTTCTCCATGGTGATGATAATAACACAACCCATCACATTGTGTGATCCAAGTATGGCAATGCCCATTCAGGACATAAGAAAATTTTCTGTGTGTGCTTCATGAAAGAAAAGTGTCGATCAACAATTTTTTCTGTCATAAATATGTCAATTCTGTCCAACGACACTCTTCACAAGAGTCACGCATAAATCATTCATATGTTCAATATTCAACGTTGATAAAGGACTGGGACACTCAGTTATTAAAGTCAAATATTTTGTGATAAACTTCAGTTGTTCAAGCTATATTTTGTTACACAGCTGCCACCACTTTTGTTGACCCACTCTGGTCCCGTGTCAGAGGCAAGAGAACATTCAGAACCAAGCAAGTATAAATAAGCAGAATCTTAACTGAAGATAGAAATTCATGAAAAAAAGTAACTTGACACCCCCAAAAACAGGAAGACCAACCCCACTTCTGAGCCACCCTACGGCTCTACACAGCATAAAGGATAAAGTCTACACACAGCTTAAGAGAAACAATGCACACAATACAGAACAGCACAGCAAGTAGCACTGCATACTTACACAACACAGTATAAAAATCATATACAGTCAGTCTATGTATAAAAATGCACATCAATCAAGGACCACTGCAAACTGTAGGCAGGCCAGAGTCACTTCTAGTACCACCAGAGGGAGGCAGAGGGCCACGTAGCCACCAGTGTTGCCTCTAATGTGGCCACATGTCAAATTTGCTATATTCTACTTCAAAGATGCTTATTTCATGTAAACAAAGAAAGAACAGCCTTAGCAGATACCATATAACATTAAACATTAAAGTAGGTTAGGAACACTTATCTCGGGTAGGAGGGGGTGTAGTGTCAGGAGGCGTCTGCAGATGGGATGTCAGCGACAGGCCGGCGAGGACAGACCGAAGCTTCAGGTGGTGTGCGGTTTGTCTGAGGTGTCAGTGAACCGCTTCATGAAGACAGGCAAAGCCACGTATTGAAAATACTTTCCGGCCCCTCGTTACCTAAAGGAGGCGTCCAGCCTTCCCATATAACTCAGGAACGGCTCCCCTCCTTCGCTTCCGGCTGACACGGACCAGACATTTCAGACTTTCCCATGCGCTGTCCGGCAGTTCAAAGCACTCTTCCCGCGTGCGCCTCCACACACCGAGCACAGGTGAAAGTCATCAGTCATCAGTGCTCAGGTACACCGGAAGTTCTCCTCACAAGCGTCCACAGGAGGCAGAGACCCTCCTCCTCATTTCCTCATCACACTGCCAATGACACCAGAGGTCTATTTTTAATTTAAAGAACAAAAATCAAGAACAAAATTTCCAAAAAAAAGGAACTCCACTACTTTACTCATTAATAACAGTTGACCCAGGTTGTGAAAAATCTCGTTATTCTGTTTCAGCAGGACACTTACCTTCTGACAACTACCTTATCAACATTTAGAACTCTGATGGCTCATTAGAAAGTGTTACATTCACAAGTATTTATTAATCAACATTTAAAACTCAACCAATGCATCTTTGCAGATGCTCTGGTATCAGCTCTTCTTACAGGGAAATCATGCAGACGCTCTCACGGCTGCACAGAGATCAGCCCATGAAACCACTGGACCTGGCAGTGTTTTGGATAGAATATGTCAACATATACATAGAGGAGCCCCACCTGCAGGCCCAGTCCAACAAAATGTCCTGGTTTGTTTACAGCTTTGTTGATGTCATTGTTGCTTTGTTGTTGCTTGTAACATTCATCTGCATTTCAATTGTAAGGTTACTTTGGAGAATTATTTTTGTTGGGGAAACAGTTAAATGTGAATGACATGGAAAATGAAACTGGTTTGATGCATGAAATTCATGATTTATCAAACATCAACCCAACAACTTTGTGTGGGATGCTGCTCCAGTTGACAGCATTAGGAAAAATCCCGTATGGATACTGTTGGACCGAGCCAAACAGACACGGACAGAGAATGTGAACTCTGCAGTGTCCCTTTATGTTCTTCTGATCTTCTCTAAGGAATGTAGCGGGTCATAAACTGAGAAAGGACAGTCATTCAAGTTCCCACTGATGACCAAATACCCTTCTTGAAATTTATTTGTCGGATTCAAAGATCAGAATAGATCAGATTTAAGTCCCTGAACTTGCCTGAGAGATCAAGGCGAGGTAAAGCAGTTAAAATCCTCTAAATATAGCATCCACTTAGACTGATACTGGCTTTTTAGGTAGGCCCTTTTTAAGGTAGCTAAAATACATTTTGGTTGTGGTAGCTGTGTTGAGCTGTGGGGTACGCTCCCTGTCTATCTCTGCAAACTGGGAGCATGCCGATCTACTGTATGTAATACACTGACTAGTATCTCATTTAGTCCATAATCCCAAACTAGCACTTTAAGCTGTCCATGTAGGAGCTCAAACCTCTGTGATTCTTTCTCCTTGAAGTCTCTCCAGGTCTGACTTAAATTAAACACTTAACTTCCATTATTGACCCAAAGATCACATGAACAGTTTCTGGAAGGCATTTCAGTTTTAGTCAATGAATTCTCCTGGAATTTGAGTTGTGGTCACCACCTTATCCGCTACCCACAGATGGAGGCAATACTGTTAAGCAGTGAATTAACGTGCAGCTTTTTCTTTTTGTTTTTTGTCATTCTCCACCGATTCCATGTTTAATGGGATCACTCATTCAGTTCAGTGTTTTTGGAGAGTGAGATAAGAAATGTTTATCTAAACTATTATATGACAAATGAATGTGGATGATCAAGTCTTATCTTGATATGATTAAAAGCTTTTGCATTATTCTGCTGTCTGGTTTCTTGTTAAGTAACTAAATGTGAATTTCCTGAAAACTGAAATGTAAAATAATGCATTAATTAGAAACAATTCCTCCAATTATTAAAGACAAAAGACAAATGTAATTTAGCATGTTTTTATTTCAATATCATCTGGTAAAAGCATAGCCTACATGAAAAGGAAATGCATGTTACATTTTGTCATTTCATGTTTGATTTTTTTCATTTTAGACATTTTATGTCCTCACACAGAAGGACCGATGTGTAAAGTAAATGGTGAATGCACCACACAACATTTTTTAAGACTAGGTACAGGTTACTTTAGTTTTTCTTCTTTTGCAATATACAAAATGAGACAGATACAATAAAGCATTAATTTTACAGCTCTTGCTTTAATTCAATTAAGTTTTACAAAAAAAGCAGAGGGGTTGTGAGTTGATTAACAGGACAGAAAAGGGCAAAATAATATATTTATACTAAATTCTGTTTATGTTTCCTCATCCTTGTTTTTTAGCATTTGCATCACTGCATAAATTGTACACTTTCAAGCTGACCTTCAACTGTAGACATATGCAACCTGTGACAAGGGGTAGAGAGTAAATTTGTTTGAAGAGGTTGCAATCTGGGGAGCCAAATGTCTCACCTGGTAGAGTGGGCGCGACATGTACAAAGGTTACCAACCCTTGACCCTTTGCTATAGCTCATCCCCTCTCTCTTTCCCCCAAAATGCATTAAATAAAAGTTTTATCTGATAAGTATGATTTTATGGCTCTGTGCTTTTGTAAAATAGACAATGGGTGCAGCAGCTGTGAAAAATAAAAAACAGGTTTATAGCGCTGCTTTGTTCAATTAACATTCATGATCAATTTAACATACACTGACTTGACACTAGATGGCACAACACACAAATGTTTTCTACTTCTGAACTTGTTGCAGTACAACAGGTTCCTATCCACACCTTCCTTTACAACAGAGCTGGTCGAATTACATTACATAACCACACGTTAACTCGTCATGACTTAGAAGGACGGACTAGGAGGTGCATTCACCATGCTTTCTCTCCAACTGTGCTCAAAGCCTGCCATCTGATTGAATAACTATAATACTGCCACTGAACTGACATTTTTAAAGTAGGATTGACATTCCAGCATGTGGATTTGGGTAAGTCTTAATCAAAAGTTCACATGAAAAGTAAAACAGCAACTGTATGTTCTGCTGAAATGTGTCTGTGCAAGTCTTGGTAGTTGTGTATGTGTAAAATCTAACAGAAATAAATGTACTTATGTATAACTTGTGTTTTCAAGTTTTATTCACCAATTGTTGTGTCTTTTAGTCTCACGCTGTTATGTAAGAGATGCAATTAGACAAGTTTAGAGGGGTAATATCTATGTGGTGGACCTGCTACATAAATCACCTGAAACATGAGAAGGTGCTCCAAATTCTAGTTGAAAGCAGGCGTGTGCATAAATCTGGAAAAGGAAAAACAACAAATTTTCAAATGTGCAATCCTGCTGCAGCCCTCCCTCTCTTCCCTCTGTCCTAAGCAGCGCCCACCAGATTACCACAAACATATACATGCGCTTTATACAGAAACCCACTATTTTCAATACATTGATTTATTTAATCTGTTTTCAAACATCTCTCTCTGTTCAAGAACCACAACGCAGACAAGAATTAGCTACCTAGCCACCCCATAGTCCTTCTGCCTTGCTCCCTGCTGCTTTGGACTAGAATTTGTGCTGGGCTGGCAGGATTGAGTTGCTGTGGCCGCTGACTCGGCGTCATTTTCTGGAGCTGCTGCCTGCTCTCCTCTCAAGGTGGTCTGTAGCAGCAGGGAGAGGGGCAGGGGGGGCCATACTGTGATTTGGGGCTCAACATAACATTTGCTACATAAGCTTGAACTAATAGTCACAGCCATGTGACCTTTGGCCCCAGTTAGCAGAAGGCTCAACAACAGAGTGTCCCAAGTATGACGTTTTTCTATAGGCTGATGCAGAGGTTAGCTTCGCCCTGGTTTCCTCGTCAAACAGCCCATGGGATTTTTTCCACTGGATTTTGGATAACTGGGAAATAGCTCTGTGGTAAATAAATATTTATGATACTGACATGTTTTGCTCAGCAAGCCACATGATTTAATGTCACCACTACAACGTGGCTGTAAAGCCATGTTCTGCATGGCTCAGCTGGATGAAGTTCTATTGTCCCACTGCACGTTTTAGCAACTTGTTTTAAAGACACATAAAAGCTTCCAAGTTCGTGAGTGGAGTATTTATGGACAGATTATATGTCCTTGAACAAAATGTGAAAAAATCTTAAGCTTAAGACCTTATTTAAGGCTTCCAACAAAAACCCATTCAAAACACCCATTGACTCTGAGATTAGGGAACCGGAGTTGCTTAAATGCTAACAAATTTCCAGGTTTTAGGACTCTTTCAAGGGATTCTCTTTCAGCAACATTTTGTCTTCATCTCTTAAAAGCATCGCAGATATTAATGAAGCCCCCAGGTACAGTGCCAGGCTTTGAAGCCAATGTTACATAGTGATCAAATGTGGGACTACAGCGTCTGAGTCCATCAGAAGATGCCATGGGGCCCAAAAAGACTTTTTCTCATAGACTCAAATTGGGAAATGGACGTCTGTAAATCAGTGGATACATCTTTTTAAAAAATGTTACAACCACTGTAAAATGACTTCTTTCACTACTGAGACTTGGTCCATTCAGTCCAACAACATGTCAAAAGTCTGGAGAAGAGCAGCACAATTAAATAATTTCATCTCCATTCAAGTTAGCTGTTCAGTTAAAGTTCCCTGTTTGGCCACACTCTGCAGCTGTAATTCTCTAGTGTGCCTGCTTTATGGGCCCTATAATATGGAAGATAATGAGAGGTGAAAGGTAATTTCATACTGTGGAAATCAAGCTTTTTTTGGCATCATTCACTGCTGAGCAACTTTAATAGGAATGAACAGGTGCCCGCCCACAATGTTGTATCAATTTCTCTTAATTCATTCATAATTTTGACATGTGTTTTATTGTGTTTATTGTCAGACTCTCAGTAAGACTCTCTTAACTATTTATTTTTTAATGTTGTTAAGCAGCATAGGGTGTTGTTGCAAATGCTGGAAAATCAACTTTCTTTGCAGTACTCTGTATCAGGCTTTTTCTTTCACATTCAGCATTTTTGGAACAGCCAATAGGAAGAAATTACCTGTGATTACCAAGGTCTCCCATTAAGGCCTAGATTTTCTAAAGCCTGAAAACTGAGCCGAGAGAAGATACAAAAGTCTTTTGTTCTCTCAGACTACTTAAATTACAATATGCTGAAAGGTTATTATGGGATTTTTGCCAAATTATGACAAACTGAAACTACCTACTTCAGTTTAAATCTTTAAAAAATAAACTGAGGTCATGATATCATGTAACTGTAAACTTAAACATGCAAACCAGAATAACTCTCTTACTGATTTGTTTTTGTGCATTTGTTAAGGTCTGTGAGGAGTGTCAGTATGAAGGGGCCTCACTTGTTTCTCATCACCTTTTCTCTACTGTTAATTCAACTATCAAGTGCATCTGGGGGCAAAATCCTTGTGTTTCCATTGGACGGAAGCCACTGGGTAAACATGAGAGTACTCATAGAAGAACTGCACGCCAAAGGTCACGAGGTCACTGTGGTTCGGGCGTCCGATAGCTGGTACATCAGTGAAAAGTCTCCTCTCTACACCTCTGTGACTGTTCCCAGCCCTGGAGGATTTGAAAAAAACTACTTTGAAGCTTTTTTGTCCCGACATCTGGAGATCCGGCTTCAAGCTAGGCATGCATCTACCTGGTCTAAAATCTGGACTCGTATACAGATGGAGCGGCTGGTTGTGGATCAGTTCTCTCTGCTCCATAAAGGAATGAGTGACATGGTCATTCAGATGTTTGAAGATGAAAACCTGATGCGGTCTTTCCATGAAGCCAAATATGACATGGTTTTGACTGACCCTGGAGTTGGCGGAGGGACATTGCTGGCACGTCGTCTCCAAGTTCCTCTTGTTTTCAATGTCAGATGGACCATTCAAGGGGAAGCCCATTTCCTTATGGCCCCCTCACCGCTGTCATACATTCCTTTCACTGCAACAGAGTTGACAGATAAGATGACTTTCCCTCAAAGAATAAAGAATGTTTTGAGTTACATTTTGGGATGTACACAATGTCAACCATTACAGAACCTTATTACAAACCTGTAGTTGAGAAGTACTTTGGTCCCGATGTGGATTATTCAACATTTTCCTGGATGCAGATATATGGCTCATGAGGAATGATTTTGTCTTTGAATTTCCACGTCCAACGATGCCAAATATAGTCTACATGGGAGGATTTCAGTGCAAGCCCCCAAAGCAGCTGCCTGCAGAGCTGGAGGAGTTTGTCCAGAGCTCTGGAGACCACGGAGTCATTATGATGACCTTGGGAACATTAGTCGAGAAGCTTCCTCTGGAAGTAACTGAGGAGATAGCTGCAGCCTTTGCCCAGCTGTCTCAGAAGGTTATATGGAGGTATAGGGGACAAAGGCCAGCCAACCTGGGTAACAACACATTAATGGTCGACTGGCTGCCACAGAACGACCTTTTAGGACATCCCAAAACTAGAGTGTTTGTGACCCACGGAGGTACAAACAGCGTTCAGGAGGCAATTTACCATGGAGTTGCTGTAGTTGGACTTCCCTTATTCTTTGATCAGCCTGATAACCTGTCCAGAATCAGAGCAAAGGGAGGGGCTGTGATTGTGGATATTGCCGAGCTTGACAGACACATCTTTGCAGATGCTCTGGTGTCAGCTCTTTACAATTCTTCTTACAGGGAAAACATGCAGACGCTCTCACGGCTGCACAGAGATCAGCCCATGAAACCACTGGACCTGGCAATGTTTTGGATTGAATATGTCATCAGACATAGAGGAGCCCGTCACCTGCAGGCCCAGTCCAACAAAATGTCCTGGTTTGTTTACAACTCTGTTGATGTCATCGCTGCTTTGTTGTCAGCTGCGCTATTTGTAACATTGATCTTTATTTCAATTATAAGGTTACTTTGGAGAATTATTTTTGTTGGCAAAAAAGTTAAACATGAATGACATGGAAAACAATGTTGGTTTGGTGTGTGAAATTCAAGATTTATCAATCATTAACCCATCAACATTGTGTGGGATGCTGCTACAGTTGACAACATTAGGAAAAATACTGTATGGATACTGTTGGACCGAGCCAAACAGGCACAGGCAGAGAATGTGAACTCTGCAGTGTCCCTCTATGTTCTTCTGATCTTCTCTAAGGAATGTAGAGGGTCATAAACTGAGAAAGGACAGTCATTCAAGTACCCACTGATGACCTAATACCCTTCTTGAAATTTATTTGTCGGATTCAAAGATCAGAATAGATCAGATTTAAGTCCCTGAACTTGCCTGAGAGATCAAGGCGAGGTAACTAAGGCACTTTAAGCTGTCCATGTAGGAGCTCAAACCTCTGTGATTCTTTTCTCCTTGAAGTCTCTCCAGGTCTGACTTAAATTAGACACTTAACTGCCATTATTGACCCAAAGATCACATGAACAGTTTCTGGAAGACATTTCAGTTTTAGTCAATGAATTCTCCTGGAATTTGAGTTGTGGTCACCACCTTATCTGCTACCCACAGATGGAGGCAATACTGTTAAGCAGTGATGTGTTGTTTCTGGATTTACTTTGAAACACAGACACTAACTTCTCATCCTCTCTAAGGAATGCAGACGGTCATTAACTCGGAAAAGCCAGTCACTGAACTATCCGTTGACAACTCAATACTCAATACTCAATCTTTTCAATGTCCCTCAGCATCAAGGCCCTGCCCTAAAAGGGGCTTTACCCTATAATAAAACTGGCTTACACAATCTATGTGAGGCCTCAAACCTTTGTGATTCCCTCTTCATGGAGTCTGGTTGTAAGTTAAACTTCGCACTTAACTTCCATTGGTGAACCGGAGGTCATGTGAACAGTTTCTGGAAGAAATTTCAGCTTACAAATTTAAGATCAACATTCTCTGGGAAACACAGTTGTATTCACCAGCTTATTTGCCATGCACAAATACATGTAACACTGTTTGGCAGTGACTTTTAGTGCAACTTTCCTTCTTTCCTATCTGATTACATTTTCTTTTTAAAACTGAATAGGATCGCTAATTCAGTTAGTGCAGGTTTTGTAGTATGAAAGACATTCCCACTGCAGCAACTGTCTTTAGATAGTGAGATAACTGGCAGATCAATATAACCATCTTTGTTTCGGTGTATTTACCATAAAGGCTGGTCTTAATAAGTTAAAAATTAGGAATGCATTTGTAAGTCAATATATGAGTCATGGGTGTGAAAATTATTATTGAAATTATCCTAATATGATCAAAAGCTTTTTGCAAAATTATGCTGTCTGGTTTATTGTCAAGGATCTGAATGGGGATTTCCTAAAAAAAGTCAAAAGTCTTAAAGACAAAAAGCTATATAACTTTCATGAAACCGGTTTTTGTTTATTTCATTATTATACAGTAAATGCATACCCTACATGAAAAGAAAAAAAGTGACATATTGTTATTCCATGTTTGATTTGATTTTAATTTTAGACATTTTTTTGCACACAGAAGGACCAAAGTGTCATGTCAGTGGTAAATGCAACACAAAACATTTATTGAGACTATTTACAGGTTACTTTAGCTTGACAGCTTTTGCTTGAAACTATGCAAAATTACAACTTTTATGTTTACAGCTCTTGTTTTAACAAGGAATTCTATCAAACGTTCAGAAAAAGATCATGACAAGATGAAATGAAAGGCATTTCCTGTTATGGCAACATCTAGAAAAAAAGACTGACCTCTAGTTAATTAATAATTGAAAGACTTACATCATCACAAATTATGACGAAAACAATAGTTTTTCTCATATGAAGGTCAGGTAATATTTTTCAGTTTAAAATGGACAGTGTTAAAAAATATATATCTAGGTAAAATATCTATTGTCAAAAATAAAAAATATCATCAGTAAAAAGCCTTCTGCATAAATTTTACACAATATATACACATCAAGATACATTTGTTTTGGTACAGATCAAACTATAATTTATTTTACCAAAATAGGCCAAGTAATTGTTAGACTTCTATCAATATGACAATGTGATTAATGACAATCAAAGGTTTGTTTTATCTTTATCCATAATTTCTTTAAATGAATTCTCCAGTAATAATTCCACTATCATTTCCAAAGCCAAAGCCCAAAGTTATTTCAATTTATCTTTTTTATTACTATTCTAAAATGTATTTAAGTGGAATTTAAACATTACCATATCTGCCTTCGTTTATTTGCAACTCATAATCTTCTGTAGCTTGGTCTCTCTGTTTGAAGTACTTTTCGTAGACAAAATGCACTCCATATAGCAAAATGAGCAATGTGACCAGCACCATTCCTGTAACCTAAACCAGAGACCAAAGGAAAAACAAAGAAAAAGACAAGTAAAATTAATTGGTTTTCAGTAATGCAACACATTTTGTAAAGGGTTAGTCAGCCTACCTCTGATATATCTTAAAAACAACTGCATGGAACAATGAACTTTTGTACATTCATGGTTCCTTGAGGATGAATCCTAGTGACTTTGATGACCGTCTAAATTTTCCTTGAGCGTCATTTGTGGTTTTTAGTGAAATGTTTCCACAATTATTAGTTACACACATAGAGACAGAGCGCATTTAAGTCCTGCTACCACCAGGGGAGAAATCAATCAGGCACTTTCCACTGACTTTGTATGGAGTGAAGGTGCCTCCCTGTATTTTCCATCTGCTAGCAAACAACAGAAAAAGGCTAAAAGCTGCTGTGTGATTAGATACACTACCAACAACATCAAGAACCCAGAGCTAAATTTCCTGACAATTACACAACAATCTATAGTACGTTAATTGACATCAGCTTGTTCCTTACCTGAGACCCAAAAAACCAATGCTGAGTCTTCATCTTGTAGTCATACTCTTGTGAAGAGGTGAGGTTGGCTGGTTTGCACCATTTAAAAGGAGCAGCTTTTTCAATTTCTACATAATTGCCTGACCAGGTTGTCCAACAACAGGCCCAACTGTGGCCATCCCAAAGCACAATGATGACCCAAAATAGGGCAGGGACAATGCTGGAAGCCAAAGTTTTTACACACTTTGGACCCCTCTTACACTGTAAGCCTTTGGTTTTTATCATCAGCAGAAAGACTACAAGTGCAGGTATAGTAAAATATGCAACTGCAAACCAAGCATTCATCCGAGGATCGCAGGGGCATGCAAACTCCTTCTCAATGAACTTCTCCAAGCCCAGAAGGATGGCGCCAAAAATAGCATTTGATGCAAGAGTGCCCCGTTTAAATTCCGTCCTCACTTGAGATATCCAGTTTTTTTTTGATTCTCTACTCAGTTGAGAGATCATAGCCTGTGGCTGTGCCATAGTTCAATCTGCATGAAGAGAAAAAAAAGAGATGTCAGAGGGCAGAATAGTAAAGTTAAATATGCCTAATAAAGTTGTAAATAAACTTTAAAACTGGGCATGTCCAAGTCTGGTTCCGGGGTCCAATTGTGGCCTGCAGACATATTTTAAATGGCCTTCAGCTGGTCTTACAAAATATGTATTATATGTGGCCCGCCACACAGTATTGGTAATTTATACAGGATCACTTAGCATTTTCTCTGTTCACCTCACGGTCGCAGGATTATCACACAGTTAGTAGACATGCAACCAGCAAGATCTACACAGACAGAAATAATGTGTCTTCATAAACAAATGGTTAAAAAGGAAAGAAACCAGGAGGGAGGTGGAAAGTCGACACAGAGGCCCTCCACTTTCAGGAGTCGCTAAAAGTAGAATATGTTTCTGAATGGAAGATGAAAGAGTTGCATTTTTCTCATTTGATGTGATTGTTTTTCTTAAAATAACCCAGTATAACATGTTGCCATCTGTTCTTCTGATCTGTGAAATCAAACATGTTGATTTTAAAGTTTAAAGCATTACTAACATGATTCTACATGTGCACTTTCTGCAACCTACAAACTGACTAACCAAGACACGGCAATCTTCAATGCACACACACGTACACGTACACACACATGCACACAAACAATTACTACCTAAAAAATTACAGAACTTGTATTGTTAAGTTTCTAAACTGGTTAAGGATCATTTTCAATTTCATAGGCCTTTGCAATTTTAAAGCTTGTCAAAAGTTGTAAAAATAAATTAGAAAATTCTTTCAAATGTTGCCCAACTGTTAAGAATCGATCATCCATCAAAGAGCATTTTAGAGTATTTGTAGAATAGATTTGAATTATCTGATGTATTAACTATATTTATATATATGAAATATTGTGATCATTTGCAGATTCCTTTGCCCTCAAACACAGATCATGGTATCAAAGCCGATATATATTTTGAACAATAAGCAACATATAAACTGATTTATTTATTTATTTAACACGAACAAGAAACTAGAAGACTAGATGTACCCTTTTGTTCAGTTGAAAAGTACTTACCTGCGACAAACAGCTTGGTGTCTTGTTCGATTAGATAATCTTAAAACTCTTGTTCGGGGGTGTGAAACATCCTTTTGAGACACCAACTTTCACTTTCACATTTGTTATTCACTTTACCAGTCTGATGACATTTCAAAACACTGCTGCCATGTCCCACAGTAACAGACAGCAGAGTCTCCTGCCTCTGTCTGCTTTATGATGAACTGGTAATCTTTGTTTGATGAGGAGAATCCTGTTTAAAAGCTGGGTGAGCTGTGAGAAAGGTCAAATCTCAACATACTGAGGAGTTTCATCTGCAGCCTGTTAATTCCATCTGACACATTATCCAGAATCTGTGCTGCGGTCCAGAAAGTCTTCTCATCCTGTAGAAACAGCAGCCGTGGTGAGTCAGTGCCATCACTGCATCGGTTAACATACAAAGAAAAACATAAGTGAGTGGAAGGTTTCTGCGTGAAAATATGGCCACAAAAGAAATGAGAGAAATATCTTACATGTTAGAGCAGAGATGGAAGTGCAGCAGGGAAGGGCCTTGTTCCTTGGAAAGTGTTGTTATTGCTGACAAATTAAAGGGTTTGGAATAGAGGTTGACCGATGAATGTATCAGCACCATTAGGCAGTTTTAAGAGCTACTGTTATAGATGGTTAATAAAATGTCAGTTAAGTATATATGATTAAAATTTCATTCATTTGCACTCAAAGTGTAGATCTCTACCAGGCAGACACCCAAGCTAACCCACACTAAACAACTCTTGAAATTGTCAACAAAATCTTCTTCTTTAGCTTTCTTCTCCTCACCAGCTCAATTAATCCCTGATGTTAATTACTGAGTCATGAGTTAGGTTGAGTCAGTGAAGTATTTTGTTCTTATGTTGGCTACTTAAGATATGACAAAAACCAGATTAAGACAAATTCTACTTTGTTTTCAATATTCCTGGTTATATTTTACAAATGTTCCTGTGACATGTTTGTCCGCATATACATTCTTACCTTAATATTTATGAATTTCTGTTTATCTTGTGTGATAACAACTGCATATGACTACCAATGTATTTGTCAATGAGTGACTCAAACATTTATGTCATGAAATTTGATTTCTCAAAGAAACGATTATTATGTTACATACAGAAAATGAAATGTAATGTATTAACAATCATGCTCACACAATAAAATAATATTATTTTTAAAAAACCCAACATAAGTTGATGTACTAAGGTAACCATATACTATTATCGTTATGATACACATTACTTACACTGTGCTCAAGAGTAAGCCTTTTGCAGCCTGAGAGTGTGTGTCTGTAGGCTGGGAACTTTTCACAGGAAAAGTAAGAAGCAGAACAAAATGGTGGTGCAAAGTGTCACAAACACAGGATGGGTGAGTCCTTGTCAACGGTAGATAAAAGCCAAATACAAGCAGACTGAGCTGGCCCTAAATTTATGGGGGCCCAAAGCAGGGTTAATTGTATTGTAATTATTAGTGTAATCACACATGTTAAGCCTAATTATAATAGATACAGTATTTGTCTTTTGCCCCCTAACCCCATAAAATGGTGCTTCTTGGGGCCTTCTGCTCGATCTGGTTTAAGTCTGTTGTAAACTTCATTCATTTGAAAGGGCTGAATCTCACCCAAAACAAAGGATATGAAACACCAAGAGGTACAATGCGTAGGCAGCCATATGGTGGAGAACATACATTTATCACAAATAACTAATTATGTTGTATTAAGTCTTTTGCAGTGATCAAATGAGAAAGAAAGAAAAATTAGTACCGGTTAAATAAAATGTTAACGTAAGATTGCCCAAGAAAATGGCAACATTTCTGGTATTTTAAAGTACTGGTTGACGCCAGCTGTACTGGTTCTGTGTTTGTACTGGCTGAGTTATTTTCAGTCTACATGATCTGTGACTCAGCCCTCTAAGAGGTAACAGCAGTGATTTCTCCCAGGAGACACTTTTATAACAGCTACACTGACCATTTCAGCGCCTTTCGATACAAAAATATTAGTTTAGGGTTCTTAAAGTTTTGAGGAGTGAGTGCCATTTTAGGGAACTTATGACTGAGGAACACATGGAAAAAGTGCACACATTGACCTTTTTTTATGACATATTAGCCTTTACGATGACACTTAAATGACTCTCTGGGGACCATGAATCTTCCCAGCAAACTTTCCAATAGAAATTACGAATTAAATACTCAACATATATAAAGTAAATTGTTATTTACTGATACAGAACTATGAAGTTTGCTTACATCATTTAGACAGACAGACAGACAGACCTCTGTTCTCAATGTAGGTTATACAATAAAATTTTGTTGGAGCAGTCCAGTTTGCAGCATCAAACAAAATATATATATATATATATATATATATATATATATTTACATACATAACTTACATAACTACATAACCACACACGCACAGGCCTGAGCACACCTCACCCATACAGATGACCACATACACATTTATACCAGTAAAGATTTAAAATATGTAATAAACACTCTGATTTAATATGTATATAAATAGGTGGCATGGAACACAACAGTTATTGCACCAAGTCTGTTATTGTACTGGGTGTAGGGTGAACAGTTCTGTGTGTGTGTGTGTGTGTGTGTGTGTGTGTGTGTGTGTGTGTGTGTCTGACCCCTACTATGACCCAAAACAACATTCTCCTGCTTATTAAATCACAAAACAATCAATACTAAATTATATTTATGTTTGCCAATCCTCGCTTTTTGCATTTGAAATACCGTGTAAGTGTACATCTTGAATCCCCTACAGCAGGCATGTCAAACCGGTCCACAGGGGGGCCGGTGTGGCTGCAGGTTTTGTTTCCAACCAAGTAGCAGCACACCAGACTTGACTCATTTAATCAACTGATCTCCGTCTTCAGACAGTTGATTGGTCAAACTGTGTGCTCTTGGTTGGTTGGCACAAAAACCTGCAGCCACACCGGCCCCCCTGTGGACCAGTTTGACATGCCTGCCCTACAGAGTATTCAGATAAAACATTCTGGTCAGTAAAATCTCTCTTTGACCTGACCTTTTACTGTAGACTTATGTCACAAAATCTCTTGAGTAACTCCCAATGAAAAATCATAAAGTAAAAAATGAATGATTAGTGAATTAAGAAACAACTGAGGGAACTAATGAAGAACTGTGGCAGAGACACTGAATGCAGGTCAGAGTTGGTGTGGATTTAAAAGTAAAACTACTCTCTCCATGGTGATGATAGTAACACAACCCATCACATTGTGTGATCCAAGTATGGCAATGCCCATTCAGGACATAAGAAAATTTTCCGTGTGTGCTTCATGAAAGAAAAGTGTCGATCAACAATTTTTTCTGTCATAAATATGTCAATTCTGTCCAACGACACTCTTCACAAGAGTCACGCATAAATCATTCATATGTTCAATATTCAACGTTGATAAAGGACTGGGACACTCAGTTATTAAAGTCAAATATTTTGTGATAAACTTCAGTTGTTCAAGCTATATTTTGTTACACAGCTGCCACCACTTTTGTTGACCCACTCTGGTCCCGTGTCAGAGGCAAGAGAACATTCAGAACCAAGCAAGTATAAATAAGCAGAATCTTAACTGAAGATAGAAATTCATGAAAAAAAGTAACTTGACACCCCCAAAACAGGAAGACCAACCCCACTTCTGAGCCACCCTACGGCTCTACACAGCATAAAGGATAAAGTCTACACACAGCTTAAGAGAAACAATGCACACAATACAGAACAGCACAGCAAGTAGCACTGCATACTTACACAACACAGTATAAAAATCATATACAGTCAGTCTATGTATAAAAATGTACATCAATCCATCAGGACCACTGCAAACTGTAGGCAGGCCAGAGTCACTTCTAGTACCACCAGAGGGAGGCAGAGGGCCACGTAGCCACCAGTGTTGCCTCTAATGTGGCCACATGTCAAATTTGCTATATTCTACTTCAAAGATGCTTATTTCATGTAAACAAAGAAAGAACAGCCTTAGCAGATACCATATCACATTAAACATTAAAGTAGTTTAGGTACACTTATCTCGGGTAGGAGGGGGTGAAGTGTCAGGAGGCGTCTGCAGGCGGGATGTCAGCGACAGGCCGGCGAGGACAGACCGAAGCTTCAGGTGGCGTGTGGTTTGTCTGAGGTGTCAGTGAACCGCTTCATGAAGACAGGCAAAGCCACGTATTGAAAATACTTTCCGGCCCCTCATTACCTAAAGGAGGCGTCCAGCCTTCCCATATAACTCAGGAACGGCTCCCCTCCTTCGCTTCCGGCTGACACGGACTAGACATTTCAGACTTTCCCACGTGCTGTCCGGCAGTTCAAAGCACTCTTCCCGCGTGTGCCTCCACACACCGAGCACAGGTGAAAGTCATCAGTCATCAGTGCTCAGGTACACCGGAAGTTCTCCTCACAAGCGTCCACAGGAGGCAGAGACCCTCCTCCTCATTTCCTCATCACACTGCCCATGACACCAGAGGTCTATTTTTAATTTAAAGAATAAAAATCAAAAAAGGAACTCCACTACGTTATTAATGAATAAAGTAGTGGAGTTCCTTTTTTTTTTTTGCTTGATTTTTGTCAGATTTTTGTCAGGTTGTGAAAAATCTTGTTATTCTGTTTCAGCAGAACACTTACCTTCTGACAACTACCTTATCAACATTTAGAACTCTGATGGCTCATT
The DNA here is from genome assembly GCF_026936395.1 of Plectropomus leopardus. NCBI lineage: Eukaryota > Metazoa > Chordata > Actinopteri > Perciformes > Serranidae > Plectropomus > Plectropomus leopardus. Next base: position 30,639,354 of record NC_142182.1, on the reverse strand, counting down.
AGAAAGTGTTACATTCACAAGTATTTATTAATCAACATTTAAATGTTGATTAATAAATACTTGAAAAATAAAAATAACTCAACCAATGCATCTTTGCAGATGCTCTGGTATCAGCTCTTCTTACAGGGAAATCATGCAGACGCTCTAACGGCTGCACAGAGATCAGCCCATGAAACCACTGGACCTGGCAGTGTTTTGGATAGAATATGTCATCATATACATAGAGGAGCCCGTCACCTGCAGGCCCAGTCCAACAAAATGTCCTGGTTTGTTTACAGCTCTGTTGATGTCATTGTTGCTTTGTTGTTGCTTGTAACAATCATCTGCATTTCAATTGTAAGGTTACTTTGGAGAATTATTTTTGTTGGGGAAACAGTTAAATGTGAATGACATGGAAAATGAAACTGGTTTGATGCATGAAATTCATGATTTATCAAACATCAACCCAACAACTTTGTGTGGGATGCTGCTCCAGTTGACAGCATTACGAAAAATCCTGTATGGATACTGTTGGACCGAGCCAAACAGACACGGACAGAGAATGTGAACTCTGCAGTGTCCCTTTATGTTCTTCTGATTTTCGCTAAGGAATGTAGAGGGTCATAAACTGAGAAAGGACAGTCATTCAAGTTCCCACTGATGACCTAATACCCTTCTTGAAATTTATTTGTCGGATTCAAAAATCAGAATAGATCAGATTTAAGTCCCTGAACTTGATCAAGGCGAGGTAAAGCAGTTAAAATCCTCTAAATATAGCATCCACTTAGACTGATACTGGCTTTTTAGGTAGGCCCTTTTTAAGGTAGCTAAAATACATTTTGGTTGTGGTAGCTGTGTTGAGCTGTGGGGTACGCTCCCTGTCTATCTCTGCAAACTGGGAGCATGCCGATCTACTGTATGTAATACACTGACTATACATAAGTATCTCATATAGTCCGTAATCCAAAACTAGCACTTGAAGCTGTCCATGTAGGAGCTCAAACCTCTGTGATTCTTTCTCCTTGAAGTCTCTCCAGGTCTGACTTAAATTAAACACTTAACTTCCATTATTGACCCAAAGATCACATGAACAGTTTCTGGAAGGCATTTCAGTTTTAGTCAATGAATTCTCCTGGAATTTGAGTTGTGGTCACCACCTTATCCGCTACCCACAGATGGAGGCAATACTGTTAAGCAGTGAATTAACGTGCAGCTTTTTCTTTTTGTTCTTTTGCAATATACAAAATGAGACAGATACCATGTTTAATGGGATCAGCTCTTGCTTTAATTCAGTGTTTTGGAGAGTGAGATAAGAAATGTTTATCTAAACTATTATATGACAAATGAATGTGGATGATCAAGTCTTATCTTGATATGATTAAAAGCTTTTTGCATTATTCTGCTGTCTGGTTTCTTGTTAAGTAACTAAATGTGAATTTCCTGAAAACTGAAATGTAAAATAATGCATTAATTAGAAACAATTCCTCCAATTATTAAAGACAAAAGACAAATGTAATTTAGCATGTTTTTATTTCAATATCATCTGGTAAAAGCATAGCCTACATGAAAAGGTTAAACCCTGCATGTTACATTTTGTCATTTCATGTTTGATTTTTTTCATTTTAGACATTTTATGTCCTCACACAGAAGGACCGATGTGTAAAGTAAATGGTGAATGCACCACACAACATTTTTTAAGACTAGGTACAGGTTACTTTAGTTTTTCTTCTTTTGCAATATACAAAATGAGACAGATACAATAAAGCATTAATTTTACAGCTCTTGCTTTAATTAGGAATTTGCTCGTGTTAAGTTGTTGAAATGGTAAAATAAAATGCATTTCGTGTTATGGCGGCATGTAAAAAATAAGGCTGACCTCTATTTAAATCATAAATGAAAGATTCACACCATCATACACTGATGAAAATCTATTCATCTTGTTTTCTCTCATATTAAGTTTGTGTCTGGGAATCTTTTTTTCTGTTTTAGAAATAACTCCTTGAGATGCATCAAATCATTTTTATTAGGGTCCTCAACAAAATAATTCAGTATAAGCACAATTAGACATAACATTTAACAGAAAACAAAAGTAACAGGATAATTAAACAATGCCAAATATGACAAAAACAAAGGGCAGCAATGATTTAAAAAAAAGAGACAAAAATCAAACACCAAAAACAAATCAATGTTAAGTAATAACACACACAAAATCATGAGATCATACTCCAGACTGAGCTTGAAATGGTACGTTAATATGTAAAGTTCTAAAACACAATTATAGAGACATTATTGTGTCAGTGACAGCTGATAAATATGTACAGGTACATTATTCCAATCAGAAGAGGCTTTAAACATAAAGGCTTTTTTTAAGCTCATGATTAGGGACTGAACAGGAAAAAGGGTCTGTTTCAATTAATAATTCGAGGTGAAAGGCACCATAAACTGTTTAAATACTGAGGATGACTGAAATATACATATATGTTTCAAACTGAACTGCAACTATTACTGCCGTCTTGGTATGATGGGCGAGGACAAATTAAGACTTTCACACATTGTTCAATGATGAGTTGTAAAAGAAAAGCCAAGAACAAATCTGCAAAGTGTATTATAAGGTACATAAAAAGGAAGAAGGCTGGTTTTAGCTGCAGCCTGATATACAACATCTGCATAATTTAGTATTGGTAAAATGAGCTGTAATTCAAGCTTTTTTCAACAGTCAGTGAAAAACAATTTCTGGACTGATAAATACCCATTCCAGGGTTAATCTTCTTTACAATATGATTTATATATCATTTCAATTTTTCAAGTTAGAGTGGACAGTGTTCAAAATATAAGTACAATATTTTGTCGATAATAAAAATGACATTAGTAAAAAGCCTCATGATGTTATCCTTGCTCTGCAGAGCTTGTTTATATACACAATATATACACATAGCACATACCCCTCTCCACTTCCAGGTTACTGAATTCTGTAGCCTCCCGGATGGTTTAGTAAGAATTCAACATGTTTTGGTAGCAGATTTTGGTACAGATCAAACAATAATTTATTTTACCAAAACAGGTCATTTAATTGCTAGACTTGCTTCTATCAATATGACAATGTGATTAATGAAAATATAAGCTTTATCCATTTTTTATTTTAATAAATGGTCATTACAGTAATAACTCTAAGACCAAATCCAAAGCCTTTGGTCTCCTAAACTGCTGAAGTTGTGTCTGTTTTTTCTTTTTTCTCTCTTTCTGGACTTGCGACTTGGGGAAGGATGTCAGCTAACTCCACGTCCTGTTTAATTGTGGGCTCAGGCGCTTCCCCTTCTCCTTTGACGTCATGACTGAGAAGATACATTCCTACAACCAAAACGAGCACGATGAACAGCCCCATTCCAATGCCCTAAACCAGAGACCAAAGGAAAAACAGAAAAAGACAAACAAGTTAAAGCTGCTTATCAGCATTGCAATTTTCCTGAATAAAATTAGTGCACTACAGCTGTATGTCAATAAGTACAGCATGGATTACCATGAAATGCTAAGAAGCAGCAAGACATGCATGTCACAACCTAAGAAACGAATACAACTACTCATAACAGCTGAACTTCTTCAGAGCTCACACTCTGCCCTTTCATTACTGACTCCTCTTCTTTACTTCGTTTATTTACAATGACATCTGATATCTCTTATTAATATATTGCTGTTTATACTGTTGTCTTCTCAATGAAAATAAATGTTAAATTTATGAAGACAGGCATTACATGTTTTTGTAAATGTCCAAAAGATGCGTCACTTTAATTGCTCCCACAAGGAATTGTGGGATGGCACGATCTCCTTTGCTTTCATAAAGGACATTATAGTGTATTCTATGCTAAATGAGATAATAAAGGTAGCACTGGTATTTAGTGAATTTGACCAGCTCTTATCATGGCTGCCTCTGAGATACTTCAGGTCATTTCACCTAGTTTGGAACTATCCTAAGGAAAAAAGACTAATGGACCACAGGTCAAGTCATATTTTCAGACCATTTCCTGAAAAATACAAAACAAACCACAGTACTTTGAGTGACATCAGATTGTGCCTTACCTTAGACAGATTAAACATATTTTTAGCCTTATTTTTACAGTCCAACTCTTCTGATGGCGTGGAGTTGGCTGGTTTGCACCATTTCAGAGAGTCATCATCTTCTTGTTTTTCATAATTGCCTAAACAGGGTGTCATTGCACAGGCAAAGCTCTGGCCATCCCAAAGCACAATGTTGATCCAAAATAAGGCAGGGACAATGCTGGAAGCCACAATTCTTCCATTCTCCTTTGAACCCCTCTTACGGTGGAAGCCTTTGATTTTCATCGTGAGCAGAAAGACTGCAACTGCAGGAAAAATAAAATATGCAGCTGATAGAAGACGTGTCATAGGAACTTGGCAGGGGCATGAAAACTCAGCCTCAATGATTTTCTCAAAGCACAGAAGGATGATGCCAAAAAACCCATTTGACAGGGTTGTCTTTAAATGAACCCATCACTGTAGAGGTCCATTTTGTTGTCAGTTCTTCACCCAGGTGAGAGATCATAGCTTGTTGCTCTGCCATAGTTTAATCTGCATTAAAAAAAAGATGAAAGGTCAGAGAGCAGAACAGTCAAGTTAAATATGCCCAATAAAGTTATTCTATAAAACTGGGCATGTCCAAATTCTGGCCCCAGGGTCCAATTGTGGCCCACAGACAGACTTTAAACAGCCTGCAGCATGTCTTACAAAATATGTATTATATGTGGCCTGCCACACAGTATTGATTATTTATGCAATATCACTTAGCATTAGCATTCTCTGTTCACCTCACAATCGCAGGATTGTCACACAGTTAGACACGCAACCAGCAGGATCGACACAGACAGAAATAACGTGTCCCTCCACTTTCAGGAGTCGCTAAAAGTTGAATACATTTTTGAATGGAAGTTGAAAGAGTTGTATTTTTCTCATCTGATTTTTCTTAAAACATCCCAGTATCACATGCTGCCATTTGTTCTTCTGATCTATGTTAATGTTTAAGTTTAGAACATTACTAACAAGATTCTGCATGTGCACCTCCTGCAGCCTACATACCAATTAAACAAGACACAGCGAGCTTACGCACACACGCACGCACGCACGCACGCACGCACGCCCAACTGTTAAAAATGGATCATCCATCAAAGGGCATTTTAGAGTATTTGTAGAGAATATTTTAATATTGTGATCATTTGTGGATTCCTTTGCCCTCAAACACAGATCCTGGTATCAAAGCAGATGTAAAAAGTCTATTGTTCACTTAACATTAACCCTCTGGGAGCACTTTAAAAAAATACAGTGAAGGCCATTAAGGACAGATAGAAAGATATCCACTTCCAAAACCTTTCATAAAAATATTATATAAAAAAATGCTTTTCCCAATGAATCTTTAAATCAACTTCAGTCCTAATCAAAACTATCAAATGATTAAACATTGTTGGTATTTAAACCCTTTAAATGCCAGTTTGAATACATGAGGTCACTGCCATTTTTGACAAAAAAAAACCAACAACAAAAATGACTTATTTTTAAGACAATAAATGAGGGGAGGCTGGGGGCTTTTTTTTTTTTTATCACAGTCTTGTCTTGTGCATTTATAGTTTTTGTGCAGGGTCAGATTTAAAATTTAGGACTCGTTAAAGCCACTAAGGACAAAAATGTCCACTTCCAAAAACCGCTATAAAAATAGTTAAGATTAATATTTTCTTCACTTTTTGGGGTTAAATCTTTCAATCAAGGGGCATCTGGGAGACTTTTTAAAAATCACAGTTTTGAAGATATCAAAGATTAGCAACAACATTGATTTTGATGCATTCATAGTTTTTTGTGCAGTCAGACTTATAATTTAGGATGCATTAAAGATATCAGGGACAAAAATGACTACTTCCAAAAACAGCTGTAAAAATATTACAGATTAATATTTTTTCCCAATTTTGGGGTTAGACTCTTCAGTCAACTTCAGTCCTGATCAAAATGACCAAATTACCATTTATTTTCAGAACTGATGGCATTGTTATCATATGCTGGTATCAGGCACGTCCACATTCAACACACGCAGGTGGTGTCAGTTTACAACGTGACCGGACAGAGTCGGTCCTGTTCAAATATACTAAAGAAATACTGAAGGATAGCATGCTTATAGGATGGGTGGGGAGGTGGATGGTGCCTACAAACAACTGACTTTCATGAGTGAGTTTGGAGATTGCTTCCCCTGTGGATGTGTTTTTTTCTTCACCTTAGCATTGGCCTCATTTGCCTAAACCTAACCAGCCCATCCCAACCACCGTGACAGTCTGCACTGTGGAAACATCAGGATCATGCTGCTTTCTGCCTGCTGTGACATCACAGTGACAGGCTGCATCATCCCACCACGTGCATTCGTTGACATCACTGTAACAGCTTCCTGGTGAACAGCTGACGCAGAAGGATACCTAAAACATCATAGGTAGACTCTCAAGTCCTGACAGAATGGCACCATGTGATGAGTAGGGAGTGAGAACATGTTGGGTATATTGAATAATATCTTATGATGAGTGTGTGTGTGTGTGTATGTGTGTGCGTGCCTGCGTGCGTGCGTGCATGCGTGTGTGTGTGCGTGCATGCACATGTGTGTGCATGCGTGTGTGAGAAAGAGAGAGAGAGAGGAAGTGAAATTGCAAGGTGAAAATTGTAAAAATATTTCTGCACACTGTACAAGTACACACACACACACACACACACTCACACACACACACACACACACACACACGCACACACTTCCTGGCTGAGACCACACTTTGACATCTGTACCAACACACCTACATCATATTAGTTGCGTAGATTTATTGTGGTGCCTGGCAGGGCTCCAAAATTCAGCAGAAACCAAGAAATTACAAGCATTTCATGCATAGGGTTATGATGGGAAAAATGATTAAGATGTAAAAATGACAAATTTTACTACTTTCCTCCAAAATAAAATCCTGACATTACAGAATGCATCATTATATTCTGTAATGGCTGTGAGTTTCATAAATGTGTGTTTTCATTTTTTTCCATTTGTTTTCATTTGAAAACAGTAACCTCATGTAAACAAACCGGCAGTTAAAGGGTTAAAATCCTGAAAGTAATTGAATGTTTGGTAGTTTTGATCAGGACTGAAGATTTGAGGAAAAAAGATATTATTCTGAAATATTTTTACAGCAGTTTTTGGAAAATGTCATTTCAGTCCACAATGGATTTAACAGGTTTTTAATTATAATAAATAAATAAATGTTTGATAGAGTTTTGATCTGCGCTGAAGTTAAGCCTCCCCTCATTTATTATATTAAAAATAACTCATTTTTTGTTTGTTTTTTTGGTCAAAAATGGCAGTGACCTCATGTATTCAAACTGGCATTTAAAGGGTTAAAATACCAACAATGTTTAATCATTTGATAGTTTTGAAAAAGATTCAAGCCAAAAAATTTGGGAAAAGCATTTTTTTAATAGTATTTTTATGAAAGGTTTTGGAAGTGGACATTTTTGTCCTTAATGGCCTTAAAGGGTAGTACATTTATTCACAGTGTATTATAGACCCAGTACAAAAATTTAAATTGGAATTTCAAAATGTATCAAGATGAAAAACTTCCTACAAAAAAGCATATTATATGCACCAACACAGCCAAAATGATTGCAAAAACAAATGTGAAAAATGATCCATTTGGACAAAAATGTCCATAATGATCCCAGACGGTTAAGAACAGACAACATATATACTGATTCGTTTATTTTAATATGCATCAGAAACATAAAATGTAGTCTTTTTGTAATCGCTTAAAAAGTACTTACGTGTCACAAACAGCTTGGTGTCTTGTCTGATTACCAGAGTGATTGAGTGTGTATTTATGGCTGAGCAAAATCATCCTGACGTTCACTGATGGTTTGAAACGCCCTGTTGGGACCAATTTCACAATTTGTCGTTCACTTCACCAGTCTGAACATATTCCAAAACACTGTTCCCATATCAGTAAGCCAAATTCCCACTGGAGTGGACAATTAAGTCTGTCTATCTACCTACCTTTTTTTCTGCCTCACCTTTCAGTTTTTAGCAACTTTATCCATTTTATTTGTATTTACATTCCAATTACTCTGATTTTTCTGTCTTGTTTTATGTATTTCCTGCTTCTGACATCACACGATGGACCGATCCACTTAATTGGGGTGGGGGCAGGAGACGACGGCTGTTATCACCGCACCTGCCCTACAGTATTGGTGGGCTATTGACAGTTTCGGGACCATATAACCCTGACTCAGGATTGTCCAAAGTCTGGCCCTCGGACCAATTTTAAAAGGCCTGCGGCTTGACTCTTATAATAGTATATGTGGCCTGTCACTCAATATCGGTTAATCATCATGATCACTTTGTATTTTTAGCCTTCACTTCTCAACTGCATGACTATAGCACCATTTGTAGACATGCATCAGTGGGGTATTCCAGAAAGGAGGTTAAAAAAAACTGAGCCTAACCCTGAACTCTGAGTTGATTTACTTCAAGACGGGAAACTCTGGGTTTTCGGTTACAGAACAGCTGATCTGAATGAGTTCAGTCAACTCCGAGTATATTCACCTTGAGTTTAGCGCATGTATGTCCTTAATAAAAAGCCATCATCAGTGGAGCCCCGGTACTTCGATTCACCATGGTAACTGCTGAGAAAAATAGATCAAGCTACTTTGCCTCACTGGAATTAGAGGTCCTCATGCTGCCTATGGCGAATATGAGCCCATATTTAGAGAGGAAAGTCACACAGCTGCAGCAAAGGAGAGAGAAGTGGCATTCGAGAAAATCGCTGACTGTGTCAATGCATAAGTGTGACACGTGTCCATTGACTTAAGATTTAACCGCACTTTTCACTACAGGTGAAAAAGTGGTGGATTGAATAAATTCAGACTTTCATTTAGGTGCAGTCCCACAGGGGGAAAACACACATGGAAGCAACTGAAAATGAAATCTAAAAACATCATTCAGGAAGGTACGGCATAATTTCCTCAGCCATGAATGTAGGCCGACCTCACTTTGGTTTTATTCATATTTGACGTTAAACAAAGTAAATATTCATTCAGTGTCTATTTCAACATGAAATAATTTAAACCCCCAACAGAATGCTGTTTTAACATAAATATGTCCTCTCGCCAAATATCCTGCTGAGTCAATGAACATTTGATATTGATATAAAGCACACACCGTCAACACAATATTAACTTTCTTCATGGGACTGAGAATTATTATGATGATTGTGTATTAGATTATGGTGCATACGAATATGGGGATGGTATTTTTATTCAGCTAACTGACATGTGATTATTGATTTTGTTTTCTTTCTTTTATTTCATGTTGGTATTTCAGTTTTTTGGATGCTTTTTATATTCAATTCATTATTGGAGTTTTGTTTTATTTTACTTTTTAATATATTCATTCTATATTTCATTTTCTAAATGTTATTTTATATATATTGGAGTCACTCATTTATAGACTAAAATGTGATGATGTGTATATGAAAATTCAATAGTAACATTTGAGTTGCAACAGAAAGGCAGTGTGTGAGACTGGATATGTGTGTAATTTTATTAAGATAACTGATTAAGTGTAATGAAAAACAGTACTTTTCTAACATATTCTTATGGGAATGAGAGCACATCCAATCGAGGTGAAAATCCTCTCCTGACATAAAGCACTGCGTAATAATTGTGCTTCTATCTGATATCTATCGGATTGCGAAGATACAGACAATCCATGTCTGACAGCTTGCTTCAGGTGGGAGGAGACAGGTAGAAAGTCTGTGTTTCTTCTAGAAAACATCTCTTTTTGAAACAGATAACACAGTTTCCCTCATCTCAGGGTTAACATGTTCAGAGTTTTAACATAACCTGCTTTCTGGAACCCCCCCAGGTAAGAAGTAATGAGTTTTCATAAACAGACAGTAAGCTAGCTAACTGAACAGTTACCTGAGAGCTGTCATTTCCTGATACGAACCAGACACGGCCACAGCAAAGACATGTAAAGTGAACAGCGAGGAACGATGCTTCAGGAATGGGGGACAGCTGAATACCATTTCACTGAAATATGAAACCATTGCGTCTTTGTTTTGTTGATGCAAAAAGCAGTTTGTCCCCAGGAAAAACGTATTCTGTAGAAACAGCAACCACCTGAGTCAGCATTATCACTGCATCTGTGAACATGCAAATAAAAAAACACAAGTGAAAGGTTTCTCTGTGAAAATATGGGCAATTACATTAGAGAGTAATTTACGTGTTAGAGCGGAGATGAAAATGCAGCAGGTTCCCACACGTTGTCAGGTGTGTGCTGATAATTGCCTTGTTCCTTGGAAAATTGTTGTAACCGTTGACTGATTTAAGGTTTGGAGTGAAAGTTGACTGTTTGATTGAACTGAACTGTTTTACAAACTACAAACTATCGGACTAGGAACAAAATTTGGCCCTGGTTGAAAGTGTTTTATCAGTTAATATGACAGCGTAATGTTTGAGTGCAGTTTTTTTGTCTGATATTGATCGTGGCAGTCTGTGTGACCTACAAAGTGTGTCAGACAATGTGGCAATTGCCAGGTTTGCCCTTTGGCCAGTCCGAGCCTGCGGGCTATAGTTTAAAAATGTCAGCCAAGTAAATCTGATTGTTATTTTATGCATTCTAAAATCTTATCTACATACACAGAGTGCAGCTGCCACACTAGTCAACTCTTTAAATTCCCAACACGATCTTATCCCTACTCATCCTATTTTGCTGATCGGGCATCTGCCCCAAAGGGTAACTTTTGCTTTGTATCATGATGCAAACTACTTGGGTGTGGTTTTGGAAAAAATGGTGGCTGTCACCAAAAACCACTTGGCTTGTAGTGCCACAAACATGGCAGCAGTGTTTCGCCCCCCAAAAAAAGACACCCAGCTTTGGGAGGTGAAAAGGAGTCAAGGATAAACCCCAAGCTTTCAGCTCTCCTCACCATCTCAACTAACCCCTGAGGTTCCTCTCTGAGTGAAGACTTAGGTAGGGTTAAAAAAAAAGCCTTTATTTTTCTTTGTATGTTGTTCATGAAGGGAGCTAAGACAAGTCATTTTTAATTTATATTCAATATATTTCTGGTTACATGTTCCAGTTTTTCCTTTAATATTCTCATAGACTCATGCTTGTACTCTTTTAGTTATTTTATTCATTTAAGCTCACATACTCATTTATGCATTAATGTACTTAGGTACCCATACATAATTATTTTTTTGATATTGTACTCATTATTTTACAGCCTTTTGCAACCTGAGAGTGTGTGTCTGTAGGCTGGGCACTTTTCACAGGAAAAGAAGGAATCAAAACAAAACGGTGGTGCAAACACAGGAAGGGATAAAAGCCAAATATATCGATACTTACGGGCCCAAAGCAGGATTTGAGTGGGGAGCCTCCTCATGGTCGCATGTTGCCACTCCTCATGTCAATGAACTAACTTGTGTATTGTATGTATTAGTGTAAGCATGCATAATGTGGGACCCATTAGCAGCAACACTATAAATAACCTAGAATAAATACAGTATTTATAATTTACCCTTTCAGTGCTGCACCCAAGCAAAAATTAGGCTACATTTCTGTTATTCCATGGTCATGAGGTCTGGGACTCTCAGTTTTTAATGTCAAGTATTTTGTATATATAATAAACTTTAGTTGTACAAGATATACTTTGTTATATAGCTGTCACCAACTTTGTTAACCCACTGTAATCCTGTGTCAGAGGCAAGAGAATATTCTCCACACAAGAGTATAAAAAAGTAGAAGAGGATAGAAATTCACCCTACGGCCCTACACACACACACACACACACACACACACACACACACACACACACACACACACACTTAACTTAAGAGAAACACTGCTCACAACACACAAAGCACAGGAAGTAGCACTGCACACTTACAGAACTCAGTATAAAAATCATATACAGAGCTGGACCTTCAACTCAGACAAAATTTAGCCAGACCCACCCGAAAAACAGCAATAACAAGAAAAATTTTGCTAAGGGTAAACGGCAGACAGTCAGGGAGGTTGCCACTTCTGCAGGTGTCTGTCATATGCAGATGTCACATGTCAAACCCAGTAGAGGGTAGCAAACACCACACAATGATGACAGAATATGTTTTTATGAGACTTGTCAAACTTGTACTGAATGGTAGATAATTGCCATGTACTCCGTTAGCACCTACTTAAATAACATTTTTTGGTGATGCTCGTCCAGCTGTAGGGCCACTCTGGTGTCCCCAGAAGACAGCTCACATCTGCATCTTGCAGATGTGAAGCTGAATCTTGGTGACAATGTGCTGACTTAGTTAGGTTGGAAAGGTCAACAAAACCAGCATTAGCCCAGGCAGATGACATGCCAGTTGAAAAAAGCAGGCAACTCCAGCAAAACTGGTCTTTTATTTTTAATAAGTAATTCCTACTCCGCTAAAGCCCGCCTCTCAAGCAAGCCACAATTCCAGTCTTGTCTGCCATAGTGATGAACATGATGTGCTAATTTACAATCAAGTTAGCTTTGGCCTTCGGGAAGGCCCTGGGCGCTGATTTTTTGAGGTTCCCTTTATAAATCATTCATTCAAGTGTTACTTTCTAAACAAAAACACAAGGCCATGGCTCTTTCGCAGTGATGAAGTCCTGAGCAATGACCAAGCCACCTCTAACCTTTGCACTGCCTAGCAACAACAGCCCCAAAAAATCTGATGGGATGACTATTGTTCAAATGTCATCGGGACAGTAATCCTCTCATTTATTAAGTAAACTTCATACAAAATGAGGGCAAAATTACAGTTAGATGAGAATCACTATTAAATCAAAGACATTGAACATGACATTTGAAATACATATATGTTGAAGGCCCTGAGGGTTCCCCTCCGCATAATGAACATCAATCAGTAAGGACCACTGCAAACAGTAGACTGTATAAAGATGCAGATACATATATTCTTACATATAGTTTATGGTCAGGGCCACCAGGGGGAGGCAGAGGGCCACACAGCCACCAGCGCAGCCTCCAAATGAGCGTCGAGCCGAGTGTCAAATTTACCAAACTCTACTTTAAAACATGCTTAATTCATACCAACAGAAACGTAACAGCAAGACAACATCTAACGTTAAACATTAAAGTATTTTAGGTTCACTTATCTCGGGCAGGAGGGGGTGTAGCGTCAGGCCGGCGAGGACAGACCGACGCTTCAGACAGCGGGAGGTTTTAATAAAGTCTCAGTGAATCGCTTCATGAAGACATGTCAAGGCCCGGTCCCTCACTACCTAAATGAGGCGTCCAGCCTTTCCTGCTAAGTTGTCTTTGCTTCCGGCTGACACGGACTAGACATTTCAGACTTTCCCACGTGCTGTCCGGCAGTTCAAAGCACTCTTCCCGCGTGCGCCTCCACACACCGAGCACAGGTGAAAGTCATCAGTCATCAGTGCTCAGGTACACCGGAAGTTCTCCTCACAAGCGTCCACAGGAGGCAGAGACCCTCCCCCTCATTTCCTCATCACACTGCCAATGACACCAGGAGATTGTTTTTAATTTTAAAAAAACTACAGCTACTCATTAATAAAAGATAATAATTTTACGTTTGGGTTACCAGGTTGTGAAAAATCCCTTTATTCTCTTCAGTAGGACATTTACCCTTCTGCAAAACCTGACTCTGGACCAAAATCAATCTTTTACATATTATCTACATTTATAACTCATTGATGGCTCAGTGGAAAGTGTTACATTCTTAAGTATTTAAGCCTATTAATCGACATATGAAACTCACTCCAGTGCTGAATTACCAGCTCAGCAAATAAGACCTTTAGCGCATCGATGTGTCCAAAAACAAGAGGAAGAGGAAAGGTTTGAATTGTGCAGAATGCAAAAAAAAAAAAAAAACGCTTGTGAAAAGGACAAGCTACACTTAAAAAACAAACAAACAAAGAAAAAACAACAAAAAAACAAGACTGCATCATTGAGCAACGGTTTAAGATTAAGCAGTTTTACAAAAGTGATACAAATATACAAAATTTTAAAAAAGGTGAAAAAGGTGTGTGCATTACAAAGCAATCGATGAAGTGTTATGGATCTTTGTAGGCTGAATTAAGAGTTGTTTAAGGTGTTTTTTTTTTTAAATATATAACAATAATGTAGATGTTGATTGTGGTGATGGAAGAAGCTTGTACCAAAGATATGGTCCTCTAGATTTGAATGAATATTGATTAAGGGAAGCCAAAGAAGTTAATCCAACTATTAACTCCACTGGTATAATATTGGCTTTTTGGAAATACAGATTATTTCTCGTTTAAATTTTGTTGTGTAGGATAATCCTTTTTTTCTTGAATCTAAGAAAGAATACGTTGTGTCCATCTGACTCTGTTTAACCTCTGAGAACACCGTAAGTGCTGAGGGGAAAGTTACTGCAGCAAAATGGCCACAAGAGGGAACCACAGCTACATTTTTAGAGTGGTTGTGTCCATCTTTCTGAGGACCTAATAAATTCATCCCATGTTCACCTTTATCTGTACCCTACAAATCATCCATTCTACATTTATTTTCTAATGAAGCTCCTTTTCAATATCCAGTCCTGATTCATGTTAGAGTGATATTTTAGTGTACACAAATCTCATGTTGTAGGACAAAGCTGAACTTGAGCTGATGAAAGAGTGAGTAAGTTTATGGCTTTATTCTCAGCTTGTCTACTAACGTTAGCTGCCAAAAAAAACCAAAACATAATCTCTCATTATTAAGAACAGCAACATTTATTTAACATGATATAAAACAGATGGAATATGAACATTTGCAAATCAAATCTATTATGTAACCATACGTTGGATACATCTTTCCATCCTGCAGTACCATGTACATTATATACACAGTAAACCTCTGATAATTACACTTTGTACACAAACACACGCGCACACACACACACACACACACACACACACACACACACACACACACACACACAAAATTGGATCTGTTAACATCGTATCTTTATTGCTTTTTACATGTGCTAATCTTTTTCATTGTATTTAGTTCCAAGACCTCAAACTAACGTGTCGTAAAATAGAACCAAACTCTGATTTATTTTTCCTTCTCTCAGTTTAAATATATCTCTCAGGAATAAAAAAAAGACAGTATAGAGTGATTGAAACATTCACATATGTGTCGGCAACAATGCGACAGGGACTGC
Source organism: Plectropomus leopardus (assembly GCF_026936395.1). Taxonomy (NCBI): domain Eukaryota; kingdom Metazoa; phylum Chordata; class Actinopteri; order Perciformes; family Serranidae; genus Plectropomus; species Plectropomus leopardus. The sequence goes on along the minus strand of NC_142182.1, from coordinate 30,624,135 downwards.
AGAAGATCCCGTTTTTAAATAATTACAACCCAGACACAGGAAAAATTACAAATAATCTTTGTCTGCAGCAATAAAGTGGCTCCTCCTTTCTTTGTAATGGAGGGATCTACATCTCTTATAAACTCATCTCTCTCATTGATAGATGTTCTTTACAATAAATGGATAAATATGAATGGTTAGCGCATAACCTATGTCTGAAAAACAAAGTTAGTATCTTATAAAAGACTTCAGTGAATTAAAATGATGTGGATATATGTTGAAACCTTTCAGGAGAGGTGGTAAAACATATGGAAAATGTGTCCGAAACATGTTTTCATCGGCTCTTATTAGGCTCAAAACAGAGCTCAGTCTATTGGCCTCATATATATACAGAGAGACATTAACCCAAATTCAAACAAGAACCTAATAAAACCATATAAATTATGAAAAATAAACTTAAAAACCATGTAAAAACTGAAAATGGAACTGCAACAATAACAGTATCAAAGCTGTGTTGTGTGGCGCCCCAAAGAGGGGAAACAACAGAGAAATGAGAAAGTGTTGTTGGTGGCGTAAGAGCTTAAGACGTCACAGTGAGCATACAGAAGTCAGAGGATAACACCCCAACGTACAGAGCAGGCAGTTTCACTCTCTGTAGGCCGTGGCCTTGTGCTGATGTCCTCGGGGAAGTCTTCAGGGGCGTCTTTACACCTCCACTGCTGTTCCCTTCATGTGTAGGTTTTCACTGAGGCCAGAGCCTGTGCTGCAGAGAGAGAAAGGGAGAAGGGGGCAAAGGTCAATTTACACTCCAAAAATGTTACTACACAAAGGTTATGTAACATTTCCACAACACTTAGTTTGACTACACACTCAGTGGCCACCTGTAGAGTCTAATGCAATCCAGTACAGCTGCTTATATGCTGAAGCATTTAGCTCATAGTAAGGGTCGACAGATTATCGGCCTGGCCGATTATTGGGGCTAATTATTTGGCATTTTGCTGTTTATCTTTGTCGGCATGTTATTTTAATGATCACCAATAAAATCAATTAAATGTAGTTAAAAAGTGCAAAGAAAACGTCAGCATCGTCTTATTTTATATATACTCAAACTGTCAAACTAGGCAGTGCTGGAGTGACTTCTAGCTGCAGCCCTTTGCTGTATGTCATCCCCCCTCTCTCACACCTTTCCTGTCATCTCCAGCTGGCTTGCTATTAAAGGCCAAAACACCCTGAAAAAATAATCTTAAAAACAACAACAAAAACTTTGCCTATTTCTTGCCTCAAACATTTCTGGAAACATGGTGCAGTGCACTGCAGTGTTTTGTCTCGGCATGACTGTTTCCATCATGGCAGCCAGGTCACAAAATTTTTTTCATTTTACAGCACTAAACAATGTTTCTAAAAAAAATTAAGCAAGAATTAAGGCATTAACAGAATCTTGATTCACATTTGATTGGCGTTGCCTGGTTGGACCGCACTTCTTTGAGTCGTAACTGACAGCTGCATTGGAGACCCCTCAGCTCTGATTGGTTGTTCATGTGCGGTAATGCCATTAAGGAGCACTAAAAAGCAATAAAGTGGGCAGAGGCATGATTTTTCCCATAAGTCTCATTTAGTGCTGTGTGAATTGAGAAACAGTTTGAGCAGATATGACAAAAAGTTGCGCTTTATTAAAGTTACCTACTGCAGCCTTAAGTCACTATCTATCGCCGAATGAGGTTACGCAATAGTGAGTGCGCTATAGCCCACTGAGGAAAGAAAGACTTTGCATCTGCAGTATTACAAACTGGGTGTCAAGGGAGACATTCCTGGGAGAAATCACAAGCACAGCACAGTCATTAATAACCTGCTCTTACACACTGAAACACACATACACATGCACCTTCAATGCTGTGGTAGCCTGCCAGCTGCAGGGCTTATAAAATCAGCCGGTATAAATTCCAATCACTGACCCAAAAAAATGTGCTAATCAACCATCCAAACTCGACCTGATGTGGAAACCGCCAATTTTAAACATTATAACAGCACAATTTTCCGGACTGAAGAAGAGCAACAAGGACCCAGTGTGGCAGTGTTTGTGCATTTGACAGAGAGACAAACAGAAGTTATGCACTACTTTGTCCTTTTTTTACCCAACTTGACTGAGCGGTGATATCTTTTAGTAGTTTTATCTGAACGTGCAGGTTGTGGTTCAACTCTCACATCACGATCAGCCTGGTTTCAAGCCATCAAACACTGCAGTTACTGCTTATCGCCATAGGTGCCGCCAAAGAGAACAAAGTGGAGATCTTAGAGATTTTAACTTAAACTCTTACCTAAGTAATAACCATATGATTTGATTTAGTCAATTTTGAGAATGTCAACAAAAACTGATGATTGTTAAGTTTGTAAAGGTGGACTTTATGGCTGAGCTGTGCAATAAATTGCATTTGATTGTGTCTCTATTAAAGCAGCCACTGAGTGTCTATGACAGTCATCTGAGTCTTATTATAAAAGAAATATTGTAAAATGGGAACAAATACTGGCCCTACAGCATCATGTGACTACTCAGACTAGAAAGAGAAAGAAATACCACAACGTGAGAAAGAATTGTGGTTCTACAACAACAGAATACACACACATAACAATGGTTTCCCCTCTTCATACTTAAACATCACATGCTTTTTCTCCTCACGGACAACAATAAAACACTGAGAACACTTTAGCATTGTGAGTTTGGACAAAACAGGTTGATGAAGGCCCTTACTGGTGCTACTACACACACATGAAGTGAGACCCGTCAGTGAGTTGAGGGGGTGTGTTAGGAGACTGTGGAAGGGGTGGTGGGGAGGAGGACGACGGGCTTTTCACTGCAATGAAACAAAGCGACATGTGGAACACACGCAGGCACACACAAAATAACAAAAACACTTTACATCACAGAAAATAATCACATCAAGTCAATGGAATAAATGAGGAAACTACTGTAATGATACACAATGGGAGCAGCTGCAGTTTCATAAATCACAATGGAAAGTAGCGATCTTTAAGATCATGCTCATGCTGACTTCTGTTTTATCGCATGCATTCTTTTGATCAGCCACCACCTCCTCCCTCTGCTCTCTAGAGATGTACCTGCAACCAGCTTGCTGCGTTTGGAGGCCTCTGCTGCCAGCTCGTAGGAGATATTAATCATCTTCTCTTTCTCCTGAACGGTAACCTCTACTTCAGTGTCCTCCTCTGGGCTCAGAGCCATACTGGGTAGCACATTCTGCATGCTGGGAGCACACATACACATTTATGATATGCAATATCCAGCTGTAATTGTAAACATAGTATTTCTTGAGAAAAATAGAATTACCCCGGGACAGAGAGCTATCTCCTTTAAATCAGCTCAACAGGGCTGACATTTAGAATAAAATGTCACAGTGGCGAGGAGATGAGAGCAAGAGCTTTTCTGCACATCTAAGTCACTGATCTGCATGGGAAGAGCAGGCAGAGTGGCCTCTTCTGAGCCATCTATGGCAATGTCCTGCTATGACCCCATACTTATTCCTCACTTCTAGAAAGAATTTCATGCATGACCTCTGCTGGGAAATATCACTGCTCCCCTGCAAAGACAGCCCTTTGTCCAGAGGATCCTCATCTATTATCAGAGGTTAGCCGAGCTTCTATTAAAACGTTATTGGTGCGGACAGATCATGATGAAGTGTTTACCTGTTTTTGGCTATGAGGGCTTTGATACGATCAACTTTCCTCTGCTTATCAGCCTCCTGCTCAGGGCTCAGGGCCTCCTCAGGGTCTGACTCCACATAACGCTCAGGAATCAGCACTTTGTCAGGCACAGAGAGCTGAGGAAACACAACACAAAGAAACACTTTATAGAGCACACGTCGCACAAAACAAATAAAATGTTTGTGAGAAACTGTTGTGAAGTTTCTTTCTAAACTTAAATGCCTGTGCTTGTGCTTTACAACTAAAAGAAAAACAAGCTAGAAAGGTCAACGGTAAAAATATGCAGATATGAATCGGAAAATGACATTCATAAACAAATAACAGATGGTCCTCGTCATCATTATCAGCGCAGGGAGGCTGTTCCACATTTTGGGTGTGTAAGAACTAAATGGAGCATCACCGTAGGCTTTGTCCTCGAGCAAAAAGCACTTAATGTGAGATATTCTGCAGCATGCAGAGATCAGTTGGGAACATAAGCTGTAAGGAGTTTATTGATGTAATCCAGAGAAAGGGCATGAACCCTTGTAAAAACAGCAAGAAGCCTGTTAAAATCAAGTGTATGGCTCATAGGCAGCCTATGGAAATAATTTAGTAAACAGTGTAGTGGCACGCACCTGCCTTTGAAAAGAAAATCCTGCCTACAGCGTTATGCAAAAATGTGAGTCAACAAATATAATTTTTTGTTGTTTCGATAGTGAGATATGGTGTCAAGTGCACTGTGGCCCACAGCACCATGGTTTTTCATCCAGCAATAGGATCATTATCATTTTTGAAATTCCCTGACAAAAAGACAAAATTATGTATTATTTTCCTGATAATTTTCTTTATGCACAGTTATTAAGCCTGTGTTTAATGAGTGTGATAGTAAGAGGACAAGAGATGTTTTAATTTCACTAATACTGTGTGGTTGTGTCCATTTCTTTAATTATTCCACTTAAGTTTTAAACTAGAATTACCGCCTGCAGTTACAGTTTACATCTATGTCTGTCCAGACTTGTATGTTGCCATGACAGCTGACAATGGCTCAAATATGGATGTTGCTGCAAAGAAGCTCTGAATTCTAAAACACGGATGCTTCACACACAAACTCCTCCTGGCAGCACAGAGGATCTATACCATCAGTACATCTTCAAAATTAGTGTCATCACTTCAGTGTCCGACTAAATGTCTCCCCTTCTGTTCCTGAGTTATGACGTTGAAAAATGACCAGAAAAGTGCAGAATATTATTATGTCACTGTCAAGTTGACCTTTTGGATATAAAATGTCATCACTTGATTGTTTTATATCTTTTACACATTTGTCTGAAAATAACATAAAAGTGCTTTTAAAAAAAATTATATAAATAGTTTTCTGCTAAATAATAAATACAGCAACTTCTGAACAACTCATATCAATTTCAGGGTTTAAATAACAGCTTCTGGTCAGGTCCAACCCACTTATGATTTGAGCCACACCTGCTCTCAGTAAAAAATACGCCCATTCTGAGTACTCATAGGAATATAGATCATTTAGTTAGTTGAACAGATACAAATACAGATTACAATGTACTCACTCATCAATTAGTAGCATAAGAATTCTTGTATTTTGTGGGGTCATTGTGACTTTTGACTTAAGACCACCAAATGTTATCAGCATCAGAGATCACAGTGGCCTTGATTTTTGACCATGAAAAATATAATCAGTTTATCCCTGAGTCCAGGTGGATGTTTGTGCCAAACTTGAAGAAATTCCTAGATGGCGTTTTTGAAATATCACACTCATGAGAATAGGACGGATGGATTGATGGACAGACATCCTAAAACATAATGTGTCCAGCCACAGTTGTTGCCAGTGCAGACGCTTAAGTAGCAGTTTTTAAGAATCAAATCTACAACACCTGACATGATTCAGTAAACATTTCTTAAATAATTTCTAATAATATTAGCCCTTTCAGCCTGATGATTAAGACAGCGGACTGCTGTGCCTTACCTCTCGGTCCATATTTAAGTGGTCAGACTGCGAGGCTTCTTTGAGACGGGCAATCTCCTCGGCAGGTGTCTCCTGCTCCCTCACCACCTCTTGCTGTCTGAGTGAGGCCTCCAGCTGCTGAATGTCACTGCTTATCCCCTCATCTCTGCGCCTTACTTGGGACTAAAAAAGACATAAAGGGGAATAATGCAGAGTGGTTGAGTTACATGACAGAACTCTAGGATTTTATATCAGCCTACTCTGAACTTAAGTGCTGCTTTAGTGTCCGCAGTGCTCGTCCAATACCTGCATGCTGCGGAAATGGTTTTCTTTAGTAAATGAGTGACTGCGAGAGGGCGTGTTCTCCTGGCTGCTTCCCCGGATGTGGAGGCCTTTCTTTTTCTCCCTGAGGGCACCCTGCTGGTGGCGGCGGATCCTCTCCAGCTGCTCCTCCACGCTCATCCTGGGCCGGCCGCTTTCCACAGCACACAGCTGCTGCTCCACCGCGCTGCGTGGACGCTCCTGTAGGCCAGAAGGGGACAACCACAGGCATGCACCCACACCACAGAGGGACACAGAAACATAAACAACACACAAAATAAAAAGAAGTTAACAATGCTGTAGCATGCAACAAGACAAATGTCGCCATGGTAATTTTTACTACACAGAGCCACAGTTTGGGTGTGTAGCTTAATGGCGTCATGGTGTGGTTTGGTCAGATCTCAATGCAGCATTTGCAGTGAACACATTGGTTTGATTTCTTTCTAAAACATGGGGAAAAAGGCAAAGACCAAGCGGGCGAGAAATATCCTACAGATTGGCAAGATATTAGTAAAAGATGATGAGAAATTTACCCAAAAGTTAATTTTAAAAGAGAGGGGATGATTATTCGAAAATTGTCCATAAAAGAGAACAAATTTACAGAAAACAATCTTTTAAATTAATATTAATAATCTTAATAATAAAATAAAAGCACATTTTTTCAGTCTTTTTTATTACATCATTTCGTGTCTGTTGGCTTATTTTCAGGTTATTTTATTGTAACTTAAACTTTTTTGCCAATCTTTCAGCAATGTTTCATTTAGTTGCTCATACCCTTCTCCCCATGTTTTTGAAAGAAATCAGGCCAATTTGTTTTTAAAGGGTTAATTTGACCAAGTAGAACAATCACATCTCCTTCAGCATTACTGAATGTATTGGAAAAATGTTTTGCATCTTTAAACAAAGAAATCAGGATTGACGCAACAACCACATTCTGAAACAGCTCTTTAATGTTCACTCTCTTAGAACCAAAACCTGACAGGCTGCACACGCACGCACGCACGCACGCACACACGTACGCACGCACGCACACGCACGCACGCACGCACGCACGCACGCACGCACGCACACACACACGCACACGCACACACACACACACACACACGCGCACACACACAAACACACACACAAACACATGCTACTGCTGGCACACATGGCTGTACTCTGAGAGGCTGTGGGTCTGTTAATGTCTGAGCAGGAGAGGATGATGTTGTGAAGTGAACTGAAGAGAAGTTGTTCACTTTCAGGTTTGTGGCGTGCTGGAGGGGCTGGCAGATCTGGATTTAGTCCAGAGCCTGAGGACGCAGCTTCCACTGTCCAGATTGTTCAAGAGGCTGGTGTCCAAAGGCCTCAGCTGAACTGTAAAGGACTGTGACACATTCTCTCAGAACCAGAGGCTATATAGCCTGCAGGGAAGACTGCAGTACTGTATGTGTGCATGTGTGTGCAGCTGACAGTTCACATGGGTTCATTTATACTATATGTTCATCTTTTTTTCCAAACACAAACACATACTGACACACCAAAAAGAGGACACACCCCACAGTGTGGTGCAGTAATGACATGGTGAGTGTATTTCAGTTGATAGTGTTTGAGGCTGGAAACTGTGTAAACCAAACTTGGCATCTATTTTATGACAGCCTGGCTTTAGGAGCATGAGTCACACCCTGGTCATGTGATGAGTGGCCTCTTCTGCTACTTGTTGACTTTCAACTAACAGCTTAAAGCTGGAGTAGACAGTTTTATTTTGGATCATTGGGCAAAAATCTATAAACATTGAGCAAGTTGTTATATAGGTGGACTGAGAGAGCACTGGACATTGGCAAAGACTGCCTACACTGCAAATCAAGCCAAAAAAGGATGAGTTATCTAAAAGAGATTTTAACAATAAAAAAATGTTTCAATATCAGCAGGCATTTAAGAGATGGAGAGAAAATGCTGGTAATAGTTTAGCTCTCTGCAAAATGGGGTCAAAGATTCACAGCTGCAGCATCAAGTCCACATTAATTCATCTAACATTAGCTAGAGCCTCCGATCACAGTGTCCTCTGCCTCACTGCCTACGGCTCCTACTTCTACAGCTCCAGAGACGAACCTCCAGTTGGGGGCCACAGCAACATGGATCCAGCCAGTGAAAACCCCAATCAGAAATCTACACAGGTTAGACCCAGCACATCTGCTGGCCACCAGCCAGCTGTGACCCCCGGCACTGACAGCTTTAATGGTTATGTATCATGAAGGAGCAATCAAAAATCGACCTGTTTCTGATAATTTTGTCTGCAATTGTTGCCATGCACTTAAGCCCACCACATTATTGTAACCAAATAACTGCCTTTCTTATGTCAGTGTCTGTTTAGTTACCTGCCTCTGTGTGTGTGTGTGTGTGTGTGTGTGTGTGTGTGTGTGTGTGTGTGTTTGTTTGTTTTGTTTCGGATATGACTTTAAATAAACTAAATAAAATAATTAAGAGGAAAGAAAACACAATTCAAGAAAATTAAATGGTGGCCAGTTGCCCACAGGAGGTTTACAATGATAAGAGAACAAGAAAACAAGAACACAAAAGAGCAAAAAGCAATCATTATGATTATTGTTGTGCTGCTAAGAAACGGGGTCTGGTTAGCCACACAAGAAAATAAGTGCTAGAGAGTTAAGTCATTTTTACATGTTAAATATAGCATCTGACAACTGATGGCAATATCTGGCAGCATCCAGTGGTCTAATAGGTTTACCAGCAAAACTAGCACATATATGCAGGTTTTTTTTACATGGGGGAAAAATTTGTTACAAATAGGAAATGGACTCCCTTTCCTTAGCCAGTAAACCAGAGCTGTGTGCATGGCTAGAGACTGCAGTAGATGAATATATGGGCTGTAAAACTAATTTTTAAATAGTAGAAAGCAGCATGGATGCCCGTGAAAATGTGGATACTTTAAAAGGAATTAAATCTGTTGCTGATTCAATCTCTCTTTTAAACTTGTGCAGACTAAATTGGAATTATGTTTTAGCACTTCTTAGAAAAAGACGGACGAAATTTGTGGCAGTGCATCACTGCATGATGCCGAAAAAGGGGTACAAATTAGCAAGTCGTGTTTTTATCATTGCCGATCGCAGCTGGAGGCGATAAATGGCCGTCACTACTGTAAAGTCATTTGTCCTGGAAATGTATGCCGATAGTAACCTTTCCCACTGAAGACAAAAGCCATGTTAGTAGATGTTAGTGGATTTTTTTTTGTCCGGTGGGAAAGGGGCTTTAGACTCACCGTCCTGGGGTCTGGCCTCTTGCCCTTCCTTAAGGTGACATATGAAGCTATGGAGGAAGACTCAGGCACTGGAGATTTGGTTCTGGGTGGGACAATGCCGACTGGATAGGTCCCCCCTGGAAGGTTGAAAAGATAAGAGGTCAGTAATCCACCAGGTTCAATGACAGAGCATTTGCTGTAATACAATATGGACAACAACAAAGAAAAAGAAAAAATACTGTTCTATGAACCGAGTTTGTATTATGTTTAAATACAGTGTGTATGTGTCAACACAGAAAATTCATGAGCCCGTACTTAAAGGTATGACAATTTTCCCATCAGCTCAAGTATTTTCTTAAGTTTCAGGCCAGTGAGACCTTCAAGTTTAATTCTGGGAATGTCTTAAATCCACTTTAACATTAACATTTATAGTGTTTCCTGCAGCATTTGTAGCATTGGCAGGTTGCTACTATTGATTGTGTGGTAGTGTGGAACAAGTGAGGCGCTACAGTGTAATCGCTCAACTGCAGAACACCTGCAGTACACTGTGCAAGCTGTCTCACCAAATTTAGGCCAATTTGCTTTTTTGGAAATTCCGAGGCGCCTTTTCACAGAGAATAATTAATAGACTAATTAAGTTATCCCAGCACTGATACACAAACCTGAACATTGTTGTGATTTATATGGTGTAAATTAAATCCAGACAGATGGCTCTGGGTAAATGCCACTGTATCCATGGAAACCACTGTGCACAGAATAATGGTTGCCTTGAGATTTACTTGGTGATATACTGACCTAGCTTAATGCTCTAGAAAAAAGCATCACCTTGTATTTATGCTCTGTGTCAGAGTGATGCCTGTTTAAATGCCATGGTAACTGTCAGTGCCAGAGACAAGTTTATTAGGTCATACAGTAATAATGTCATCAGACAACTGATCAACAAAATGGATAATTTATTAGGGAAACTGCAGCTATAAGACAGTGATATTGTAGCGGTCCCTTATCTTTAGTACTTGCTGTCATTCCCCTTTCTTCATTTCATTTTAACTGGATGTCACAATTCCCCGAGTTGAATTTGGAGAGTTATTTTGATCACTGGTTGTGCAGTGTTCTTGGTGCATTTCGCCTCTGGGCCAACCAGGGTGTGGTGACACCCTTTTTGAGGGTGTAAGAGATATCAAGGAGGGTCAAAAGAGGAGAAGTCATGGTCCCAAATGATGTCATATCATTGGGGTACAACACATGAGCAGTGAAACCTGGTCTGCAGTTGCTGAAAGACTTAGTAGCTGGCACACTAACATAGAACAAAAATGTCAGTAATAAAACACAATAAACAAATACTTAATAAGTATTTGTAATTAATATTCCTTGCCTTCAAAAAACTTTAAGGTACACTCAATTTGATGGTGGCTGATATACAATAGAGTGTTGCATACTCTAATACTTGTACATGAAGTACCACAGGTGCTCTTTTATTGTGCTACAAGAAACAGCACAATAAAAGAGCACCTCAGTGGATATTGTCCTTTTATTTCTAGTGCCATCAAATGTAACTCAGTTAAGCCGCATTCCCAATGCACAAAAAACCCACTTATACCCACTAACATCCCATGGGATCGAAGAGAACGTCTTTCGAACAGCCTTGAGAGAGGTGTGGAAACGCACACAACAGCATTCTGATCCGTCCTCAATCTAATGCAGACCTCATGTTCGTGGATACTGTCAGACAGAAACTCTGGTCTCTAGGCTCTTTTGAGACTTATTTGCTGTCTTTCACTGTTCTGTTTGAGGGTGACTGTGAATTTTGAAACCTAAGTGAAGGGAATATCTAAGATCATCTTTCCACTGGGTCACCTGCATAAGGGCAGGTCTTTGTGTTTTCATGCAAGAGTTTGGCTTGCCTAACGATCACACAATGCTTGCAAGCTTTACGTACTGATATCTTTTATTGGTTTCAGTAAATGTGACTCAATATAACCGCTACCTCCATATATTAACACATATGTTTACACACGCACATATGTGTAACACATATGAAGACACTCTGTTTATTATCAAAGTATTATTAATGAAGCATTTTTCAGTGTGAAACTTCATCTCTACAAGATAATCTTTTTTTACATTATGTGGTTGGAAAATGGTTCTCACACTTTTCCAGGTGACCAGCTGAAATCTGTGGAACCAGTACAGGCACATCATCCTATTACTTGGCGTAATGTACCTTTGTTTCCAGGATGCTCTCTATCAGATGGGTGTTCAGATCTGTCCTCTCCGTTGCTCTCATCCACTTCGGCCACTGTGGTGAGCTCTGGTTCACTCTTATACAGCCTGTAGTCTGGGCCCTGCCAGAAAGGAAGAAATAGCAAGTTCAACACACATACACATTGATTTATGGTCACTGAAGGTTTTGCTCCAAAATGAGACACGAAACATTTGAAAAAAAGTAACATTTTCTCTCGAGGCCAAAACACACCAAACCGATTTCGGGAATAGTGGTGACAAAGGCCGACTGTTGGGTTGCTGCATGTTGAATGTGTCTCTGCCAAAGAGTTACACTTAAAGACACTGCAAAGACAACAGCCAACCAGCTGGTACAGTACATTCTTTGCCTGTGTGAGAGTAAATATTGCCCCATACCAGCAAGCAGCGGTAGTCTGTACCCATCATTCAAAAAGAGACACTGGAAGACTGAGATGAAGGTTTCAAGACGTTAGTTAGCCAGTTAACACATTAACAACACAACCTGATGTTGAGGTAACAAATAATAATTTACTTGGCGCTACCGAACATTACCGCAAACTATTTTGAACCATTTTTGCTAAAGAGCTTAATGGATAATAACAATAATCCCACTAATATAACAAGTTGTTTGATCTCACATCCTCTTGACGTAGTCTATTTCTCCTCTTGTGCACTGAGCTGAATTTAACAGGCTGAATTTAATAGTGCCAAGAGTGCGGGACACACCACAAAAAATAAAGCAATAGATGCTTACACATGGCCAAACATTGACTGATGGCCGACCATTGGTTTGGTGTGTCAGGGCCCTAACAGAATGACTTCAAAGACAGTGGAAAACGGATATACCTTTTCTACAAAATGATGCTTTTACACACTGGGTAATCTTAGAACATAAATATATACAGTACAGCTTGAAGAAAAACTCTCCATGTTATCTGAGTATTACACACTCTTTTACAGCCAAAGAAAAAGGTGGCAGCACTCAGACACAGCTAAGTTTGCAACCAAGGACAGAACACAACAAAATACAGCAACATTTTTCAACACACAGAAAGAGACACAAAAAGGATGACAAAAAGGCAACTCAATTAAAAACAGAAAAAGGACACACAAGTGAGGCTCAATCCTATAATTGTAAAAATAAAAAAAAGATGATGAAAGTATGGCATTAAGTCAATAAGGGGATCCAACCAAAAAAGAATCCAAAAGACATGAGATGTCCATCAAAACCAAAGTGAAAACCATCACAGCGAGCAATGATGTGCGATGACACAGAGGAGGGCAGGGTCAACCAATGAGGTCAACGAGTCAACAAGCTTACGCTGTGCGTGCCATTTCTGTGATTGGCCTTCCTGTCCTCCGGCCTGTGGAGCGATGAAGGGCGCACACCAGCATGAGAGGGCAAAGGGGGCACGTTGGGGGGGTTGGGCTCATAGGACTGGGGTAGGGGTGGCCGCGGGGGTACTGAGTCCTCCTCCTGGGGATTATACATGGCATGACAGGACAGGAAGCAAAGTGACACATGGCGCCACCGCGTACACTCAGGGCAACCGCCATCTGTTACAATGTAGTTCTGTCCCACAGGGTGGGCGAACCAGCTGATGAGCCAGAGAGAGCTCCAGGTGCTGCTGTTATGTTCACTCACCACCACTCATACTGTCCATGAGTGGAGCTGGCAGTTTGAGCTCTCAGCTTCAGTTAATCATCATCTACACAACTACAGGACATCTGAATGTAAAGAGAAGTGAAGGCTGCAACTACAGAATATTTCAATGATCAGTGAGGATGAAAGATTTTTAAAGAAGTGAGTCCCACAGTCCCACAGGTGGTCACTTGACTGGGTCCCAGGGCTACAAGATTATAGCCAAAAATGATAATCACAATTATTTTGATCAGTATCGAGAAGCCAAAATACTGATCAGGATTATTATTATTAATTGTGACATTGTATGAAGCTAAAAATACAAAGTTAATGACTTAGGGCTGGCCTAAATACCTTTTTTTGGCATCAGAGCTACAAAGATGCATGTTATCTGTTGTTACTGAAGCATCATTTCATCAGGTTTCAGTCGATGCCCCTAAAATCTTGTAACTATAAACCATTTTGTAATCATGTGGGTTGCAATATATTAGCAATAATAGCTAGACATAAAGAACACTTTGCAAGTCAGCTGAGCTATTACTTACAGTTATCAAGTAATATGCCAAACTTGGAGATTTGTGATAGGATATAAGTTTACTTTGACATATATGGCACTCAGCTTTGTGGGGATCTTCTTCACCAATCCAATTTTGAAACTAACAAACAGATACCTGACTTTCTCGACATCTTGCTATTATACCTCTGAGCCTGTCACATGTGGTCAAACTGCCGCAGCGTCAGTAGTGCTGGACTGATGGCTACTGATGTAAGATAAGAGCGGCTTGGAGTCACCAAGGTTTATTATTTGTTAGTTTATATATATGCCAAACCCTGCCACCTTGTGGCACACAGCCTCAGAGAGGCAAGGGATGGACAGGTGTCACCAGAACAAACTGTAACAGACAGATCACTGACAGTATGATAACATTTCACTCCAAAAGTCCAAAACCTAAAGATTTCCAATTTACAATGATTTTAAAAAGAGAAAGGAAACAAATCACCACATTTGAGAAACTGGAACCAGCAAATGTTTGGCATTTTTGCTTGAAGCACAATCATTATCAGAATTGTCTTCAAGCATTTTTTTCTTGAGAAATGTATTGATTAATTGATCGATTAACTGTTTCAGTGCTAGAGAACTGTATGACCAGGTGTGCTTGCTGTCAGTGGTGCCTCACCTCATTTTTGTGCTTGCTGAAGTTGCTCTTGGGCCCATACAAGTTCACACCATCAGCATTCCTCTGAGCTTTATGTTTACTGAGTGCCTCCATCACATCTTGGATCCTCCAAAGTTCTTTCTGGATGCGGACGTGCTGCTGGCTTGGAGGCTCTGTCTGGGTGTGCACAGAAAACATAGACAAATCACCAAATGTTACCTACAGATTAACTTGGCGTTCTGGACCCAGGGACAAGCAAAAGAGCGAGAAAGACAGAATGATGTGTAATTGTCTCCTGATGACAGGTTTGTCTGTGAGTGAAGGGCACTTAAGAAGAGGATGTCCAGGCTCCCTGCAGGCTCTCTGACTTCTCTACTCTGAATTAACATAGACTCTGACTCAAGCTCAACCAGGAATAACAGTTAGAACACTCTCTCTCTGTCTCTGCACTTCTCCCGTGATGAAGGACAAGATAAAAGACAGACTTAATTAAGACCTGCTCTATCATCGCTACAGTCATCAATCACACACTATGTTGCTTTGATCTCTCAGTTACCTCCCTCCTCACTGCAGCTGAGGGCGCTGGAGCACAGAAATCTTCTTTACTTTTTCCACAAAGTCAAAGAAGTGTCTACAAAAAGGATGACAAGGTGTTCAAGGGAATCTGCCACATTTTCAGCTTTCTTTGAAGCTTTGCTGTGTATATACCCCAACCAAAGTCTGACTATTATGCCATGCCAGTGTTAGACAGCACAAGCGGTGCGAGATTAAAGTGCCGCAGCTTCGGTCTCAAGAATTATCCTACCTGAGGGCTTCCCAGTGCTTCAAGCTGCTCCAGGAGGTTGTTCTTAGCCAGAGTCACATCTCCTTCCAACTTGTCATACTCCCTCCACGATCGCTCCAACTCCTAGTTTAGGAGAGAAACATTTTGTGAATGACAATGTTAAAAAAAAAACAACGTTCTAATCTAACTGGCAATCATGAAGACAAAGTGTCTAGCATGAGTGCGCGTAAATGTGCTGTATGACTCACAGCTGAGATTCTGGAGAGCTCTCTGCAGGTGCTGAGCAGGCCGCTCTGGAGTAAGTCTCTCTGCTGGATGACACTCTGGATGGCAGCAGGGTTATCAGAGCCCATCTCTATCTCCTGGCTGGCAGAAAGCAACGCTGTCTCCAGGGTGTGCTGAAGGAACACACAGCATATAAAAATGAACATACAGCACATTAGCACAAGCATTTATCACCATAACCTTTAATTTATGTGCATTGCTCCCCTCACTTGGAATAGCCTTCAAAAAGATTTGAAACTAAGAGAACTGGTCTCTCTGCCTGATTTTAAAGCTCTCATTAGAACAAGGATGAATGTATTGGCTGGTGCTTGTCATTAATATTTCTACATGTTACTGTATATACTCTTGTGTTTTTATTGTGGTTATCGTAACTTTTCTTATGCTGCTGTCTTGGCCAGGTTGCCCTTGAAAATGAGATTATTAATCTCAATAGGACTTGCCTAGTTAAATATGGGTTATATTAAAATAAATAAAGAAATAAATAAAATAATTCAGCGAACTTCATTGATAATACATGATTTCAGCCTCTCCAACTTATCCGACCCGTGACCTTGTTTTGCCAAACTTCTTGTAAAAGTATTAAATAACTTATGTTCTTTAGTGGTAAAACCATAAGTTATTTTTTCTAATTAATCAAGTGATTTTTATGTACAATAATAATAGCAACAAATGCCCATCAGACCCCTTTTCAGAGCCAAACACAAAAAAAGCAAAAAATCTCTAATTCAGACCAGCCATTGCTTGGCACTGCTTCATATTTTACTCCATAACCAAAACTGTCAATTTGTTGTCTGCCAGCTGATAAATCAATAAGTCAGTCATTTCAGAACATAATTTAATATATTGTGGTTTATTTATTTATTTTAATGGGCACTGAGGTCCAAATGGACTACAAATAATGCTGTGTTTACACTTCATTCATTCATGGTATGAAACAAATAAAAAACATTCATGTTAGAAATTTACTGTGACTATTTGATAAAGTCGGGCTCAGACTGCAGGAGTTTTAAAAACCTAACTTATTTTAAAACAGAGTTGCATCTCACACATAGGGAGAAACTTCACAGTTGTTCTTTTTTGCAATCTCAAACATGCACACACTTCAAGATCTACATAATAATAGTGTGATCACACACTACAGGATAGTTTACATATTATTATTCAGATAAATGTGCCAGATGAATGCACCACCTCACATGATCTCATGTGGAGGCAGATGTAAACAAAACGGAGACTAGCGTGGTGTGACTACTTGCTGTAATGTTAAAAACGCTTTGCACTGAGAAAAACATAGGCAGAAAGCTAAATAAGTCTGGACGAGAAAATGGTTGGGGAGACACGGTTAACAGCGAGAACTGGAGATGATATTATAGCTGTCACTTTGAATGTCTGTTAACGGTACTATGCTAGCTATCATTAGCCTCAAGGGCTAGAATGTTTCAAGTTGTTTGGCAACACCATCAGCTGCTTCTTGCTGACGTAACCCTAACCGTAATCATCCAGATTCTAAATCCTTCATATCAAACAATCTGTAAACCTCTCATGGTACCAGAGAATCTGAGCTGAACACCGGTTCAGATGTCCGACACCAGATCTCTCCTCCTTAAACTGGCCTACAACCCCTGTAATCTAAGCTTGGCTTAAGTGACTCCAGTGTTGAGTAAGATATGATAAGTAAGCACAATACATTATTGTTCTTGCAGTGTACTTCTAACTTGATCTTTTTCTCAACCAGTACAACATTATAGCCCACTGACAGATACTACATTAAACGTGTCATGTCGATTAAAGCCTTGAAAGCCAGAGACCTCTGAAGTTGATTACAATAGCTCTGCTGTTGAGCATTGTAACAGACTTCTGTTTTGTCTCTTTCTCAACATTGTGCATATAAACTTAACTCAAGCTGCTCTCATAATTTAATCAGTGTAAACTGTATATTCTTGTTGTTTACTTTTTTCCACTTGGCACCACGCCTCTGTAAGCATTCCAAACAGTGTTTTGTGTGTGAGAGTGCAATGATGACAGATGTATGTGTTTACTCACCTTCTCTCTGTACAGCTGCTGAAGTTTGTCCTCCTGTGTCCTCACCACTTTATCCTGCTCACACAACCTGCTAAGTTTGGTCTGAGGAGAAATAATAAAGAGCTGTGACCCATCTTGTGTAGTCTGATGGAGCATTATGTTATGGAAAGTGGAAAACTGAACTTACATCAATATCCACCTCCTCTGGCATGCATGTATAAGGGTGCTCCCTGTAGCCTTCTGGACTCAACTGTGAGGACAGACACAACATTAGGCAGAGACACCAAACATGCACATACACATTAGAATCTGGAGATCTAATGCAGTGTCATGCAAGGCTCTCTCACTGAGCCGCAGGATTTGTCCTTGGGTAGAAACTCATATTTCACTGAATCAGACAATCTAAGTTAGCAAACCGAGAGTGGGAGAGCAGCCAGCCTAAACACTCTCTTCTCTGGTGATTCTGGTGCCTCGCGTTTCATCACCCGCAATTGTTTGCCTCCATCAGCACGACGCAGTGGTTTTATTGGAAATAAAGGGGAAGCCTGTTAAAACAATCTTGCTTACTAAACTCTAGAGTCAGCCCATACTGTAGACTGCGTTCACCAACAGCACATGCTCTGCAGCTAATCGCTCCGAGGACTCTGCCTGTCCGGTAGCTGTGGTCGACTGAGGTTGTGCTTACTGCAGTATTATTTTAAGATATAGCGACATAACCACGCATATTCTTAGGGACTTTTTAACTTACAGTTGTAGTGCTCAGGGCAATTATATACAGCATGTAGTAACTTAAATCCAGGCTAATATACAAAGGCAGTCTAGTGTGAAACTGCACTGCAGTCATATCTACACTTGTTAATACTATTACAACACCTATGTTCATCGTATTACAACATCTAGCAAGAGCAAGTATTAACAGTAAAACATGCCCTTCTCTCCACTTGTATTTATATGACTCATCTACTTCTTTAAGAGAACCAAAAATTCATAGTGTTTATACTGGAAATAAATAATTTAAACTGCATTGGATCCCATGTTTCCAGAAAATCAGTTCATCACATAATGCTTCAGCATTCATCCGCTCCTCTCATCTAAACATGTGCAGTCCATAAATATTAGGACAGTGACACATTTTTGTGTTGTTTTGGTGCTCACACAAAGGATATAAAATTGCATAGTCCTTACAAGGTTAAAGCGCCAACTTTTAGCTTTCATTTACATCCTTATAAGTATTATGAATATGCAGTATTACTTAAAGGAGAAGTGTGTAGGATTTAGTGGCATCCAGGTAGAATTCCTTCAGTGTTACTTTCTAAAAAAAAAACGTGGACCAAGTGGTTAAAACTGGGAAAAAAAACACTAAATAAAGCAGTTTCACATTACAAATCAGATATAAACAGCAGTAACAAATACACAACGATTCTTATTTTCACGTGACTATACACTAAAGAAAACATACTTATATTATATACTTATATTAGAAATCATTTCTGTCAATATACCCCCCTAAAATCGTTTCAAAACATTTGCATTCAATCACTGACTTGTCTACAACCTACAGACATCAGCAGACTCAGCGCCAGGCCTGCGCTGCAGCCTTTTTTTCCGTCTTGCTTGTTGCGTGGCTTTTCGCTTGAAGTCTGGTCTTTAGCAAGTCAAACACATGATCATATTGCATTTCACATCACATATCTGTTGTCTGCCTTGATCATTCAGTATGTTGAAGTTCATTATACTGAATTAACCTTAAAGCTAAGAGTCGGAACTTTGAACTTCATGGACATTCAAATCTAATTTCACATCTAATGTGCTGGTCTACAGAGCCAAAACAATGCAACATGACTCACTGTCCAAATATTTTAAGACTCCACTGTACACCAGTTTTCCACACTCACACCTGCACTCTTTCACACACATTTTTCTCAACACCTTTTTCCTCAGCTGAACCACACAGTACAGTTAAAGCAGGTGGGAGCTGAGAACCACATGGCATTCCACACAGAACATGCAGATTCCCCCACAGCGCGAGGGGCTTCACTGTGGTGTTGTGTGGTGTGGATTACGAGTGACATGGGGAGGGGGAGGAGGGAGACAGACTTCTGGCAGCTGAACAGGTGGGAATGCAGCTGTTGCCGGGCCGGTATGCCAATGAATGGGTAGGGGTGGGGGTGAGGGTAGGCGGTCTTCAGCAGCACTTTTACACCTCAAGAGGTGGTCACAAAAGTGGCAAAGTGATGTCATAGCCATCGTCACACACAAGCCGGCCCTCTTTATCCTTTCCACCAGCAGAATAACGAGAGGGGGTGAGAGGGATAGAAATGCAGACAGGTAAAAAGGAAGAGAGTTTACCTACAAAACATCTGCCTTCATCTTCATCATCCCCCACTCATCATATTAGGTATAAAGTCTATTCCACAGCTGATGCTCAAGTGTACTCAGTCTTAGATCACTAAATCCAAACATCAAATAATTGAAGCACAGGGTTCCTACAGCTTTAGGCAATTAGATTTAAAATGCTTTAAATGCCACCGGGAATTATTTTTAGGACCAATGTTACGAATACTAAAATTGAGGTGAAAAGAAAAACACATGAACCATGAACATAAAACTAGACTTTTTGGATTTGTGGGAGAGACAAGGGTACAGCAGAACTGGGAAATATACTTGGAGTTTGTTGGCGAGTTTTCTTGCTGATTTTGTTTCTTTCTCTGCATGTGGGATTCCACTGCCTTGATCCCATTGTGCAGAGCTTCAAAGACATTTTTACATAAAATACACAGAGCCTCTTAAGCATTGCCTTGTACCGGTTTTAGCCATGCCACAAAATCTTAGTGGAATGGCCAATTTTCCTTGAATTTGAACTTTCCCATGTTGTCCAGAGAACTGTGACAGCGAGCTAACAGACAGTGGATCCTATGCCCTGAGTGTCCTGGCTGGAATCAAAATATAAGTGTTGTTGTCTCTACTATCCTCTTTTGTGTAACATTCATGCGAGTGGCTTCAGTAAATTATTAAAAGAAAACAAACCAATAATACCAATTACTTTAAAAATTGACAATACATAAAACTACCTACTTCCCATGTGTCAGCATTTTTAAGACTTTTGTTTTAAGACCTTTTCATATCAATTAAGGCCTTAACTTTATGACTCTATATTAACTGTAAACTGAGTATTACTTTCGCTTGGATGCTTGTTTTAGAATAGTGGAATATAAAAGTAAAACGTGATTTACTTAATTGCACTTAAAGGTGCAGTGTGTGAGATTTAGGGAGAATTAGTGGCATCTAGCAGTGTGGATTACAGATTGCGGCTAGCTTAACTTCTTCCTGTTAGAATTATTTCAGTGTTCATTGTTCAGAAGGTTTTGTGGAAGCCGAATTATCTGCAGAGGTCTCTTCCTATCAAAAAAAAAAAAAGCGGACCAGTTGATTTAAGCCATTAAAAAGACTGAATAAAGCAGTTTTACTTCACAAATCAGTGCTTCTCCAATGCTGCTTGTCAGCCACCGCTAACTACGGTGGCTGACACAAAAATGCAAATTGCCCTATGTAGAGCTGGTGTTTGTTTTGTCCGTTCTGGCCTACCGTAGAAACATGGCGGTGCAGCATCTTAGACTCTGAGGACCCGCTCCCTATGTTATAAATGGTTCATTCTAAGGAACCAAAATCACAACAATTCTTATTTTCAGGTGATTATATGCTAGAGAAAACATACTAAATCATACAAAATAAACTTTTACATTATGCCATAAAAACACTCAGCCTACGATTCTTTTTCACAGTAAGATCAAGCACGTGGCAGTACATTGGTCTGAGAAGTGACATTTCTGACAACACACAATTAAGTCATACTAATTAAAGTCCCCCTGCCAATTGCGAGCGGCTCAGCTAATGAGAGGGAACGCATTCTGCAAAGAGTTATGAAAAATCACACATTAAGCTTCACTGGTTAGAGCACGAGACAAAGCAAGAAGAGTAAAGACTAGACACTTCCCTAACCTAATGATGTGGGTGCAACCACAGCTTTAGCTTTTGATTTAGGACAGTCCCACAGCTAGCGGAGTGATTTCTAAACACGTAGCAACTAGAGTAAATTAGAACCAGCCCCCACACACAAACTTCACAAAGAGAGTGAGGAAGGGTTTTAACTTAACAGTGAAGCAAACACACCATACTACCCCTCTACAAGTCATGTCCATATTGGCATGACTTCTCATAATAAGAGGAGAACAGTCAAAAGCAATGGATGAGGAGGCGCTGGCGATACAAACGATACAGGGATACTAGTCTCAAGATGCTATGAGGACTTGGACACCGGAGGAGGAGGAGCATTGCAAAACAGACCAAAAGAACAACAGCGACTGGTGAGGATGAGGTGGAGCAAAGCCTTTGGCTGGCCTTACTTGCTGGTAAAGTTGAGGCCTTGGGGCAGAGTTCTCAATCAAAGTGTGAGTCATGGCGATTAAAGGCTCATTTTCCTTCATCTAGTCCAGTGTGGAGAGGAGCGATATAGCAAGTGTCAGTTTATAGCAGTGCTTCACTTAAGAGACTACACCGACATTATTGTTACACCTTGCTCGCTGTCTCTCATGAAGCAGACTCAAACAAACGATGGCAACGAGAAGCAGTAAGAGACGCTTACAAACAGGATCAGGAAGACACTAGCTGCGGTTACATGGACAGTATTTCTTTAATCTGATTAAAATCATTCTGATTATAGATTCAAACTTATCTGTTTACATGGATGCTAAATCAAATAATCCAGTAAGATGTGTGTTTACATGCCCCAAAGCATTTCATTAGAATAAAACTTTTTGGTGCATAATGGTTCTGCTTGCTCTAAAGTGTCTAATATCTGCATTGAAATGTAACAGGGTTTAACAAAGATTTTTTTTTTAATTTTAAAATTCAATTAAAACATATAGTATCATAGTATAGATGGGAAGAAGTGGTTCCACTAGTTAATACAATTTAGTAAGAAATGTATAACCCAGGTCATTTTCTGTGGCTACAAACTACAGATGTCCCCTAATCATCTCACATGCAGACGATAGGTAGATACAACAGTTTATCAATGTTCCCTAAATATCTCGTACGCAGACTGCTATTGGTACCAACAGACAATTGTTATGATTACAATCATCACATTTCAAAAGGCTACTGTTTAAGGTTACTAACAGAAAAACGTAGCACTAATTATCTTTTTAATATTAGAACAACTCTATGTCAAAAATCAGAGAGAGGCTCTAAGAAACAGCTCTTGCTGCTGCACCACCTGTCATCTAATGTTGCCACCACATGGAGCAAACACCTACAGAAAGAATATATTTATCCAAAAACAGAGACTTTTAAGCATTAAGCATTTACATTGTTATAAGGCATTTATGTTTCTCTTGAACCAATTATCAAAGATATAAACCACCTCTCGCAGCCCCTGGTCTGTCTCTTCTGACTGAGGTGGTTAGACACAGCATTTTTATTCTGAATATTTAATGGAACATTAGGGTCCATGTAAACGCACCTACTGTTGCACAAAGCTCTGAAAGGCTTACTAATTAGCCATTGAACGCTGCTGTTAAACTCTGATGTATTGTAATGATACAAAAATAGCAACACTATTGTGGCGGTTGATAGTGAATGTGAAGCTTCATC
The DNA here is from genome assembly GCF_026936395.1 of Plectropomus leopardus. Lineage (NCBI taxonomy): Eukaryota > Metazoa > Chordata > Actinopteri > Perciformes > Serranidae > Plectropomus > Plectropomus leopardus. The sequence continues at coordinate 30,601,152 of NC_142182.1, read as the reverse complement.
ACTTGAGTTTCAGAGTGAAGAGCAAAATTACATAATTCTCAATAGTTACACAAACCTGAGGCTAGCGCATTTAATTATAAAATTATCTTCTCTATATTTACGATCAGAAATGTGTTGTTGTGCCTCTGTGTGTAATATATCGCATATTTGTAATTACTTAAACTCTCAAAGCACTTGTGATACAAAACAGAGAAATTTCTTTGCAGGCACTTCTCAGTATGCACTGTATGTGGAAGACTTCAAGCTTGTCCACATCTCCATCTATACAGAGTAAAGTAATTTCCAGATGCCCAGTTAGTATAACTGACAATGAGTTTAGGGTACATATTCAGACCAATAAATGAATGAATAGACCTATGTAGAGAAAGGTGTTGCAATCTAGCTAGGGTGTATTAGCTGTGGTGTGTGACACCGGTCCATGCTATGCCATTGTGCTTATAAATATGAATATTAAATAAATTAATAGCTAGGCATCAAACAAAAAATCACAGTATTTCTTTCAGCAGACAGCACTAATGAACATAATAAGAACAGCAAAGCATTAAATGAGTTCAGTTCATAACAGGAGGAGACAGGGCCATGCGGTCATGCATTACCCCACCTGATTGTCCAAATACATGAGGTTCCTTTGGAGGTGATGGGAGAGAATGTCGTTCTAACGTCAGCAGCAAAAAGGAGAAGAAATAAAAGGCAACAGCAGAGTGAGACAAAAGAAAAGGACGTGACAGTCACTCTCTCTCTCTCGCTCTCTCTTACTCACACAAACACACAAGTATGTCATGTGAAGTACAGTGTACCCAAAGAGAACCGGACAGAAAGGGAGGCAGAACAAGTCAAGGTGAAGAAATAAGGTCAGGCAGCAGGTGTGCTATATAAAGTGACAGAATGAGTGTACTATGGGACATTAAAGACCAGAGCTCCATAATGACCAAATAGCCATGTACAGACAAAGAAAGCATTAGGCTGAGGGTAAAATAATACTTAAATTACATCACTTAAAGGGCAAATCCATTATTTATATATTTTCGTTTTTGTGATGATTTTATGTTCTGTAGCTTCCCAGTCACGTGCTTTATGTATTCAAAGTTCAATTATTCCTCAAGCTTTTGCCTTTTGCCCTATCCTCTAATAAGGCAAAAGGCAAAAGCCTTGAAAAATAATCCAAAAAAATAAATAAATAAATAATCTGTGGCCACCAAATTTAGGGGCTTGTTGGTCCGTGGGGCTGGTGCTTAAAAATATTAGTGTCTATCCCTGAACAGATCATATAATTTCTGATTCCTGAATCTGTTACCTTTTTTTGGTAACAGTTTCAGAAGGCTGTGTTAAGCTTTAAACATTAATTACTTTTTCTGTTGGTTTTACTTTTCCATATAATTTTATTCTAGGGCCGTTGAAAATGTACTTCAGCCACCAAATTTAGGGGCTTGGTGGCTCGTGTGTTCACTGTAACCCCCACAGCCCTTCTAATGTAAACCTTTGTGACTGAGCCAAGCCTTGTTTGAGAATAGTGTCTTTATCAGTCTTCCAATTTAGCCATGTTTCTTCATCCTCCTACCTGGCATGGAAGCTAAGCAATTTACTGCTGTGGACACCACATTAGTTTGTATCTGAATGCTAACAGATCAGGCAGTGGTACACCAGCTACTCCACATGTTAAAATTACTGTTTCTGTCATAGGAGTCTGGTGGCTTGAAAATATTACAGTGACTACAGATAAATAACTGCTACAGTCCCACTTCAAAAAATCCAAATAAACCATTTCAGTTATCATTATTACTATCAGCGCTTGCTGCTCTAATGTCACTGATTTGAGCTACCGGCTGAGTGAGCATTTTTATTTGAAAATCCCCAAAAAGAACACAGATAGACCCGCCCTTTAAATTGGGTATAAATATCTTGATACTAAATCCATTAAACTATGCAAGGTAAGGCAACAATCTTTGTCTATACTAGTACAAGGAGACTTCAAATAAATTGTTGAGCGGTTGGTAAAAATCAGTGCAAAAGCAATTATAAACCTTAATCCCTTTTATACGACCGTTCTTCACCTCGGGCTGGTCTGACCTACATCAGGAACATTCAAATCTGTCTTCTGACGTCTTGGAAGAGACTTAAAATGCAAAAATCCTGAATTAACATTCACGTATGCCAGTGGCCTTAACCTCCTTAGCCAGTCACTCTTTAAGCTCGCCAATGGCTTTAAGTTTCATTTCCGGCTAACATCTGTCTGGACTGTTTAGGGAAGTAAAATGACTCAATCAACTGGCTAGCCCAATTAGAAACATATCAAATGTAATTATCTGATGAACTATATAAAGTCGGATGCTTGTTCCAAAATAGGAGTATTTTTGTTTGCAGATATTTCACACAACTCTGGAAAAACTGAAAGCAAGATAGCTGATCCCTGAAACAGACAACTTCAAGCCAAAGTAAAGACCTTTATGGAGAAAATGCCCACTGTGGCTCCTTTTCACCTTAAATGAGCAAAAAATAAATAAATAAATAAATAATCCTCTAGATCGAGATGGATAATGGAGGTGGTTAAAGATGGCATACACACCACACGCTAACACACAAGCCTGCAGGGGCATCTCTGGGGGCCTGACCTTTGGGTTGTCGCCATCCATGTTAAGTTGCATAAGCTGTGCTACAGTGTGCTCCCGGATACTGTTTAGCTCTGCCTGCTGCCGCCGCAGCTTTATCAGCAGCAGAGTCAGTTCCTCAGGCTGCAAGGGAGGGAGGAAGGGAGGGAAACACAGCCACAATGAAACAGGGACACACCGCAAGGGGAGTGGGAGAGGAAAGGAGAGAACACACCAGGACAGGAGATTTAGAGGTATCAGGCTCCCAATAGGTGAACAGTTGTTATATCTGTTGAGTTTTTTTTCATGCGGCTCAGGAGCATGAGATATCCAAGGTGCAATTGCTGTCAGCAGCATGCAAATTCTACACGTCCGCTCAAGACAGAGGAGCAGTTTAGCATTTATTACAGAATCCAGTTCACGCCTTAGCAGCTCCATGAGGACATAGCACTGTGCACAGCGTCGACATAAATTCCTGATCTGGCTTAGAGAGTTGTGACTGACAGGGTTTTTAAGTCTCCACTGATGTGAAGCGAGTCAAAGGAGCTCCTGAAGTGAACATACCCTAAAATCCTACCGCTTGGAACATACATTTGAGTTCTGCCTAAATCTGTCTCTAAAGATTCTGTCACAATGTCTTCTTGGAAGGGAATGAAGGACAGAGAGAGGGAGAGGGAGGGTAGGTGGAGTTATAAAAATAGCCTTGTCTTTCAAAGAAGTCCAATTAAACCCAAATGAATAAGCGTGTGCTCTACACACTTATTCAGGCGTGAAATTACTGGGTGGTGTATTACAGGAATTCAGTTAGAAGATGCGGATGAGCACAGAAGGGAAAAACATGGATGAGGACTTACTGTTTTGCCTTGGAGAGACTGGGCAGTGATAGTCTGGACTGGGATCCCTGCAGGCATAGACCTCCTATCAGGTGGGTAGGCATACTGCAGGACAGTGAGTTAAAAATAAAACATAATTTTACGCTGTGAATTCAAATAATCATTTACTGTCACAATGTTAGACCAAATACAAAGAAACATTTCGTTATTGGGCTTTAGCCATTAAAAAAAAAGCCAAATTATTGTGATATGCATCTGAGATTCCTGTCAATACCAAATAAAGTTTGGTGGATTTTTGTTTGTTCTCCACAAAATATTAAAAATGAATTGATGGAGGGAAACTTGAATTTATTTTTGACCTTTGGTAACTCCAACACTCTAAAGGCTAGTCAGTAAACTTTTAAAGCTATGCAGCAATTGTCTGATATTGTTTGTAAACAGAATCGCCGGAGAAAGTGGACGCCAACTCAAAATGTGTTTGCATGTCCTTGATCTATTTGCCTTTTTTGTTGCATTCTACATTCTTTCATCAATTTTTAGAAAGACGATTTCTACAGTAAAAGGTAGTTCTAATGGAAACTGTTGGCAGCATTTTTTGACACTGACCGTGGAAAGAGATGTTGTTGTTTATTTTTTTAAATGCCATTCTTAATGCTGGGAGCATAACTCACCTCCAATTTAAACCCGGGATGGATAATATCAGAGCAAATAACTAACTAACTGACCTTGTTGATTGGTGGCCTGTGCCGTCTGTCGATGCTCATGTCTCCTCTATAAATGGGAGAGGACACCTCGGTACGAGCACTGTTCATGTTGTAGGAACGCATCGGAGAGTAGCCACCGTACATAGACAGGGAGCCGTGGGAGGGCGATGGGGGGATGGAGTGGCTTGGTGCAGCGTGCTCTGACAGGTTGATCATGGTTTTGGGACTGGCCATATTGCTGTAGAGCCCCGCCGGCCTGGCGTAGGCCTGTCTTTGCTGCCACTCAAATAACTGCCACATGGTGTCGTCGCGCATGGAGCGGCGCTTGTCAACCGACGAGGGACCCAGGGCCTGGTCATACAACGATGGCGATATGCTGCAGATGCTGTCCCGCTGGGCCATGCTATTTCTGGGCATACTGCAATAGCCATCGCCATAATGAGGCATATAGGGTACCCGATGGCTTGGCATGTTTCTTGGCAGCGTCTGGTATGACGTAATGCTGGGAAGAAAGAACAAAAAGAACAGATCTCATTCACTTGAACAACACAAACATACTCTTTGACTACCGTTTAGTCAAAGTCAAATAATTTTGTAGCAATATTTCTGAATTAATAACACCTGGGATACTAATTTTACATGTTGTTGGAGTCTGTCCAATCTACCTTATTTCATATCTATATATTTTTATTAGGACCATCAGCCTTTAAAGGAGGTAAAACAATTTAATAATTCTTCAACTCTAGGCTCTACATGGCAGGTTCAAAGTAGAGAAGTTGTTGATAGTCATTAAGACTTTGATTGCACTTTTTTATTTTAAATAACACCAAACAAAAACATCCAATTATAACTTGCTGGCTGCCTCACTCATCAAAGAAATGTCATGTTATGAAACAGCAAATCAGGAAAAGTTTCTGATTTGCCTTTTTAAACCTTTGTAGCTGTAAACCACCTCGAGTCTAGTCTTCCATATGGATTCAAACCGGGCATTTATTTCCAAGAACTCCCACAGGACAAATTAGACCTTTCCAGTGACAACAAAGCTTCGAAAAGCTCCACTTAGTAAGTTCCAGTGAGTTCAAAGTCAGTGCAGCTGGCATCGAGAGAGCTTCCTATTAAGACTCCCTGACAGATCGTGGCTGGAACGCTCACTGGTCTGTAAAACCCAGAAGCATTAAAAAAAGGCTTGTGACTACATGGAAACTAAACATCATTCTGGAGGACATGCATGTAATGACAAACAGACTGCTAAAGAGTTGAATGGCGAGAGAATGAAGAGGGCGTTTACACGCTTATCACTCAGGGCCACCACCGAAATGAACAGCAATGACCTTGTTGTGGTTTTATCCATGATAACCTTTTTAAATGTATGCATTGCTCAAAGCAAGAATGTCCATTTTTTAAATAAACGTACAGAGGCAAGGCTGCGTCAAACATGAGCACCAGCCAGGCGACAAACAGATGGAGAGACAGACACACTGACAGACGGGCAGACAAGCAGGCAGACACAGTGAGAGAGCAAGTTTAATCTCAACCAATTAAAAATGGGACTCTCACAGCAGGGTCAGCGGCGGCCAGGCAGTAACTCTGGCTAACAGCTCTGCTCAGCTATTGTTTATCCCCAGTTCTACTTACTCGCACACTCAACAGTGTAATATCAAAGTGTTTAAATCATGGTGAGGAGCGTGTGAATCCTCTGGCTTTAAACAACACAGCTTTGGAGAAATGGGACTAAGAAGCTTTGGAAAATCAGAGTCTGCATATGTACTGTATGTGGGCACTCAGATGCTTAAAGAGAATCCCTCCTGTCTCAAAACGCAGTTGAATCAGCATTTCTAGATTATACCAAGTTCCACTTCTTGTTGTCGAAGTAGGACAAGATTGTACTCTTGTGCAATAACCTAAAAAACAACTTGTGCTGGCATATTTTCTTATTATGCAGTTTTGTTTTTGTTAACTGTGAAAGGTCATATAATTAAACCAACCTCCTGGTGTCATCATCCTGGTTGCGTCCTCTTTGTGTGCGGACCCACTGTTCTAGTTGCTGCATAGAGCTGGTCCTACTCAGGGCGCGGTCTGGCTCATGGGTGGGACTTCGCTGAGGAGGGACTCCAGTCCCATCAGCTGGACACTGCTCACCAGATCCATTGACCTGAGGGCTGCGGTGTAAGCCGTCCATTTCTGTCGGAGTCTGCGGTGAGGTGATGTTAGCCTTGATGGCTGCTGCCTGGGCTGGCTGCAGCTTGATACTGTTGATCTTGGTGAGTGGGCGCTCACGCTCTTCCCCATCCTTCTGAAAGCCGTAGCGTTCGGCGTCTCGCTGCTTCCTCTCTTCCTCTGCTGTGGTGGAGGTGACTGCTGCAGTGCGCTCACGGTCAGCCTCACAGTTGAGTTCATTGTTCTGGATTTCAGGCTGTGTGAGTGGCAGTCTGTGGTTGGCCACATGGTTGATCTCTTGTGGTCCACACTGCTCCACTTTTAGCCTGTCCAACCTGATGAAGACAAAGACGAGGAATTAGGATAATAACGAGAAATAGGGGTATGACATATGATATTGTTGATGATGATTAAACCAGTATAAATTTGAATATGATAAAAAAAAAAAAACATATCATGCTAACGCCAATATTCCGACTTGTTGACATAATGTCAGTTAGTAGTGTGGAATCAGCGGCGTCATTAGGCCTGGGTGTCCCCAGTGTTTCATGAACAACCCCCGACATTTCGGACCTTATTAGCGACTTGCTTAACGACTTTCACTGAAGCTTGATAAAAAATGTAATGCAACTATGGGACGATCATTGTAAAATCACATCCTGCCAAACCTAGAAATACCGCCATGCGATTGTATGCCTCTGCGCATTGAACAAGTTGCACTGACAGTTTACATCCATGTCTGTGAAAACATGGATGCTTCACACACATCTTCCTCCCCGCAGAAAAGAAAATCTACACAATCAGTACAGTTTCAACGTGGGCACCCAAGGTTCATGAGTTATGGTCAAAAACATGTTTTATGAGGTCTCTGTGACCTTGACCACCAAAATCTAATCAATATATCCTTGAGTCTACTTAAACGTTTGTGCCAAAGTTGCGTTCACAATAAGAGAAATTTAAGATCACTGACCTTTGACCACTAAAATCCAATCAGTGCATCCCTGAGTCTACTCGAATGTTTGTGCCAAATGTGAAGAAATTCCCTTCAAGTGACTTTGAGATATCGTGCTCACAAGAATAAGACTGATGACTCACCTTTGAACACCAAAATCTAACCAGTTCATCCTTGAGTCTTAGTGAACATTTGTGTCAAATTTGAAGAAACAAGAATACAAGAATAAGAGACATACAAGGTCACTGTGACCTTGACCTTTGATCACCAAGAACTAATTGGTTCATGCTTGAGTTCACTTGAGTTTGTCAAAATTGAGTCTCTCAAGGTCTTCTTGAGATATCACATTCACAAGATATCAAATATATTTATTTAATTGTGTTAGACAAGTTCAGAAGTCTCTTTGTCAATTATGTTTGTCTGTTTGTGTTAGATGTGTGTCAGATGTGAAATTTGCAGTTGATGGTGTTTTGTGGCACTGTTTAAGAATCTGAACCTCAGTCTAAGTTACTGTTGTTATTTAAAAACAAAAAACAGGATAATTTTACTTTTCACTATATATCTGAGGGCAAACTGTAATGTGCTGACATACAAAATAATAGCAATGTATTGCCATGCATGTTCTTAAAATTAACAATACAACATTGTTTCAGTATTTTGTCATATTGTCAAGAGTATCATCATTGCCAAACTACCCTGAAATATCACAAAATTATCTAAAGGGGATTTGCAGAGAAAAGATCCTTGACCCTGTGCAAGCCAAAGGCAGTCAAGATACATGAGAACACCTGTGCAGAGATGGAGAAATGATAACTGCATCAGACTAAATTTGCAGCTGGGACACTCATCTGTGTCATTGATCACCAGGAAAAGGTGTTTGAGACGTTGAATAAAGTACGAATAAAATATACTGCAGACCTAATGCGCTGCCTTTGTGAACTCTGCTAACAGGGGCAGCTCCGAAACAAAAAGAAAGTGCAAAGAAAATGGGTGAAGGTGCACAATGCCTCTTCCAGCTGCCAGAGGAGGCCAGGCACGTAAAAGGAAACCAGATAACACCAATAAAACACTGCCTCTTCTGGAGCATGTCACAAAGGTGCTGCTCAGACTACAGTAATCCATCTGCAGTTCCCTTTTTGCCTCCTCTCTAGAAGACCTATATATACAGCAATGTGGTCCTTAGGGAGGTTTCCAGAGGTAACTGACACCACTACTCCTTGGCCTTCGACAGACTCAAGGTCACAGCTTCAAAGTTTGGCAAATTCCCTTTAGCAGCATGGCTCACTGGGTTAGCAATAGGAGGGCAGTAGAAAAGGCATTCCTTCAGGGTTTCCACTTGTATTCTTTTAAATAGCAGCACTAGTCACGTAATGTCTTCTCCAGCCATCTGGGGCTCCACCAACCCAGCAGAGCGCACATTTAGCCCTGTGGAAGGTCTGTGTGCATTTACTCTTTTAAAAAGATTAAAGAAACACTTACGGGGAAAGGACTTAACGTACAAGGATTTCAGCTTTTTCACCACAAGTTTAAAATACGAAAAGATGTGATAAAATGTTATACTGTCCATAGAATACACGAGATACTTCGAAATTAGGATAGCCTTTAGTCCAGATAGATATTACAATGCTGTTATACTAGATAGCCTTATAACAGCAACACACTGTCCTATTTAGATTTCAGGCACTACTGCTCTGTGTAATTACAAAGCACTTTACCATTACGCCTCTGCTCACCCATGTAAAAGGAGGGCATTAGACAGGCGGGCTGCCAAATGACAGACATTTAACACAGTTTAAAAAAAGAAGGAAAAAACCCGATCCTGGTGACTCAGTGATCCTCATCAGCCGGCGCAGCTGTGCACAACATCCCCCTAACAACCTGCGACATGCATTCACAAGGACTGCATGCCCACATGCACATGGCATTCGTGTGTATGTTACTCTGTAATAAACTTCAACAGAAAAAACAGTTACAAAACAGTAAAGACCGTCACAGCTTTTTTAACAAACCCACGGGCCAAAAATGTCAAAGGCGGGTAGTGAACTGTTGCTTAAGAACTTAACAGGCTTAAGAGAGGGATTTAAAAGCACTTGCTAACAGTACAAATGCTGAAAAAGAAAAATTGGGATGGAGAAATGAACCAAGACACTTGTACTTGTTTTAAAAAACTGTCCTAAAATGTCATTTTTGAATGTATTTTTCTCAAAACAACCCACTGTAAAGTAGGCCTGCAGGGTGAGAAAAATTGGCAATTAAATTGTTGAATATCGTGATAACGATATTATTTGTAATGAATAAACAGTGGGGATGAACTGATTTAAAAGCCTCACATGACTGCCAATATTTGCCTTGTTGACTGCCACTGGCCTATTGGCAAATAAGATGTTGATGTTTTTCTGCTGTGTCACATCAATTTTGCACATTTTGAAACAACACCTTATACTCAGTATATATAAATACAACTCACAAAGAAATATAGTGGTTTGAAGGAGAATTTGTTGATGGTTTTACAGCAATATAAAAAGGATATCAGAAAGAGAATTGTGATATATTATATATTATATAAAAGCTTCTGAAGAAGTCATTTAAAAAAATGTGTAAAAGAAGACTGTTTTCAAAGTTGTTTCACAAATGTGCATGACTGGATTAGTGCTCATTCAAAGGTAATGTAATGAAGAGCTGAATGACTTCAAAACTGTTGAATTTTTTTTTATAATGAAAGTTTCTTCCTTGGCACAAAAGGAGAAATAAATAACAACAAAAGAAAAGTAATCAGTGTCAGTATCAGCTATCAGCCAAATTGTTATTTTAAACATTTCATAATCAGTGAACCATTAATGAACAGATATTAATGTGTACTAGGTTCTTGACTCAGACTCATACAGTGCCTTTGCTTGTGCCATGTTGTGTCTCCTGTATCCAAAATGTAGTGTGACAGCTGATGTGGTGTTTTCTTTAAGTCACGAGTTACTTTCTGGCATTCACAATTTTCTCTGCACTCATCTTTTCACACTTAACTCCTTCAACCACATTAACAGTATGACAAGACTAGTCTAAAAAAACTCACTCGCAGCAGTGCAGATTCTGACCAATCAGATAATGCTTAATGGTGAGGGCCCTATCTAATTGTCCACAGAGTTAATAGCAAGGCGTAAACCAGACAACACAGAAATACTGACAGAATGTAAATCAATACATTGGTAATATATTTAAAGTGAAATATTGCTGTTTAAGCAATGTGTTAACCGCAAGAATTGATATTATGATGACAACAAAAAACAATATATTTTGCAGCCATCCTGTAATCTCCCAACCTCAAATCAAATTCAGGTTTTCAGTAAAAATGACTGTACCAGTGATCCTTTTACAAACCTTTTGACGGGCTCTGAATGCACAAGTGCAGCATCTGTCATTACTTTCATCCAAGACTCCATCTCTTTGGCTGTGTCAGTGCAAAAATAGTATGTCCGCATGTTGGGATGTGTCGCCTGTTTTGACAATGGACAGGAAAAGTGACACACAGAGAAAGTTACCTGAAAGAGAGAAGAGAAAAGCATCAAGTCAACTGGGATTTTTAGCACTTTAACCCCAAATAAAGGTTAATTGCCTTTGTAGGTTAATAACTACATAAGAAGAGTGAAGAGCTGTTGAGACACTTGGTGAGGCAACAGTAACTTTAATGCATGTCACATGTTGTAGCAAATAGTGGTTTAAAAATAAAAGCTACATGATTTGTGAAATACATCTGGCTGTGGGCATCTGCTCCATCCACATAATGATGAGTGACCTGAGTTTCATGCATACCACGAGATTAAGGCAGTAAATCTGCCACAATACTGTAGGACTCACCGCTCAATTCGATGTATGGCAGACACATTGTTGCGTAGCTTCTCTGTTCCCTTGCAGTGAACAAACCCGTATATTGTTAAAGCCAGACACAGAAAGAGAAAAACAAAATGTTTAGTGAACAACCTCAATATCCTGTTTACCAATGTCTGAAAAAAAACCAAAACACTGTTGTTGCTCCAATTACTTCGGAATAATCTTGAGAAATAAGGAACTTTTAATGACATGGTCATTTAGGCCACAACAACAAGAGACAGGAAATATTTCAAATGAAAAATATGCAGTCAAAAAGTCATCCCATTCCTAAGCCAATCACTGTAAACTGAAGAGGTTGTGCCCTGCTCTCGTGTTTCTCTCCCTACCTCAACTCTCCCTCGTTCAGGCTGAGTCTAAGTTGGAAAAGGAGTGGGCCGTGTGGTTGGAGAGACCTTGAGCAGACTCCTGGGCGTCTGTGTTTGGCTGTACTTGGCAGAACAACTTTGTTGTCTCTTAGGGTTTATGAAGGACCCACAGTCAAATACTGTACACACCACTGCGATTCCATAAAGTATGCCTGTTACCCTGTAACTTGGGGTTTCTGAGAGAACTAGTATTGCAATGCTTTAGTAGTACACCAAGAGCAGAAGCCAGCACAGACTGTCTGCAAGTACTTCATTTGCTTTTTAAGCATGAGCAGTGTGCAGTATAAGTTTTTAAAATAACTTGCATGACTTCACTGTCAGTCAATTATTTTTTTAAGCAAAGACGAAACATGTTCAAAGCAAAGAAAACCTAACAGTGACATATGCTGTTAACACTGTGGGAATATCAGGGCAAAGAACTGATTTCTAACTTTCAAATTGTATACCAGTGATCGAAAGTAACTTTTGGGAAGTTTGCACATTCAGCTTTAATCATCTCATTTTATAAGAGCTTTAAAGTCGAGATGAAATGGCATTTGGAGAGTGTCTAGCTTCAATATTGTGGCATACTTCTCAGAAAGACAGGATAGGCAGGCGGGATGTGATGTGGCGAGAAATTTGTTTTGTTTTCTGAAAAGTGGGTGTGTCGTCTCATTGAGGTCAAGAGGGTGTAAGGGCATGGTCACATGAATATCCCCTCGGCATGCTATAGTCACTGACCTGTGACTGTACCCTAACGCAGTGATTTCACTCCAAGAGGAAACAGTAACAGGCTAAAAATTGTTTTCAGTGAAAATAATGTAGCTGATCACAATGTCACAGAGTCTCTCATAGTGTGAACATAGCATCATGCAAATGGGATGGTAGAATCCCTCAGGGAGAGGGAGACAAAGTTCATCGTATGCCCCATGTAAAGTTACACCTCTAACCACGGTATTTGGGGGAAACAAAGACAAACTAACGTAGCATGCTGTTCCGACCTTGCTAAGTTGATCTTATCTCTGTGCGGCTAAAAGTTAAAAGATTGATTGATGGGTGGATGTCATGATTGTATTGGTTAAAATTGGTTGGTGCAAATGATATTTTATTTTACAGAAAGAAAACATGAATGGATTTTTTTTGCATATATTGCAAATAGGTGCACTGTATGGCCATCTATGATCTAAAATGGTTAAAATATATATATATATATGGATTTTCAATAATACGAATACTTCATTTTTTCCTCAAAATTTACTCAACCATAAAATGTGAACTCTAACAAAGTTTGACAGGAATGAAAACATGCACTGACCTTGAAGGCATATTTTCGGTTAATGTGATCATCCACTGACAGCATTGAAACACGGAAGCTTGGTAGGAGGATGCTGCCAAGTATCCCCTCCTCTTTTTCATCTGCAGAGAAAAAATAAGTCAACAGAAAGCTTTGGAGGGTTTTTTTTGACAGTCACCGTCAAGCTCTCTATGATATTACACTAAAGTCTTGTGTGGAACACTAATTTGTATTTGACAAACCCAGTGGATTGCAAGATAAAAACTAAAGGAGGAGTGTGTTGGTCAGACGAGCAGAGTCCAATCAGTGGAAAAGATGAGCATTGATTCAACGTCCTTTGCAACTAGGCCGCTCTAATCCTCATTAAGTTAGCAGACAGGGCTCCACATTGACAATGGAGCACTCTCCACAGGGGGGATTAGATTGAGTCCCGAGTTTTAAGCAGAGAATTGCTTAACCTCCTAATTTGTTATAAGCAATCTGCGTTGCTTACCCAAAACAGTGCAGGAAAACAAAATGTATCAGGGAAGTGACTGCTGCAGTCCCATATGTACTTTGTCTGCTTGGTATGTGTGTACATTTGTGTGTGCATGTTGACTGGGGCTGTTATGTAAAAGTCAAAGTTTCCTAGCACACACTGGTGATAACTGGGATGAACAAGGTGAACGGTAAGTAATATGTGGGGGAATAAGTGGTGGCTGAACTCTTGTCTGCCTATGCTAGTTAAGAGGTGGAGCTGTTTGCCCCGCAGCTGTTTGAGCTTTGGCTCCATTACTGAAGGGTTGATGGATTGATCTATTCGCCAGTATCAGCTGTACCTGCAGTCCACTGGCCCCATATGTATTTATTCATCAAGCCTAGTGTCTCTGCACAGAGGACTCTGCAGAGCATAAGCTAACGTTGTGGGGTCTCCTGAGCTCGCAATAATAGTCTGATAACTGCAGCAAATAGCAGTTGAGCTTAGTAGAGGGGCAGCCCGGTTCATGACCTCACTGCCCACTCTCTGCTGATGGGTGGATTTCTCAACATGTCCATCTGGATAAAGCCTTTGGGTCTGCTGCTGTCTGTGGCTTTTATCAGTCAGTGGGCGGAAAGAAGGGGACAGGACTGGCAGACACCAGAAATAACACAGACTAGATGTCATCCCGATCAGCAGAAATGATGACTGTATCCGCATCAAGTGAGCAGGGGGCACTGGGATATGTGGACGTGTGCCAGGCAAGATTTATTTTTCTCTGTAGCTGCAGCCCAACAGTAGGCCTAGGCTACTATTACCTTATGGCCTCATTGATTCACAGTATTTATTCCTTTTTTTGTTTTCGATAAGGAAGCTCTCTAATGTTCTCTGGACACAGCTGTGTCAATATTTGATGTGAACATTAGTCCTGCATGAGATGCCCAGTAAACAGCAGCTCAGTCAATAGCATATAAAAAAAAAATCAAACACTTGCAAATATTTTCCTAATGTGCAATATTAGCAAAAAGGAAGGTTTATAAAGGACAGCTGCATTTTAATAACTGAATAGAAAACAATTAAACTGTAAATTCTTTTAAAGCCAAAATAAGCTTCTCATGAAAAAAACATGACTAAGATTATGACTATAATTAAGGTATTAGGGTCAATTTAAATAAAAGAGTAGATTAAACTAAGTTGTTCGGGTTTCTACTTCATAAAATACACATTTTCATTTCTTGGTTATAAATTATGGCTTGTCTTCAGTAAATTACAGAACCATGTTAATACCACACATATCAAAAGGATGATCACAGTGATAAAATAACAGTAGTCCCTCTGATGTGGAATTAAAAGGGGATCTTTAAATGTTGGCAAGAAGGAACTGAATCCAAGAGTTATGCTAGCATGCAACCACTGCAGGAAAACACCATCATCTCTGGAAAGTTGTTTTGTGACTTAACATTAGTGTGAAATCCAATTTGCTGCTATGCTTTATCTATCAGCATTATGTCTGCATCCAAGCCTTATTTAAAGCCCTGGCTTTGCTTGGGGGGAAAAAACGATCTATCAAATGACAAATCAGACGACAGGAGAGCCATTTCATTTAATATGCCAGCTCAGTTGGTCCTGACAGGCTGCTTACCACAGGGACCTGGATCCAGATATATTAACCACTGCCAAGATCGCGGCTTGTTGCTCCGAAGGTCAAAACAGCTTTTGAACTACTAATGGAAACCCGGCTTTGTTTTAATCAGCACAATACTAATGAAGTATGTTGGCAGCTGAGAGGACAGGACTCACCTCTATAGTAGAAGAGGCACAGGTCAGACAGCACAAACCACCTCTTCTTCCACAGCTTCATCCCTGTGCTGTCCTGAAAACACACCAGAGGAACAGGGAGCAGTTATTCCACAAACTAGTGGGAATTACTTGACTGTGAAATGACAAAGAAAAATTACTTGCTGTGGTCCACTCAGCTCCTTGAATGTAATTAGTTGAACCATATCCATATCATTAAGGCACAATCCCATTTCTTATTTTTACCCCTACTACTTGTTTTTCGAGTACTCCTTTGGCCTTCGAGAGTTGGATGGGGTAGTGGTTGAAATATTGTCCCATGAAATAGGATAACCCTTCATCACCCTGATACATAATTACTAGTTGTTGATGGGGTTTAGGTAAACAAATGTCAGTGTTACCCACAGAACTGGAGTGTATGTGTGTTCCTTTGTACCATTTTGTATCCTCTCTCTAAATTCTAAGGTTTTTGTAGGTCCATGAACACAGCACAGGTGGACCTCTCCATGAGCTCCTTTTTTCCTCAGCATCAGTTTGACTCATCGGGCTGGATAATTGATCTGTTGATCCGTACAGAGCTGATCAGATTGATGGATGAGAGGAGCAGCTGCTGCCAGTGAATGCAAACTTAAAACCCCATAGAATAAATGGTCACTTTCACTTCAATGAGCCTGACCTTCTGCTGCTCCATCTGTGCCCAGAGTACGCTCTGCGCTTTCGAGAGTGTGGTGAAATTAATAACGGAATGGTGTAAATATATTTTGACAGCGAACCTAATGAACAGTCCAGCTCCAAATAAAGAAAATCTTTTCATGGTGGCTGGCCGCCACAAATAAATGACAACTATGGCAAAATATGACCTTATTAGTACTATTATTGACATTTGCCACTTATCTGATGAATATAGAAGGCTAACGTTAGCAACCTGCACATCTACCATTCCGGTCTGCACTGATATTAGAGAAACAGTAATAAGTAAGGTCATATCCCAGTTGGACTTAAGTTCAATTTTGGGCATCATATGCCATCACAATTTTTTTCAATCTTTATATCCAAAGAAAATGCATTTGCTGGTTTCTTTTTTACTTGTGCAGCCATCTTTCTGTTGATTTCTCCTACTTTGGAGTGTGCCTCTGAAAATCCTCCATTTTGAGGGCAATGTAGCCCAAACACTTTGCCATACCCCTCCATCTCAACAAGAACTGGGACACCCTACCCCTGGACCTGAACATGCAAAACAGAGGGGTATGGGTTAAGAGGTAGGAGCAAGGGGTGTCATATCAACATATCAATTTGTCTTTCCCATTTTGTCTTTTCATGCATGCAGTTGTGCACATTGTTGTCTAAAATGCCTCAACTGACTTGTTTTTGTATTTTGTAAATAAATAGTAAATAGTAATAAATAGTAAATACATTCTTTAATGGAGACAGTATGGAAATCATCCACTTTGTAATCCAAATTTCTGCCCCTCAAATGCTACATATAACTGGCCTGAAAAGGCATAAGTGCACTTTATTTGATTTCTGGTATGGAATAAACATAATAAAAACAGTACTCCTCTGTGGATATAATTACAACCAAATAAACAACTTTGTCTTTCAAAAGGCAGTATGTTGTTCAGCAGGCAACAAAAATAAACTTCCTTTGCTTAAGTTGTTCTTTGGTATCACAACACTGTGATCAAAGGGGTTTCCAGGCTGCTGCTCGAAAAGGATGAAGGGTGAGGAAAAGGGTATTAACTCCCCCAAACGCTTTATTGGAAAACTTGTGCAAAGCCTTAATCGTGGATTCCACACGGAGACAAAAGTCGGAGGAGGGACCTCAACAACTCTGTCATTATGGTCAAATGGCATGTGGGCTGCAGTTTACTTTAAATGGAAATTCATCTCCATGAACCAGCATGTTTAACACATTAGTATCAAAATGTTACAATACCAGATGCTGCTCAGCGTGTTCATAATAGAGGCACATAAGAAAAAAAAAAACAGGTTTAAACCTTTTTGCATCCATTAATTCATCACCTTTCCTCTGTTCAATCAAGGTCTTAACTGCTTACTTTACAATGTGTTCATGAATAAACTTTATCAAAAGTTCTGTCAGATCTTGCGCAGTTCAGGCGGGGAGAGAAAACCGAGGCTTTCACCATCACATCAATCACTGTGGCATTCTGTTCTCCCAATGGATCAAGTGAAGGGCTGCAGCTTTTCCTCAGCCAAGGACTTCAATAGCTTCCAGGTTTCAATGAGGCAGGGAAATAAAAGTGCAAATCCAGCTTTTATTCAGGGTAGCAGATTTGTGAGTCTTTTTGCTTGATCTACGTCACCCTGATTGAGGTCCCCAAAGAAATAGCAGCTGGCAGCTGTACCAAAGGAGTCATCATGTGTTCACAAGACTGCGCCGGGAGGCTGCAATCAAAACTAAATGAGTCTCCCACTTAGGAAGCATGAGAGAGTCCTGTCTGGCAAAGAGCTGCCTCAAGCACCCCCTTTTCACCCTCCTGTAAGTAACCAGGGAGCGGTGATGAGGGATTGGTATTTCAACACTGTCGCACTGGGCTGAGCAACTGGACAAAGAAATGCTGAGACCCTGTAAGACATCAAAAAGCTCTCTTTGTGCTTAAGATTGTTGCTGCAAACTGTAATGAAAGAGAAAGACCTTAACTTTGTTCTATATCAAAAAGGAGGAAAGTTGTATAAAGTTTGCATTCACAAGATCACCTCCTCCTCTACGCTAAATTGATAATTTTTTTCAAATATTCTTGTGTCTAAATATCAATGAACTTACAAACATACAATGTATAATGAACTGATAATTAATTGTTATAATGAGGTCGCTGTATTATTACTAATTTACTTTAGGTTAATGTTTTCTTTTAAGCTAATGTCGTAAACGCAGAAATAGCACTGAGCAAAAACTGCCTACATTGGTTAGTTTTTAGCGGCCTAAAAAATGGCAACCTAATGAAATTAATATCAGTTTAAGTGTAAGCTGTACTTAGAAAACTGCTTTACCTTGCTGCCAAACAGCCTTTTCTCACAGGGGACTGAAGCTGTTATGTGACAGCTGTGGTGGTTCACTTTTGCACTGTGATCTGTATTTTAGGCTTTAGCTTCTAATTTTATCTTTTTAACATATTTTTGCTATTGATTGAGGTTGACATCCTGGATATATCCTTCAAACATGTATTGTAGACCCCATCTGTGTATTTCTCTGTGAAATCGCTTTTTTATTTCAACCAAAATCAAAAAATATTTCTTTGCGGAGTGAAGTTAGTTACAGGGTGAGTTCCATGCTTGCTCTGACAGCTTGAGGGATCATCACAAACGAGCAGTCCTAAGCAGGGTCAATTAGCACGCTAACATTAGCTAATTAGCACTAGACACGGAATATAGTGGAGTCTGCAGGTATTTGGTTAGAAATTATGAGTTAAAAATTTGACCTGAGGGTGGCCATTAGATGAAAAATCAGGGGATCAACAAAATATTAAATATCATCTTTAAGTGGACGTGAATACATGTGCTGGGTTTCATGGTGGCAATCCATCCAATCGGTGTTGCAACATATCAGTCTCAACTGAATAATACTGAAAATTACACCAAGTTACCAACTCTGCACCCTAAAGTCTGTTAATCTTGCTCACCTGTTTATAAAGCCAGTTTCTCTTGATTACTGGGGCACTGGGATTCCTCCTGATGGAGTTGGATCTCTTCCCGAAGTTGTGAATTTTCTTGGAGGGTCTTGATGGCTAGAAATACAGTATGTAAATAGCAGAGTGAGGTCAATCCACACAAAAAAGTCTAGACTTTTAGATTTCTGGACTGGTTTTCCATTATTTTTCTAACTTAACAGACATGCATGATTATCCTGTCTTCGTGTGTGTCACTCACTCTTCCCGCTGGGCTGCTGGGGTTTGCGGCATAGTCCGAGCCGCCTGTGTAGTTGGAGGCCTCACTCATGGTGCTTAGTGGCCGTTCTTTCTTTTCATTCGCCGGCGCTTTGGATGCAGATCTAAATAAAAGACACAAAGCATGCCAAGAGCATATAGGCAGATCATCAGTCAGACATATTGACTCCCGATTTATGTCTACTGGCCTCAGATAAAAAAAAGAATGAAGAAAAGGAGAATAGGAGGAAGCAGACTGTATTATCTGTTCCCCTCATCCTTCTGAAGCTCAAACTCTCAGTTATAATGAGATCTCAACATGGGCCTATGAATCAAGCCAATTACTCCCACCATGTCACTGCAGATACATTCCCAGTTGTCGAACAGCTTTAAATGGTTGGCAAAGTCTGCCTGACATATTGAAATGCAGCAGTTGCAACAGTGAATCAGGTCAGGATGCCTCTAGAAGACAAAACATTTTGAAAGCGAAAGTTGAAAGCACACTGAGTTCAATACATTTGCCATAGGACAGAACACCTTGTGAAATAAGTTGTCTCTGGCCCATGGAGATGTCCTACATTCTATAAGAAGGGAACAATGTTGTGGTCTGGAGGGAACAAGACAGAGTAGAGCAGAAATTCTGCAGCAGTGAAAAAATGTTATCTCTCTGATATCGAGGTTTCAGGTCACTGAGTAAGGACAGAAACTGCCAACCCTGCACTGCAAACTCCCCCATCTAACCTGCCCATTTGATAAATGACCTAACATTCACAGACTTTAGATTATACGGTACCATTCAGGGTAAATGAGGCCCTCATTTGATAATCAATAATCATGCATCATCTCTATTCACTTTCAATCCATCTGTGCCACCTAGATCAATTGCTCAATTCATCCATCTGTTAGACACAAAGACAAGACTACTGACACTCCAAAAAAGGTAAGTCAAGAGTCAATTTAGAAACGGTTTAACATTTCAGACTCCATGCTGTTACACTGAAGTTGCACAAACACGAAAAGGGATCACAGGGGATAACATCAGCTCGGCTCACAACAGCAGGCAACACACACAGGAGGTTCATTCCCGAGCAGCACAGTGACAGGTCTGATACTACCAAAGACAAAAAGACAATCACAGACTGACTCTGTCTTACCTGTATTGAGAAGAAAAGTTACATGCTTTGTTACAAGGGAAGGCTGAGCTGCAGGAAGCAGCAACTTCTAACCATTATGTACTTGAGATCTGATGATTTTTAAGTCAATAAGAGAATTTCATACAAGAAAGAAAAGTTTTCTTATCATCAGAGCTGACTGGCTGTCTTATGTGACTGAATATATAAGAGGCTTTTTGTGCAGAGGTGACTCATCAAGGAAATCATGGGGTGGACGAGTGGGTGACTAATGCTCTCTCGAGTTGAAGTGCACACAGTTTTCGAGTCACTACTCTGAGATAGCTGCTTGTACAGAAGGGTGAGTGGCCACTGAGATTTGCCGTCTTCTCCATCTAATGATCTCGATCGAGAAAATGAGCTCTGAGAATTTTCAGCACTTCCAGTGACAGGCAAAATTGCAAGTGGACTGTAATCAATGCTGTGTCAACCTGCCATCATGAAAACAAAGGCTGGAAGGAATGGAGAGGGTGGACTGACTTTTTGCAAAGAAGATGTTTTTGACGCTTAATTTGCCCAACAAACCACTTCCAGTCCCTGAGCTACAGTGTGTTTGTGTGCGTAGGGGTTTTGTTGATAATTACTCAGAGACTGATAATCAATTTGCAAGCAGGGAAATTAAAAACATAGGGGGAGTTAAATTGGCTGTTTTAGTGTAAAAGCTGGCCTGTGTCTACAGGCAGATAGAGAACAATAGGAGAAATGATGCTGCTTTACAGTCCTCAAGAATAACTTCAAATATCTTAAGCACAACAACAGACATTGTATATGGGTATTCAAATGTTAATAAAAGAATGTTCATCAACATTTTTCCCTGTGGTAAAAATTAGATTATAAAGGGAAAAGCTACATTGCAAAAAAAAAAAAAATTCTTAGTCATTATTGGGTTCCCATCCAAATGTAGTGCAAACTTTTTTTTCTTAAAAAATCAGCACATTAAAATGTGCATTTATACATTTTTCCATTCGCTCCTGTTCTCTGAAATTTTCCACTTACAAGGTCATGATAAGGTCACTTCTCGTGAACACTATAAACATGATCCCATTTGAACGCTGCATGTGTGCATAAAAATTTAAAAGCCATCCAGAGTCGACAAAGGTTGCCGGCATAGGCCTGTGCAGTTATGAAATGTCATCATTTTTTCACAGAATCCGTTTCCATTGCACTTAGTTGCATTAAACTTTTATTGATACACCAACTTGTCCACCTCCTCCGCAGCATAAAAACTTTTTTGCA
Source organism: Plectropomus leopardus (assembly GCF_026936395.1). Classification (NCBI taxonomy): domain Eukaryota; kingdom Metazoa; phylum Chordata; class Actinopteri; order Perciformes; family Serranidae; genus Plectropomus; species Plectropomus leopardus. The sequence goes on along the minus strand of NC_142182.1, from coordinate 30,579,858 downwards.
ATAATTTTTTTTTTTTTTTGGCGTTTCAACCTAAAATGTGCGTGAAAACAAGTGGATAGAATCACACCTTATGTTCAAATACAAAATGATAACATCAGGAGAAAATTTTTTTTTTATCAAAAACACAAAGATATTCTGTTTACTATGGCATGCAAAAGTAGAAAATCCAACAACTGACAAGCTGCAACTAGGTTGGAGAAAACTAGGATATTTTTTGCATTTGTGCTTGAAGAACAACTTAAACAATTAACCAATTATCAAAACAGTTGCAGATTCTTTCATCAATTGATAGCTGACAGATTGCTTCAGCACTAGTTTCCATTTGCACATTGTTGGCTTGCTTCAATCCCAATTGCAAATTTTATTAATAAAATAAATCCTCCTGTGCTAATACGAATACCCAAAGCTCCTTCTTCAAAGCATTCAAAATCTGGGCCTCTCCAGTTTTTCTCCACCCCTTACAGTAAATACAATGCAAACACCGGATGGAGACCACTGACATCTATATTTCAAAATGAAACATTTCTCGAATCTGCCTTCTCTAAAATTTGAGCATGAAATTCCACAACAGGCTATTTTAAGTGTCTGTGTCTCGCTTTAAATTACTATTTACTTGTTTAGGTTGGTGCTTGATTCCAGACAGCACTAGCTCACAGTGGATATCACTGTGATATATGAACACAGTGATAGTTGTAGCAAAATACCAGAGCTAAACAACAACCATCTTTGTGTTTACCACAGCTAAATGACTACAGCAAAGTCAATAAATCTCAAATCGAAGCCTGAGAGGGCCCCCCAAAAAACCATTTAATTACTAGACCTGTAAAGCCAAGAAAAGGGATTTTAATTGGGTGAAATTTGGCTTAGTTTACATGCAAGCAATAAAGCGCAGGTTTTCCCGAAGATCTATCAGCAAAGAAGCACTGTGGACAGGTTGCATGTCTGTCACAGGACCAACACACAGCCCCACATATCATGGCTAACCCGTATATATTAAAGTGCCACAGCACTGCCTGGTCCTGCATGGATTTAGTGTGCCTGTGTGAGTCTGTGTGTGCAAAAAGAGTGAGGAGGGATTACACTGCCACTGAAGCTTGGCGCTCTAAGCACACTGGGGGGAAACACTGAACTGAGCGGCTGAGGGTGCATTTTAAAATGACCACACAGCATTTCTAAAGAAATAAGGGGTGCTTTCAAACACTTTTGTTGTGCAGTGAACCTGACCTTTTATCTTTTTCACCAACAAAAGACTAGAAGACAAGGCAAGCATACGCAGCTCAAGAAGGTTCAGAGACACAGAGTAGCAGAGAGCTGGGTGATAAACCAAAAATGTACTGACATTATTCACCAACCTCATTTGACTCATGGTGCTGTTCTTTATAAGTTTGATCCAAGCATACTTCAAACTATATTGTTCAGTAGATTATGTTAAACAGACATCCACTTGTCCTATAGCCCCGATGGTACCTAAAATAATTTTGTACTGTACAAAATATGTTATTTTTAGGGCTGTCAAATGATTAATTTTTAAAATCGCAATTAATTGCAGAATTTCTATAGTGACTATATATGATGAATGGCTTTTTTTAAATCACATGATTTGAATTCCATTATTTTGCATTACAAAACAGTTTTGAAGTCCATATTGACTAGGTGAAGCAATTCTTACCCGATTTACTTGATTAAGAATCAAGTGACTGTAAAAAGCTGCTTGGGACCAGCATAAAGTGGGCATGTCTGTAAAGGGGAGATTCATGGGTACTCACAGAACCATCGTTTTTACTTCTCCAAAATCTAGCCTAACTTTGGAGTGCTACTCTGACCCCTTAGTGAGAAGCTGGCATGACATGGTTGTTGCCACTGGTTTCCTTAGGTGCCAGTATCATCACTTTAGCTTTAAAATGGTACAGCCTCTTAAAGTAAGGAATGTCGGCCAGCAATGAACACAATTTTAAAAAAATAACCTGTTAATTACGGACCATAATCACATCATGATTAATGCTGACAGCCATACTTATTTTTCTTTCCTTTTTTTTTTGGTCGTTTTTAATGTATTTCAGTTTGTTGATATCAAGTACATCTGTAAAAAAATATATCATGATGTTGATTTTTTTTTTATATCACCCAGACTCTTGCGCGTATCCTGTATAAGGGACAGAGCATTAAGGGCTGTTCACAAAGTCAAGGTTTTTGACAGTTTGTCAAAACAAACACTCAACTGAGCTGTGTACCATAAAGTGCACAATGATCACACTTTCTGATGCTTTTGCGCCTATCAAAAACCTTTTGTTAGGACTCTGTGATCAAACAATGAGCAGATTTCATGCTTTCTGGGAAACCAACAGTGATCTGAATGGAGGGGAAACAAAAGATTTTTTCCAAAAGCTCAGCTTTCAGTAAGGATGCACAGCTTGACCCTCCGCTCTGAAAAAAGTGAGTAATGATCTCCCAGTGGTTAGTTTTTCATTAAGGTTTAAATGAACACAACAAGCAGTTCAGACAGTAAAGTGCACCTTGCAAGACTTTGGAATGCAAATGCAACAGGTCATCAGGCAAAACACCATTCAAAGCACCCACAGTGTGTTGTTAGTGTGCAACAACAAGGATTATTAACAGACATGTTCAAGTGTTTTACATGAAAAACAAAGGTGGAGAACACATAGTTGTCCATCTGCACCTAACAGTGCATTACCTGCTAAACGCTGGGTGACACAATTTTCCACAATTCACACTACAAAACAGAGGAAAGACAAATATTTTTGAGAATGAAAGTTCAGAATTTTTGACCAATGAGGGGCTTTGAAGACTCCCTGCCTATAGGCAGTACACTGTGTTGTTTTGTACTGGATCTCTAAATGTGACCGTACCTGACATAGATATAGACTGTATAACAAAGATGGACAACATGACAACTCCCCAAAAGTGAAAGATGATTTCTGTCAGTGAAGATGGTCATTATTTAGTTTTCTAAATTTTGTTTAAAAAATTACTAATAAATCTACCTTCTACCTTCTAGTTTAAATCATACTGCTGTTTGTTAAAGTGTTTGTTTTTCTAATATCATTCAGTTAGTTATTTGATGCTATAAAAAGGGGGTGTGACATAAGGATTGCTAACTGTGTGTGCCAATCGGTGTGCACTCAATCAATAACACGGCTCATAATTGGTCGTATGGGTGTATAGGCAGGGACTCAATACCACAGATATCACTACAGCCCAGACTTGCTGTATCCGGGATATTTTGGCTTTATTTTTGTGCAGTAAGAGTAAGTGGAGATGCCTCGTCCATCTTTATATACAGTGTAAGATCTGTGCAGCTACACATAATATTCAACATTTTCAGTCAGACATCACTTCATCTAACATCACAGGCAGGATGTTTGGAAATATTTCAACAACATTTATGTGCAGTGCTATCTCTGTAATATTAAACTTGAGTATCACAGCTAATCTCTATAGTCTGCGCAGCGCAGAGAGTTAGGCTAACCCTTACCCTTATCTGCATTTTTGCTAGGGTGTTCATTACAGATCCTACTCTGACATTCTTTTTTGTGTGTAAATATTTGTGTACTCAATAATAATTTAATGCAAGTACTAAAATATGGAAATCACTTAGAATGCCCATCCCTACTCCGAGAGGAGACTGATTATATTTATCCTGCTATGCTGTCTTTTCACCTACAGCCTCCATGGACTGACTGCAATTAGGAGTGGGTGTTGTGGATAAAATCTTCTATTGTAGTACTTGCAAATGTATATCCTACTGTTTATGTATATTATAATAATTGCACATTTTATTGTACATTAAGTGAGAAAGCGTTTATAAATACAAAAAAAAAAACATCTAGTGAATTTAAAACTTTATAGCTCTGAATATTTGTCACATCATTAACAAAAACGCAACATTAAGATAAAATGCAGTCCTGCTAACTGATTTTAATCATTGACTTAATGGTCTTATTAATACATGCAGACACATAATATAGGAAAGCTACCACAGTATAAACTATATGGTTGAGTCTTACAGTACTCTATTTTGCCAAATTACCTGACCTGAATTGCATTTGAAAAGAAATAGGTAATACATTATAGACATGGTCAGATCATGTTTTAGCGAATATGCGTGCTATGTGAGCTCTACAAATACCTCCTGTCAGCTTGCACATGGCCATGTGGCCCACTAAAAATAGGCCCAGACGTGTACAGTATTGACAGCAGAATGTTGTGGCATTCACAGAGGTGGGTGAAGCCACTTGTCAAAGTCGGGACCTCAGCTGCGACTTGAGCAGTAACTCACACATCACAGCATACCTGAGAGTGTACAGTTAAGTATGAGTGATGGATAAAATATAGAATGTTTATAACCCATAAGCAGATTAGGAGAGCTTATTGTACGAGTAATAGCTTAAATTAGTCTCTAAATAACAACACAGTGGCATTTGCTCTGTGTGTTCCTGCCATGCATTTACCCAACCGTGGGCTGCGACTCCACTTTCACAAAACTAAACTGACAGACTGAACCTTGAAGTGGAGTCAACAATAATTGTGACAAGGGCAAAGAGACCCAGGCATCACTGATTCATCTCTTCTGGCTGTGTTCAAGGTCAAAGAAGTTTTGTTTATCTGCATCAAAGCATTTTAAGGATGGAGTACATTAATTTTTTACTGAGCAGAGGATTGAGCATAATCAACTATCCTCAACACCGTGTGGTACAGCTCCAGTACTTTTGCCTCTCTTTTAGCCTGTTATATGTTGCCTCTCCACTGAAGGCTGGCCCACCCTCTCATGATTACGCAATTCATCATGGATGTGTAAATAAGTTTCACACATCATGGCAGAGCATTTTTCCTATGCAATTGCAGTCTCAGGGCAGAGACTAATGTTAACTTAAAACTACTGTTTTCTTCATGTTAAATATTCATATTTCCTTTAAAGCGTTGTGTGTTTGTATTACTCATGCTATACATGTGTGAAATTGGGTTGCATTTATGTTTTTTATATGTTCTACTAGACACTGATGATGATAGTGATCGAATTTAAAACAAATTCCGTGTTTTGGGTTTACTCAAAGTGCAGAGCAGATTAGGCAGTGATTTCCAGCCTGGCCTCTTTATCCCTGTGGCAGCTTAAATCCGTCTTTGCCTTTTATTACTCGTCCAGGGTGAAGATTTCCCCTTTTATTACTTTTGCTAAAACAGAGCCAACTGGTGGATGAGATGCACTGTAATAAACTTAAAAATAACAATAAATCAAGCAGTGAGGTTTATCACTTCGATGTTGCCTTCCTAAAGTTGACCTCTAGCACATCTGATTTTCATTTTGCAGATTATTTTACACCGACAAACACTAATTGCTAAATTAGATATCATCTCGCAGCGGCATGTTGAGCCTCTCAGAGTGAAAAACAGCAGATATGTGAGAGTAACACAGTGAGGGGAGGAATGTGTCAAGAGAGTGCAGTGTGACAGTTCTGGCACAACAGGAGTCTTCACAACCATTTTCCAATTATTCCATCTCTGCTGAACAAAATGCCGCTCATAAGAGCTCGGTGAGACAAAACAGCTCAATATATCATATTCTAGTAAAACCAGGATTTTAATTTCTTAGCCACATATTGAAAAAAGATGAAACTCGTGCCCATGCTGGGCCATCAGGGAATTCCTGCTCCACTAGATATTGGACTAAGGCCATAATTTCCCACATGGGAGTAAAATTTCATGCCTTGAAGCAGATCATATTTGAATCAGCCTTCATTGCTCAATAAAATAAGTGACACCAGTTGTGATGACGTCACTTCAGTGCAATAATATAACATGATAGTGAATCAGCTATGACAGGAGGTTTCTGAGGGAATTGAGAAACTGAGTGGAGCTGATACAAGTTATGCAACATTAAATCTTCAGTCAGTGACTTTCATAACTTTTTTTCACATTTTCTGAAACTGTCATTACATCTACACATTGGTACATTAGATGGATGGCCTGTGAAAAAAAAACATGTTCCTCATCGTTCTCGTAGTGCTTCTGGTGGCATTTTTGTAGAATATACCCATGGGTGGATTATGAAGTTTTTACACATCTTTTTGTGGTTTGTGTCTCTTTGTGGTCATTTTGTGTTTTCTTGTGGTTGTTTTGTGTCTTTATGTAGTCATTTGGGTCTCTCTGAGGTAATTTTATTTATTCATTTGGTTGTTTTGTGTCCCTTTGTAATCCTTTTGAGTCTCTTTCCGGTCAGTACATGTTAATTTGAGTAACATTTTGCCAGAGGGCATTTTGGGCTGCTGGGCCTGCATCCTGAGGGCCTGTTCAGTAATTAATCCATGAATCTACCATGGTTAAAGGAAATAACCAATCAGGGCCAAGGAGTGTCTAAAGCAGCTGTCAATCATGTCGATCACTGCTAGTGAATAGCAAACAAACTGTCAAACTAGGCAGCGCTGATTAAATATGAATCAAGATTCTGTTACTGTATTTGCCTATATCTTACCTCAAATGGTCAGAAGCATATTTCAGTGTACTGATTGGCTGTTAAATCAGAAAGATTGCTCCAGCTGTTGGGTGGTGCTTTGTTGGACTGTTTCAAACATGGCGGCGAAGTCACAAACTTTCTCATTTTAGAAAGAGAAAAACAGTGCGGTAACAGAATCTTGATTCATATTTGATCAGCGCTGCCTAGATTGACGGCAGTTCACGAATACTGACTGGAATGATTAACAGCTGGGTTAAAGATTCCTCGGCTCTGATTGGTTGTTTTCTATCAGTTGTGGCAGATTCCAGTGAATTCTATTAGAAGCCGTATGAGGAGGAGAAGGAACATTATTCTTTCCACAGATTATCTGTCTCATGCATCACTGTATGTATACAGTAACAGTTCGAGCAAATATGACATGAAGTTTTTAATGTCAGCTATATAAAAGTTACCAGCTGTAGCTTTAAGCCAAATTGGATTTGGTGGTAGATGAGGCCAGTGTCATGGTGTGGGTTGTGATGATAGCAGTCTAGCAGATATATATTTAGAACAGTTACGATTGGAAAAGGGAAGTAAATTTCAGTGCGATTCTGTGAAGGAGGCCAAAGTGGGAGTACTGATGACTCCTGAGATGGAAAGAAACTGACTAAGCGTAGTCTGACAGATTCGTAGAGTCGTTCTCCTCGAAGTGAAAGTTCAAGATGACTGGCCTCTGATCCAGTCATGTGGGCAGACATGTGATTATTGTTGTGCTGGGAGCAGTGTGGATGATCACATGGATGTAACATTGTTAAGGGACATGTCTTTGGACTTATGACAACTGAAAAGGCCATGAACTCTTGCACAGGTCAAAATTAGGCACAACTGTGAATCACTGCATTCCCACTAACTGATGTCTACATGATACAATGGCTTTTTTGTGTCAGCCCTTATATCAATCGATGGTAATGGCACAGAAGTTATGCAATAAATGAAACCCCTTAAATAATTTGAGGATCTAAGAAGTATCTCAGAAGTGACATTTCCTTTCAGGAGGTTATTTCTTAGGAATCTGTTTACGAACATAAATAAATGAAGAAGCACTGGGTAAAAGAGGCTTTGAACTAAGAGGGCAGAGCTGCAAATGGAGGATGGCAGGGTGCAGACTTGTGCAATGTAGCCTACACATAAGGGGTTGCAACAGCATACTGTAGTGCTCAAAAATGCTACCCAGTGGCATTCTAAAAGCAAAACAAGAGACTTACTGTTCGTTGACGACAAAGATGCAGTTGTCTTGGGAGGGTAAGTTTGAGACAGGATGCTTGCAGGTCACCTTCCGCTCATTATGACTATTGAGAATAGGGAGAGGGTAGGAAAAGGGAGAAAAATAAGAGTGATCAATGTTAGAAAACATCACAAAAACATCTTTCTATCTTTAAAAATTGATATTCTGCTTTTCGCCCTGCAAACCCAAACATGTTTTCAAAGAACTCCAGCTGTAAAGGCTTAAGAGAACTCTTCACCTGCAAAACATGAGAGCAGCTGAGGTAACGTTTGTATTGGCTGAGCAGAATACTGAGTGGAGACAGAACAGCTACACAATATGGAAATAATATTATCAAGCTGTGCCAAAGGAGAAATCCATCAATCAAAAACTGGTCCAAACTCGAAACTCGTCCATCCAAACATACTGTACACTGGGTAAGTGAGACACCAGAACAAGCATGACACCAGGCTGGTCTGGATGATTATGATAGCGCCTTTACATATGATATGTGGATATGACTCTAAGCATATTGCTGCCCTCAATATTCCCTAACAATCAATATGATAGCCAAAATAATGCCAGAATAAACAGAAACTATGAGAGTTGGGTGCAGCGATTTCTACTTTTTTTTTCTTCCCAGCCCCACGTATTTACAGGAGTCCAAAGAAAAATAAAGCACCACAGAAAGAACATGTCTGATTATCAATAGCTTACCAACCTCTGGCAACCAACCAAAAAGTCTGGACATATCACTTGGTTTTGTTTTTCTTGGCCGAATTTGGTATTTGTATTTTGAAAATGTCAAAGTATTTTTATTCTTGAATATATTAACATTATTACATCTTTTAATGTTAAATATTTTTCATATTCCAATTCCAGTGTCTTATCATCAAAAAGGATCTTGACAAGCCTACATGGCACACCAAACAACAGCTTAAATACCCCAAGACAAAACAAAGTAAAGCCCCCAAACAAAAGCAGAAAGATGGCACAAAAGGGCCCACAGCAAAAATAAAACCTATTTCCTTCTTGAAACAACAAACAAAACACAAGACAAAACAAAAGAGGAGAAAAGAACAGTTTAGAGGTAGATTAGTGCTAAATTTGAAATAACTAAAGTCCATTTCACCCTAAACAAAAAAAATAAAATGACCTAAATCTACAGGCTCCAGCAGGCCATGTTACACACAGCATCTAATGACAGAGGTACAGAAGATGCTACCTACTCGTCCTGTTGGCTAATTACAGCAGCCCACAGTCACTTCCACCCTAACATGATTAGAGCACCAGGACACAGACCACACAGTGTTTGGAGAGGAGTCGTTCAAGGACTCCGGCCTTCACAACAACAACAGCAGCTTTCCAGTAAAGTAGAGTCTGGTCAGTGTTGTGTGCTATCTGGATGGCCTGGGGGCTGAAGTCTCAGTAAACTACCCAGTAATCATGACAAGCTTCAGTGTTCCTCACTATTAGTAGTGAATTCTGAATCAAGTTCAGGTTTCAACATCATCATAGGTATTATGACTAGGCTGCTAAATTCAGAATCCGCGTCCAGTACATAAGCTTCATATTTCATAACCTCCCGTTTAGAGATGGAAAATCAATGGTTATTAGATTACACTGTCAGTGACTTGCAGCAATGGAAAGTTCAGCAGCAGTGGAGAGTATGTTATCGATATATTAATCAAATATACTGACAGCAGTAATTATTAAACACGACATTAGATAATATAAGTTGCATGAACTGCAGTGTCAATAGTACTCTTCAAAGCTACTACTGCCTTCACTGGACAGTTATTCTATATTTCAACTCAGTCAGGCTGAACTATAAACAACAGAGAGTCAAGCTGCAGCCCAAAAATAACAGTTTTTAAACACGGGGTACTTGTACTGAAAAGAGCGAATACCAAGAATGAAATGGGGGGTTTAGTTTCAGTTTAGCCTGGAGAGCAACAGTCTCCACAGCTCTGGTCTATAATTACTGGAGGCACTGTTGGCAGCAGAGCACTCTGTGCGGTCTTGGGGCAGACCAACGGCACCATTTTTCTTTGGTATCCCCTCACACATGCCTATACTGTTCTGCACATAGACTGGCTGCAGATTTAAAGAAAAAAAGAAAGTCTGGATCGATATTAATCTACACTGTAGTGGGATGAATGAATGATGTTATGCAACACTGTGGATGGAGTTTAATAATCAGATCTAAACTATTAAAGACCTGATAATCTTTTAGCTTTCATACTCCTAATGCACGCACCGCAAGTTTGCTTTCATGTGGTACTTCAGCCATGGCTAAAAAGAAAAGAGCTTTAAAATACAGGGGTGCTTTTTGCTAACCTATTAATTGGCAATGGCATGCCTTTTCATTAGAGGAAAGCAAAGTGTTTGATACCTCCTAGGATGTTAAAAAATAATGATCCAATTCCAGCAAATCCCTCCACTGTGTCTACTTTGGTATTATCTCTAGAGTGAATGCAAATGTGTCCATAAAGAACTGTCCACCATTAGAAAACCCCATATAGTTATACTGCCTTTACTGCAATGAAGTGGTGTGATGTATTATGTTTCCTGGTGTGAAATGAAATGCAACCTACTTTGCAAAAGGGGATCTGCTCATATGCATACTTTTAATGTTACTAAAAAACACATTTTCATTACATTTCCAAACAAGCAATATATTTTTGTATTAACACGGAATCAAATAACTTATGGATGGATTAATAATATTGCCATATGCATGGAGAATCAACACCCACTCAGTTTTCAGCTGCTTTCAGCTTGTTGTTTTGGTTTTGCAGTCCATGCAGTTAGGTTCCAATGGCTGAAAATAATGGCACAGAACTGTAAGCACGTGTGTTGACAGCACACTAATACATTATTTTCAAAATTAAAAATGGAAAAGTAAAACCAGACAAAACAAATACTGCAGCTAGCCAAAAAAGACCAAAACATTTTTCTCAGAAGCAGGCAGATCAAACCAAGCCTTTGGGGAACTACAAAGAAGATTTGCAGTAAACAGAGTGACTGACCCTATTCAGTCTATGAGCCTTTTTACACAGAGATATCACAATCATGCAAAGACAAAGACCCTTTGCAACACTGGCTGTGCTTTTTTTGTGTTGTTTTAACACAAAACCAAACAATGTGACAGAGTGTTTGGTTTTAGATAGCATGCAAACATTTCAAAACCAAAAGAGACATTGGCCTCTACTGTGACAGATAACATACACATCAAGCAGCGTTTTCTAATAAACAATGGCACAACATGGCAATAACAATCATTTACCATCCCTGTTATATGGCAGCTGATCACATCTTCCACCCCTGGACCTCACTGTCTTCCCAATTTTCGTGAATTTTCGGTTGCTCCTCTTCTTTGAGTTAGCTGCTAACTGCTGCTGCTAGCTGCTTTTTAAATGTCTTGGCAGTGGGTTGCACACATAATATGTAATCAAAACTCTTACTCCTATAGGCTCACATTTTTTACACAGATGTAAAATTGGCTCCACCTCTGCTTCAACTTGACTGCAAGACAATTTTTGCACCCCCATTTCATGTTTATACCTTTTATACAACATGGTGAGGCTGAATAACGGCAAACATTCCCGTTTTAAAGAGGCCGTGCTTATACTAAAAGAGGACTCATGCTCATGTTGCTCAGTTTCTCTCTCTGTTACTAGCAGGTGTTTGCTAAAATATTAGCCAAAGGAACTTGATACTGGAACTTGGCACTGGCCCAAAACACCACGGTTAAAAGACAACCCTCATTAGCAACACCTGTTTTTGATGGGATTCTGAGTCAAACAAGATATTCCAGCTGATGTGGTATCACGATAATTTGGAAATGTACTTTGTGGAGCACTGTACTACTTGATATTTGTTTAATGACTCTGCCTCATGAATCCTGATCCTGAAAGCCGACCAGCTTTCGAGTACCAAAGCTCACCCCGCCCACTGACCTGTGTAGAGGGCCGACAAAGTGTCAGGGTAATTTCCCCAATAAAAATCAATCAAATGTCAGCTAAAAGTAATTTTAAGTAAAGTTCATTTTTTGGCTTCAGTCAACCGAACTTTTATATATCTGCAAGCAACAAGCTGATGAACCTGAAATACAGAAGATGTAAATCATATTGGCTAAATAAAGATCTTCAGAGCTATTCTTTAAAATGTCACCTTCAAAAGTTGAGCAAGGTTTTTAAGGTCGTATCTATAAAATTAAATGGCACTCCTGACGTTAGGAAAGTTTATGCAGATGCGTTGACTGACACATGTGCAAGGGTCAGTGTTTTTAAGAGAGGGTTGTGTGACATCAAAGAGTCTGTATACCTATATGGGCGGAAGGTATTTGAGAAGGTCCTAAACATGATCCATGTGGTATGATCTGACAGGGAGTTCTTAAACCTCAGTGGAAAACATGGGGGCTATGAAGCAACATAATGGCTGTGGTTGTGTGGAGGCCAAAATAGACAGGATGAGTAACAGCAATACATGTTTTCCTGTACGGTTAGAAAAATCTCCTTTTGGACAGCCTACAGAAGTAGACCATGGCTGTCCTCTTTTGAACTACTCTTCAAGATATTTTGTTATCCAATTCAAATTACACAGTAGTGACATTTAGCATGTGACAGGCTTAACGATGCTGAGAAAAAGGATGAAGGCATCCCACATTGCAGATATAGATATTATTCAAAAATCTCTTTCACTGCCTCCACATGGCATCAACAGCTGATTGCAAATATGACGGGATTATACTGCAGAACAACTATTGACAGGATATGTGGGTTGGTTGCCTTGTCTCACACAACATAAGGGCCCTCTGAAACGTCACTGGATGATAATGTAATCAAAGTTGATTACAGCAGGCATTGTTACATCTAACTCAACTGATGCTGCACAGCTACCAGCTTGAAATCAAATCTCTTTTTTTAAGTGAATATGTTTTTCAAAATACCTCTGCCAGCCATTCTTAGTTTACAACACCATTTGTAATGGTCACACATGCTCAGGAGGATGTGGTCTGTGGTCAAGATTAAGTCAGCATAAAATCCGGGGCTGTACCGTAAAGGGAGCATATGGTAGCATTTTTACTGAAATAGAGGGCAAAAACATTGCATTCTCTTCGTTTAAGATTTCTTGTTTTCCAGAGGGAGATGTTGGTTTATTGGGTGGGTTGGGCTGAAGGGTGCCGGGAGGTTCCTTGGCTCTTGACCTCAGATTTACAGAAGTGAGGAAGATTGCAGTAAGAGCTGACCACCCTGTAGTGAGGAGGGCTTGACAAGTCAGGACTGTCCTGTCCACAATAATTAGCAGTGAGCCTCAGTAATGAAGAGCTTAAGGGCTGGGGGTCAACACTCCACAGGCTTAGCTTTTATTGTTCTAGGTGGGTCTTTTGATCCCTCACTCCCCTTCCACTACAGCTTAACCACAAACAGCAGAGGCTCCAAAAAAGAGCTTTACATTAGGGAGAAGGGGAAAGGTCTTTGTGAGTTTTGACAAGTTATCCTTAGGTTTTAACACCAGAGTTTGGGACGGGCTCACTGGTAGATCCATTATGTAATTCTTTTAAACCTGGAATTTATATCTTTGTTTTATACATTTCTAAAGAAGTGGGGTGGGGCCAAACGTTTGGTTTAGCATTCTACATTATTCGTGTCATCTCTGAAGCCAAAAACAGCAATTTAGTGCTATGTTGGACCACTTTCACAGAGAAATGGTCTCTGATGTTCATTCAGCAGTCTGATGTTCATTAGACACAAAGACAAAGTTGATAAATTATGGTGAAAGAGCCACCTCTCCCTCAACATCTTTCCATATTTAAAAGTACAGAGGAGTAAAACTAGATGAGGGGGAGAAAATGCCATTGAGTCATGTCATCGGACAACCCCTAAAGAGTGACTGTGGGGGTAACAAAACATAATTACAGCCTAACTTTTTAGAGGCCAAATAGAGGATAGAAGGGGAAAAAAAAGTATGTGTGGTTATTTGGTCAATTTTTTCAGTGTGGAGTGACAGTGTAAACCGGAGGGGATTCCCTCACACTGTGTTGTGTTAAAAACTAGAACCAATTTCAGTCATCATAAAGAATCTGAACTGCTGGAGCTAATTTGGATACGGGGGAGTTAATGAATAAAAGCTTTTTTAAAAAAAATCTCCAACTTCAACACTCTGATAGGAAACATGCAAATGGAAGAGGCGCTACACTGTTTTGAATGGGGAATAAAAGGAGGAAGATTTCAATTCATGTCTGTTGATTTGAGAGTCTAAATTACATCCATTTATAACTATTTGACCACTGTGTATTTTGTGCAGTGTTGAGGAAACTGACTTAATTTGGGGTAATTTTCTTAACTCTGAAGGTCTGCAATTACTTTGCACACTTTGCATAACATACTGTTTCTAACTTTCTTTTTTTGTCATGAGAACGCCGCAAAAAAGCAACGCTTTTTTAATGAGGTCGATTTTCTGAATTAACGCACCACAAATAAAGGCATCAACCACTCACTCTGTGCATACCCGTATAAACGGCAGCTTGATTGTCTTAACCAAGATGGCATACTTGATTACTCCTTTCAAGCTTGATAAAGGCAACTGATCCCAGATCCATTCTTACCTTTCCTAATAGAACTAGACATAAACACTGTGTAACTGTTTATGAGAATTAACTCAATTTCACTCAGCATTTCGCTAAAAAAAAAACTCAATAGCATAGCTTACAGTATCTTAGGCTATACAACAACTTACCTCAGACAAATTGTCAGACACTGCCTGGGTCAAGAGAATCCCTGTAGACGTTGCAAATTCACATCACTGACTTTATGAAAGACTGTTTCTCAGATGGTGTATTTCTGTCTACCTCAACCTGAACCAAACCTTATCTCTAACGCTAACCACCCATAGCAGCGTGAAAACACTTTGTGATGGGGGATCAGACTTTAGCCCTTTTTACACAGAGATTGTGCTACAGGGCTGCTACAGAGCCTCTACTTTATGCCTCTCTTGCAGTTTTGCAAACAAACAAACGACAACATCGCAGAAGCAAAAGGCTTCTAGTGACATAAACAATGGCATAACATGGCAATAACAATCATTTACTCTGTTATATGGTGGCTGATCTCTTCCTCTGCTTGGAGGATAGAGCTCCCTAACCTCACTAGCTGCTAAATGCTATTAGCTGCTTTTTAAGTCTACCCTGGTATGTCACAAATATAACATGTCATCAGAAGTCACGCCCACCCTGCCATGGTCCTGTTGATACAGAGACTGTTTCGGCACTGCTACTACCAGTCATGATAGCTCAAAGGCGAGACAACTCTGTCCCCCCATTCCGCATTGTACCTTATATACAGAACTGCGAGGTGGCATAACAGCGCGATATTCCCACCTTGGAAGGGCAGTGTAAAAGGGGCTGTAGATACAGCACTGGCAAATCTATCCATATCAAAATCTTTCATTAAACAAGTGTTGCAACTGTCACAAATTCACATCGCTGTTGGTATCAATAGATATGATGTGAAATATTCGCAGGTGAGTATTTCTCATGTTTGTGTCATTTATTTGTCAAACCCCGGTGTGTAAAGGCTTTCATTTGTTGCTGCTGTAGATAAAAACATTTCACAGTCCCAGCATGTTTTAGGTTACAGGATCCTCTTATCTGCATGACAAGTCATGCTGCTACAAAGTTTAAGTTCTGCTTCGGGGAAACCTCAAGCAAAGACGGGCATGCCTCCATGGATGTCCTCACAACTCCAATGAATAAATACTGCCTTACCACAGCAAATTTGTCCTAATTATTTTTCACTGAATGCCCTTCAAGCTGCTTGAAGACATTTAGTGAGTGACTGGGCATCCTATAGAAGTGAACAGTGTAAGTCAGAGCAATCAAGCAATCCAGCCTCATTTCCTAAGGATATGATCTAATGACAGATACTCAATGCAGCAGATGCTTTGATCACAGCCCTCACAGTAGCTGAAGTGAGAAGATTTCAGCACACATTGCCCAACATGATCACACCCTGATCCTCGCAGTGCTGAGCAAGTGAAATCATACCAGCTCATTTAAACCAGAGTGCATGGCACATATTTCAGCTCTGGCTCCTTCAGCCCGTATCCATGTTAGCACATTTTACTCTGCATGGCTCTCTGCATTTACACATGTGACTTTTAGATGACATTTAAGAGGAACTCTTTGCTTGATCCATCAGTGTCAAGATCACACACAGTTTGAGGTTACTTCTTAAATGCCAGTAAATCGCAGGAAAAGTCGACAAGAGTTCAGCAGGAAAACTTCTTGGTCCCTTAAACAAATCCAACTCCAAATCACCAAACAGAGCCTTTCAGCGATAATTAATTCTCTTGTTAATGCCCATAAATCTAATCCTATTACACAGGAAGGAACTTGGACACAGCGTTGGGCAAGGCTAGTGACTACTGAATGAATAAAGCTTCACATTATCAGGTGAGTATTCTTAACTAGCATGAAAAAAAAGAGTTGGCTGCATTGGAACTTCTTAATACCACATGGACATTGACTGGGGGTATGAATAGCCCGCCTCACAAAAGCTGAGCTGAATAAGCAGAATAGGCAGTTTGTGAGTGGGCATGTGGGGGGGCAGCAAGAGAAAAGACAAAAAAGACAAAACAGGGGCTTTGCAGTCCCCGAGAGGCCACATGAAATGCAGTGCTGCAGCATGAAGCAATGTGCTGTCACAAAACGGCAATACCTGGACTTCTGTAGTGTCCTTAACTAATTTGGGTACATATATTTGAGGCAATGTTGTGGAGAACTTGCATCACACCACAATCGTTACGGAGAACACAGCCAGCAGCGTCAGCTGTGTGTGCCTATTAAGCCTTGAGTTTCACCTTAGACCTCTTTACTTAACCACAGAAAACAGCTGCTCATTCGGGCTACAAATCAGATTTTTCTCCCACAAACAATTCAATTAGCAGCCCCCTCAAAGCAGCTGTGACTGTGTGCAAAGTGTGTCAAGGTGACACAGCTGAGCAGCCGACTCAAGAATATTTCAGAGCCATGGAAACAAGCTGCCTTCTCAAGGAAAAAAAAACCCACACTGATTGAAAGAAGTAAAATTTTGCATTTATGGAGGAGATTGGGGGAGTTAAATCGCAAGTTGTAGTTGTGTAAAATTAAGCTTTACCTTGACCCTCTGACTACAGACCAACATGACACAACTGTTTCTCATCAGACACAAGGATTGGTTCCCTAAAGCGTCTATTTATGAAACAGAAATTCCAAACATTACATCAATTACACATCTTAAGTTTCTATCTTCACTTTCGGTGTCTGTAAAACTCCCCTTGTTAACCATTCAACGTTCAATTTCAGGTTTCATTAAAGACAACAGCGGGCTAGCATTCAACGCGGCTTTCATGGCAGATATTAGAGGAAACCCAAAGGCTGCCGTCTGTCAAAAGTACTGAAGCAAAAAAAAAAAAAGAAAAAAAAAAAGATCTTTGTGTTTTAATGTGACAGACAATCACATCTTTGCTGTGTAGCTATGTAGGTCCGCTGCAGAAACAAAGAGCAGAAGCACCCAAAATAGTAATCAGACTCTTCCTATCAAGGTCATCTCCTTAAAGAAATAGATGGGTGAGAAGCTGGGAAATCGCAGGCTTGTGTGCTGTTGACTTAAATTTTTTTTAAATGTGTAAAAAGGTTTCAGACATTAAAGACAAAGTGGGAAGTAACAATTGCTTTCAGATCTTCATTCCCCTTTCCACTAAAGAGGCAAAGTAACTGGCAAGCATTAAAAATTCAAAACAAATTCTATTAAAAAAATGCTATACCCATGTATGCTAATGTCGTGCCCCTGCATAAAGTTTTTCACAACATCCATAAACACGTAAAATTCAAATTAATAATTTAGCAATCCACTGAGAAACCAAACACATATTGGAGGGCAACTTCTTCTTACATTCACTTTCTCCATATTTCAGGAAAAATACAAACAGCAAATTGGCTGAATATGGGAGTGGACATCTCTCTGCAGTTTTTACCATCTTGCTGATTTATCACCCATGACTTAAAGCCTGAGATCAATTGCGGCTCCGCCCTCCTCTCCCCTTGATGTCTGTTGCTCGGTGAGTGCTAGGGCTGGACCAGTGGCCAATAACAGAGCATCTGTACGTCTCCATTACTGCTGACATGCTCTTTAATGATATCAGTGCCTACATTATACAGTTTGTTTTGATAGCCCATCTAATAAAATTTGCTCCATCTAATATTACTGAATACTTCTTACACTTTACAGCATATCCACCTACTACACTGTCTAAAAGGTCTGCAGGAGAGGTGTAATCATTTGATGTGTAATCACACATTGGGACAATTACTTCTTTAAAAAAAGATGTTGGTTTGCAACTGCAATGATTTTTGAAGTCAACTGAAGTGTTTGATGAAGGAGCGCCCTGCTGAACACCACAAATAAATTCTGTCTGTAGGAAACACTGCTGAAACATCAGGGTTCCCAAATCTGCAGGAAACACTAAACATACAGAGAAATATTCACTGAATGAGCTCATGGGGAAAGTGAATAAGTTATAAGGACAACATAGCCATTCTTTCTGTGTCATCCTAATCTTTGTAGAGTGATAGCAACACTACACACATGGTAAACCCCACTGTGCTATGTGTGGGACGTTCAATAAATATAAGGGTTTCAATTAGACAGTTTAAACAACTGTGCTGTGTGCACTAAGTGGATGCACTTAGTAGTCAAATGATCAGACCATGAGGACTGGTTCTTGACAACAAGCCCAGACAGAAATTGAAACATGACGGACTAAAATGGTTTTCAGATTTCCCATTTTTTCATATGCAGACACAAATGTAGCGGCTTGCTTTAAGGATGATGTTTCTGCATGGTCTGAGGCTTTCAAAGTTCAACAAAATAAGACACCGTTAAAACACATCCTACTGGATCATGAGAAACAGGTTCAACTGCTTCCTGTCTGTTTCTGGCGCCACAAGATCAAAAAAGCAAATACATCAAAATGCACATTGCTAAGCATAGTCTGGGTCACTGCGGGAGAGACAGTGGGCAATGCTATGATTATGGCTTAACTGACTGTGATTAACAGATGAAACCTTTTAAAGATCATCCAGAACAACAGTGCAGTTCACCGCTGACACGAATAGAAAATATCATTTGATGCTAAGTAATGGAATACAGTCCATTACAGTCAGGACCTCTTATAGCAAGTGTTGGCCAACACTTCAGAGAAATGGAAATGAAAATACTGTTTGCTTTAAGTGCAAAACAGTGTATTAAAATCTGCGGGACATGCTCTCTTTTCTGATCAAGGATAAATTTGCATCAACATCAGACTGCAATGAAATTCAGGGGAAAAAAAGAGAATGTCAGAGGTATTTTCCCTCCAGGGGTATGCTTTCACTATTGTGAACAGTCACTCCAAGCTCCTGGGGCTCGGCTTTAACTGACCAACAGAATATGAGTTTTGAAAGCTATGAAAGACAAAAATTTAATACAGGACTTGCAATTTCCTTTTGGCATTGCAGGTCCAAAGTAAAGTAGGGAAAGAGGTGCTGTTTTGCCGACATGCATATTTTTTTTTTTTTACAATGATGTAGAGCAATGATTATTTAACAAATAAAATAAATTAATTACATAATATATCACCTATAATGTCCACGTTTTTATGCTACTAAGTGAACTCCAACTATAGGGAATCTCCTAACTTGACAACACAGAGGTGCTTTGACAAAAGCCTAACAGAATACGGCATTAATGCTTGGTGGTGTCCAGTGCAAAAGGGTCTGTTTGCACATAGAGCCATGTGAGGAACAAAACGCTGACTGGGAGCCTGGCAGGAGCTGATTATTACTGCAACACACAAGACAATCACAGAGCTGCATCCATCCTAATATCCTTTTGATAGCATCAACCGTCACCGTCAGCACAATAAAACACCCCAAACACATCTATCATTATCGCGTTAACAGCGAATCCGGCTCAATGTATGTAATGTATGTCGCACACGTCGACAGCACTGCAGTTTTTGTTTTGTTTTGTTTTTTTACTTACAATGAAAAGCTTCCATGAATGTCCAGGCAGTCGCGCGTGAAGAAAAACAAGTCACCGTTTTATCCAAATGTGAACCTCAGACGTAACGACGCGAGACTTTCTTGTTACTTTGTGTTGTGAAGTGCGCTCAGTCCGCTGCTGCTGCTGCTGCTGCTGTGCTCGCGGGGCAGAAGCACTCGCGCTGACTGCTGCGCCGCGTGCGTCTGTAGTAGAGCCACTGAAACCCGAGAGGCGATGATGTCACGGTCCGGATGTAAAGAATGCAAGGTGTCCAGAGGCGCTTTTGTTATTCCCTCCCAGCACACTTAACAAACCGAGCGAACAGAGAGACGGACACACGCACACAGACCGGGAGCGTCTACAGTGTGGTGATGGTGTCGTGGTGACATAAAAAAAACTACTTTCCTCTTCAATAGCCACGCAGGAGTTTTTCTTAACCCTTTGAAACCTGGAGCGATATCACTTTTCTTGTGCTGCTTTCACATGCCTTTCAGAACTATTTAAACCTTTAAAGCCTAAGCAGTTTGATTTATTTCAAATACATGGGGGAAAAATGCAATGACCAATAAAATATTCGACAAATTGCAAGAAATTAGTAGATTTTGATTTTTTTTAATAGGGAAAACGGCCAGGGAAAACCTGTTTTAATAGCATATCATAATTATATATTTAAAATTATGTTACGGAATTATTCTAATTCTTAAGCATTTTTTTGCAGATTGGCTCCTTTATTTTATTTTTTAAAAATTAATTATTATTTAATTAATTTATTGTATTTATTATATATAAATATATATATATATAAATATATATTTTATTTTTATTTTTTTTTTTACTAATTTGATCATTGCCCTCTTTACATGTTTTTTTAAGACATCAAGCCAATTTGCCCTGGTTTCAAAGGGTTAACAGGCAATTTACAAACTTCTAACCTCCTCCACATGTGGAAAAGAAATGTATGGAAAAATATGTGACACTCCAGCTAAAGGCTTTATAACAAAACCGCATGGAAAAACTGAGGTGACACCATATCCCAAATTTAAAGTTGTTTCATTGTTTATTTGGGGCTGTATCCAGGCAGGTCAATGATATAATACATATATGAATTTAAGCTGATTTCCTCTCTGAGCTGTTATTTTTGGCATCTACATGTGGGTAGCCACACCTCCCTCTTTACTCATTCTTGAGCAAGTCCTGACAAAGGGGGTGTGTTGAAAAATGAACTTAGGCTGCGCTGGGTTTCTAAAAGACTCATCATGAAAGTATTTTGAATCATCCTGATAGAGCTGAATTTGTTGCAAAACATTGTGACCACAGTTCGAGGACTTACTGTACATTCAGCTTGGTTTCCATTTGTGCCCACTCACGTTGCTGGAGCTTTGCTATATGGCTGAAGCTTGTTAGTTTGAATAGGATGAAGTGAGAGAAAGAACTGAATATCAAGTAGGTTCAGCAGGGAGCCTGCAGCCATTGAAGACATGAAAGCCCGGACAATGACCTCGGCCCCAACCTAGAAGCCAAACAGCTCCTCCACTCATCAGCCTGCTGGGTGTAGTCAATGGTGCAGGAAGACACCCAGAGACAGTCAATACGCTCTTAGTGGCTGCTTTTCTCTTCCCGTTCTCTCTTTTAAGTGATACTTTAACATTTCTTAACAGTCCAGTGTGTGGGATTTTGGGGGAAAATATTGGAAGAAATAAAATATAATACAATAAGTATGTTGCCTTTGCGTATAATCACCTGAATATTAGAACTGTTGTGTTTTTGTTGGAATGAGTCGTTTATATCTACATGGACCCGCTCCCTTAAAAGAGCCATTTGCATTTTCACATTGACCGCTTTAATTAGCAGCATTTCTGTGACGAAAGCATCAGAAAAACCCTGATTTTTAATATGAAACTGCTTTATTTAGTGTTTCTAATGGCTTAAATCACCATGTCCGTTTATTTTGGAGAGGAAGAGACCTCTGCTGATAATTTGGCTCCTTCTAAATATCTCCTGAACATCTGGATCTTAAGTTGAAGTGAAAAGTGAAAACAAGCATACACACATTAGCAGGTGCTGCGCTAGCGGCCCCTCTCCGACATGCCGAACAGCATCGGAGAAACACTGATTTGTAACACGAAATTTCTACATTTAGTGTTTTTATCAGTTATTATCAACTGATCTGTTTGTTTTGGAGAGAAGAAGACCTCTCTGAATAATTCAGCTCACATTAAAACCCCGTGAACAATAAACCCTGAAGGAAATCAAACTGCGAGAAGTGTCAGCTGGTTGCAATCTGCAATCATCACTGCTAGATGCCACTAAATCCACCTAAACTTTAAACAGTGCTCCTTTAAGAATATATTGTGGCTTTCAGAATCAATCATAGTTTTAACAAATGAAATACAAACACCTCATGAATTTTTATGGGTTTAAATCAGCAAAGAGGCATTGAAAATATTAACACCATCAGTAATATGTGAACTACCTTGACCAGCGCTTTTTCATAAATAATGCATCATGCCTCCATTATAAAGCGGGTGAAGGGGTGTACACTAAAACATTCACTCCTTCAGCTATCCTTGGTCCTCCAGGGAGGGCCTCCCATGCTGGGGCTTGGAGCCAGGGGACATGGCCACCACCTGGGGCACACTATGGATCCATACCCCAAGAGAAAGCAGGCAGAGAGGGGAATGAGTATCTAGAGGATATGTGATATGATATTTAGTGACCCGATCCATGAAAGATGAATCTGTGGCGAATAAGGAGCTTGTGCTCCAACACCCACAAAAAAAGGTGTCAGAGGGGAAAGTCGAGGCAAGCTGTTTAGCCATCTGTGTATGAGCTGTGTGTTGCCACAGGAGATCATGTTTTTTTTATTCCAGGATAACTGAATCAATAATTGCTGTCAGCGTCCACATCTAACAACAGTCTAGTGTTGTAAAGAAGGTTCTTTCCACTGTCAAGCCCTTGACATTATTATAAAAAACAGGACAGGGTGGTTGCAAAGCACATCCGTTTCACAGGTTTAATCCTTGCAACACTGAGGGTTTTATCAGAGTATTCTTGACAATGCTCCTCACTGCTCACTCATTCAGTCTGAGGGCGTCTGCTGGGTGATTAAAAAGTAAATGTCACCATCACAGCCACCAAGCCTCCCTGCATTTCCCCAAGCATATGTCTTAAAGCTGGGTTCGAAATGACAGATGTGTTAACTTAAATTGCTCAAGGTGTTTTACATTTTTGTGCCTCATGGCTAAAAACATCTTGTGGAGAGACCAAAAGTTCTTGAGAAATCAGTCACAATCAACCCAGCAACATTTGTTCTGATTACAACTGTAGGCTATTT
This sequence comes from Plectropomus leopardus, assembly GCF_026936395.1. Classification (NCBI taxonomy): domain Eukaryota; kingdom Metazoa; phylum Chordata; class Actinopteri; order Perciformes; family Serranidae; genus Plectropomus; species Plectropomus leopardus. The sequence continues at coordinate 30,556,744 of NC_142182.1, read as the reverse complement.
GTTGTAACTTCCTTTTTATAAATTAGGAATCATGCAAAGCTTAGGCTTAATAGCGGAAAAAATATAGTCCTTACACCAGCTCATCAGGCATTCAGTGGGAGTGGGAACTACTGTTCCAAGAATTTGTTTAAGGAGGGGTGTATGACCAAACCAAGGTCAAACAAACTCTGTTTCATCTCAACCCAAAACTTAACTACACTCCATTTTATGACCACACACCATAAGTTTTATGACAGAGTGGGGATAACATGGTGGGCAGCCTCAGATGTGTTGATGTTATCACAGAGGAGTCCTGTCTGGACGTCAAAGCTGAAGGCCGTGTAAAGTAACGATGCACCGTGTGTGAAGGTAGATACAGAGACTGGAACAATAGCAGCAGCAACAATACCATCCAAAACAATAGCCCTGCTGCAACATACAGTGCTACCTTTGAACCGCTTTTAATGTTCAGTCTTTGTTTAGGTTGGAGATGAGTCATCTTTATGCTATGTTTTTAGACTGCGGTTTGTTTTGACTTTATAGTTAAGAGTCATTTTGTGTTCTGGCCCCTTGTATACAACAAAAGGGTAGAAAATAAACTATTTAATGCACAAAATTTCATCATTCCAAAGTGTGAATAGCTGAGGTATGTATGCTGTGCTCATTAATGTACTGCTATAGTATTGTTTCATGTCTCAAATTGCACAATATTCTTGTGAGTCTGAAAAAGTGTCCAGTGCAGTACAGTACAGATAACCAAACCCACAGTGTAGTCGATGGATGCAGCTGAGAAGTAAAACGACATTTAAAAAAAAAAAAAGCTTTCTCCTGTACTGTGCATTGTACCAATTATCAATGAGCAATAGAGCATTTCTTTTCAGCTACAGTTTGCACCAGAGGCTTCATCCGGTTCTCAGCTGACAGATGCCGAGGAGAAGCTTTCAGACTCATTAACTGCCCACACAGAGTCACAGAGAGACAGGAAGGGAGAGGGAATCGCTAAGTGTTCACATGTTTATCCACTCTCAGAGGATCCTCTCCTACCTGCCCACTCGCTCTCGTCTCCGGCTCTTCTCCTCTTCCACCTACACTCCCACGCTCTCTCCTTTGTCACTGAGATGCAGGTTTATTAAATGCCAGTGTTCTAAACAGTCGCAGGTACAGAGGCTGCAGGCAACAGTAGCCTGAGGTTGATGGTGAAGAAGACAGCCAGAATCAGAGCGTTTGCCAGCCCTCTGCAGGGGCCTCTGTTCCAACTGAGCAATAGTGAGCGAATACTGCATGCATAAACACTTCCGTTACAGCTAGTCTTCAGGGAGCCAGTGAGAAGATGGGCTGAAATGGCCACCCTCTTGATGCATTGGTGTGTGAGTGTATAGGGAAAGGGGGTGTCTTCTGCTCCAATAATTAGCTGAGTGTGTCAAATGGAGCTGAAAAACAACAACAGACTCCTGGGTGCCTGAGCGGTCATTATCAATAGACACAAGACTAAGATCTAGTCACCCCAGTGACATCAATGACCTGGAAATGACTTTATTTCTCTAAGCAGAAGCCTTTGCAGAGGTCAAATATACAACGCAGTGTGTCCCACAGAATTAGAACCTATGTGTGGTTGTAGATGGAGTTTTGTGCGTGGTCACGAACACAGCGCAGGTGGAACTCCTCATGATATTTTGTTTTCTTCTGCAGCAGTTTGTTGGGTTTAAGATAAAGGGTAGAAAATTGATCAGATGATCAGATTTTGATTGGAGTGATGGATTAGAGGAGCAGCTGCTGCAGAGGTGAATGACAGCAAACATTTCGGTTTTCGTAGGTTGTCTTTGTGATTGTTGCTACCTGAAATGCCTGATTTTTGGGCCAATTTTGAAAAAAATACGTTGTATATTGAGAATTTTTAGGGTTTTTTTTTTGCAACAAAAATGCAGGAGCAATTGAACATGACCAAAGTAACTGCAATGCTGTCTCAGATACTGAGCCTATTATTATGAGCATTCAGTGTTTCCCACAGAATTAGAATCTATTTATGATGGGAAGGGGGCATCAACAGCTGATTGCTCACGATCTGCTACTGCTGCTGTTCAAAGCAGTGCTGATGGACCTTCTCCGTGAGCTGCTGTCCTGCTCTCTCTGGCCTGTTAGCACAAGCTAACATCTGACACTGAGCTGTTAAATGGTTCCTCCTGAAACCGAATCAGCGTGACTCGTCGTTAAACCCATTAATAAACGTTGGGTAGTGGTGGCTATGTGATGCTAACAATTATCCCTGCCACTGTGCGTGTGACTCCATCACTATGTGTGTGTGTTTTTATCACTATTTGTGACTCTTACAGGAGCAGCAGCTGTCTCATGATAGACAGAGAGAGGGAGGGTCAAGGTGGGTCTGAGTGAATCAATAGGCTGCCTGCAGCTCTGCAATGAAATGAGATTTCACCCATTTTAAAAAGTCAAAGTTGCAGTAAAGTTGGGGTGATTTGCCTTACTTGTTGCAATTGCAACATTGCAACATCCTTGAGACATGAATAGAGAGTTCCTTTTCTGTATGAATTAATGACCAGTTAACTGTCACTTTCACTGCGCCTGGCACTCTGCTGCTCTATCTGTGCCCAAAGTAAGCTGTGCACTCAGAGAGTGCAGTGCTCTGTGTAACTGAACAGTATATATAATCTACTGCTTCTAATTAACAGTCCTGCTCCAAAAATAGAAATCAATATGTGGCTGTAAACGCTTACATTGTGGTGGGCCGCCACAAATAAATGGATGTGTGGAAAACCCTGCATTGAATATTAACTTCTGCTTGAGCTGTGGAATCACATGCATGCAAATGTAGCATTTTTTTTATTTGTTAAGTGAATTCTGGAATGAAATACTTAATATCTAGAAATACATTCAAAGGACGTCTAGCTAATTTATGACTGGCATGTCATGCTCCAGGGAAGATACCAGCCATGATTGATGCTCTCTAACATGATTCCCAAAGAACAGAGCAGGAGAAAGAAACCTCTTGAGCCGTTTGCAACTTTGCCAAGGAGAAAAGGTTGTTGGGAATTGAGAAATCTTAGCACAAGACAGGTTTTATTGTCTGCCTTGACTACAGAGATGAAAGACTTTGCATCTGATAATGAACTGAAAGTATTTCACTCAAAATGCCCAAAACAACTGTGACCACTTTGTATCACTGTACTGAATGAAAAGGTCAGCCTGGATAACTCTTGGTTAATTTTTAAATGTCCTTCACAATTTACAGAATGTAAAGATATTAAAGGCAGATGAGTAACTGCTCTTAACCGTTTTATGCATGACCCTCTTGCAATGCCTTTTTTTGGGGGAGAAATCTAATGAAAGAAAAGGGTGTTTACATGAGCACACTCAAGAAAAGACTAATTAGAAAAAAAGATCAAAAGGAATGTGGCTAACTTTGCAGAGGCTAACAAAATGGACCAATCGATGAGGAAGTCAAACTCACAGCCCCACAGGCTGCCAGGAAGTTTAGGAGAGCTGAATCCTCTTGTGAATTACAACACCCCACTGACCATAATTATGCAAGCAGGCCAAAAATCACTGTGCTAATGACACATTGAAAATCAATGGGCTGTTTCTAGGATCTGTCTCATACAAGAGTACAAGAGCAGACATGCTAACTGGAGGCACAGGCAATGTGCAGTCCTGAGATTACACCAAGATGTTAAGAGTCACTCAGATGAAGTAAAAGAGTGGGAGGTACATTAGGCCTGCAAATCAGTGAACCCTCAGTGTTTTCAAGCACAATGACCCTGCTGAGTGACATCACAGAAGGTCAAAGGAGAACAGAGGGGTCAGATAGACCCGCTTCACTGCTCAGGCTGCTTTGTGAGCTTTGGCAACACTGATAGTCACAAATTCCAAAGTTTGCAAGTCAAAACACCAATAGCGATGAGCTCTAGCATGAGCCCTCAGCCAGCCCAGCCCCCTTCAGCACAACTCAGCCAACTCATGACTGCTTGCTCGCTGAGAGGCTTGACTTTCTTTTTCCATTAAATTCAGTATCAGCAAAGGGTACAGAGGCCCCCAACTCCAGTTGTCCAAGAAATATTCATAGATGCTTTACATGTCAGATCATAAAGCTGACAGCATCGGCCTGTCGGCTTTGTGTTTACAACACTGAGGCAACCAAACACAGAGGTAATTATTTGTTTATGAATAATTTATAGCTGAACCGCTCAGGATAAACACAAAAACCTTTGGGTAAGCACAGCATCAATCTGTGGGGCTTCAGTTTTGCAGAATGATGAGATAAGTATGTTAAACTGGGTCCTGTATAAAACTTACAAAAGTTGTTGGAATCTGATCAAGTTATAAATGGTAGGCTCTGGGGCTAGCAGAGAAAGATTAAAAAATGCCTCTGGATATGAATATAAGAGGAGATGTGCATGACAACACTATAGCTGCAATTACACTGGAAATTACCTTCTTACTTTTGCTCCCAAACTGGCACAGAGACACAGTGTCTGCAAAGTCTCTTACAGATGTCATCTCATGCCGCTTTCAGATAAATGAAGTGATGCAAGATAGATCTGAGTCTGCCATTCATCTGAGTGGGTTAACATGTACCACCCACCCTGATGACGCATCAACAGACATCATGGGTTGAATGCGGGTTGGAGATTACTGAGTTTTGGTGGACAGGTATTTCAATCAGATATGGGGATTTTGTTGTTGACATTTAAGAAATGTCTACCTGAGAACCAACAGAGAGCAAGAGAGCATAAGCATGCAGAGGCAAAGTTACTTGGTAGTATTCATGAAGTTCTGTGTGTAAGAAGGCTTTCACTTTAGGGACCCAGGCCCAGATCTGAGCACACTTGCACCCAAAGTCCAGTTTGTTTGATTATTGTGAACACTGTGAACCATACCAGGCATGGTACGCTGATCTCAAGTCCACTTGAAAAGGTGGGCTTCAGCACGGTTCATATGTACTGTGTCCAAAACACAAAGTGGACTGCTATTTGATGTAACTACAAGGAGATTTGAACCAGTTATGAAACAGTATCAATTTAATACTGATGCCTCTATATCAGATAGCAGATATACTGTAGACAGAACCAGATCCAGCTTTGCTAAGGCCTTTAACCTCCAGTGGGAGCTCCAGAGAGCTCGGAGCCCGACAGCAGCGGCTCCTTCTTTGGCCAAGAGCAGAACTTCTCCTGCTGGACCCTGGTGATGAAGGTCCCTGGGTCAGCAATGGCTTTCTGCAGTGCCCTTTTCTAGTTTGTAGCACAACAAAAATGTCATGTAGATGATGACGCAAGTGTACATGCATATAGAACAACTTTACTAAAAGCTGAGCAGCGGGGGAGTGCAGGGTGAGGGACAACCATACTCAAGCATGGTATGAATCAATCGAAGCAAATATAAAAATGTGCTATTACTGTGGGTTTGCTGTAATGTATGCAGAATTACAACAGCAGACTCAAGACTGTGAACAGTATGACAGGAGATTAACCTGTGAAAACGGTAAGTGGGTCAAACGTGGGTTGATAATATTTTCAGTAGACCAGTTCAGAAGATATGCATTTCTCTCATATGAAATGGGTGTATGAGAATATTATGGTGGTTTACTATAGCCACAGTAGACATACATTGTTCAATAATGAACTGAGTTGCAGAGCATAATAAGAAAATCAAGGCCTTCGACATCAAATCATCTAATGAAAGGATGGTAAAATTCATCACACGGTTAGCTGAAGACATAGCTGTGTGTGGCACAACAACATACAGTCTATGTAAACAACGTAATACAAAAATAACTCTGAACTGAATGCACGACAAACCATGGCCTCTTATTCACAGAGGTAAAACACACTAGTAAAACTACACAGACCCTTTCAAATCCTCTCACACTTCTTGCCGGTAAATGCTAGCAGAGAATTGTTATAAGTCAGGCCTCACTCACTTCTAGCTTCCACAGAGGACACATAAAAAGATGCACACAGTTCATTGTGAGCCTAATGAATGTATCAACTCTTGTCTTTGGGTGTAATGAGCCTGCTGGGAGTGGATAATGTAGGCCGTGGTGCTGATTTGATAGAGCCAATAACACCAACACCCCATCCACAAACACGGGGAGCAACTACAAAACTGATGATTATACAGCAATGGAGAGACAGAGCGCAGCATGTATCATCGCCCCTTCTGTCAGCTCATTCCCCTCCTGAGATCATGCTGCAGCTTCGGATTGATTATGGAGAACAGCCTTCAGATGCAGAATATGCTTCTGCCGCACAAATATTTACAATATACAGTATAGTGCAGCAATAGAGCAGAGACGAACTTTATGCTGTGAATGTAATCGACTACGGACCCCGGGAACTGTGTGTCTGCATAAAAAAGAAATAAAAGATTAGTTATGTATGCTTTCACTTTATAACATTGATCCTCTAAACAATCAAAACTTTATCTTCTCAGGGAATGACTTCAGATCTGCATCACATCTACATTTATCACAACCAAGGGGACAATTTACTGCCTCCATGGGCTCCTTTTTCAACCTCCTTCATTGCTAAAGAATGGAGTGAAAACTGTCTATTCAACACAATTGTTCTGTGATCACAACAGCACGATCACCCCACAATAAAAAGGCTCAAGTTTTATGACACCAAGTTATTTGAAACCAAGCTAATTGCTTAAATGCATCTGAATGGGAACAAAGAACTGAAATGGTAAAGAATTTCTTTTGAATTAGTTGGTCACAGCCCCAGAATCGCTTCAACAGGTGCACCTACACATTGGGACATTAGTTGAGAGAGTGAGAGTCAGAGGCAATAGCTACTGTAGAGGCCTGATGGAGTGACAGAGAGATTGAAAATACGTCACTGGAGCTTATACTTCTCTCTGTGCTGTTATTACTGTAATTGTTTCTTCTTGATATGCTCTTTAGCACACGTTTATGCATGCTACAGCAACAAATTTACTGTATTTATTTCAACAAAGCTCTTAAACATAAAAAAGAAGACAACTGTGAAGAGATACTCACTGTGCCCCAGTTCCATAATGCCTCTAAGCAAGTTTTGAGTATGCAGTGTGTATACTCAATTAATGCTTGATTTTTGAACGTAATGCACAGAGGAAATGGAGGAGCTACTCACAGCTGAAAAAAAAAAAAAAAAAAAATTGGGAATGGGGGGGAACAATTCCTGAAATATCATAGAAAAGACAAAAGTAAGTGTTAAATCGTAAAAGAAACATTTTGCTTTTCCTATTGAGGTTTGAAGTGGAATTCTAAAGTTGCATTTTGAGTCTTAACCCATGTTTAAGAAAAATGATAATAATCTAACTTGCACATTGTGCCTTGACTGACGACAGACAATGCATGTATTATATGATTTCCTTGCATTATAGAATGGTTCATTGATAAACTTGTTTGTGCAGTACAGGACAAAATACAGTTTACCAAAAATGATTGTTTTACTACATAGTGTATGCTTTCAGTATTTTAGACTGTTACAGCCTTTTGACCACGCTTCTCCGTCTATTGTCTGTGTTTTGTCCTTGTATTTTCACCACGTTGTGATGGGAGGGGTCACCTGTCCTGATATTATTGACCTGGGTTTGCCAGGCTATTTAAACTTGCCCCTCATTCTGTCTCTTTCACTCTCTCATCATCATCAGCTCTCATCTTCCACCTATCCACTCAACAAGGAAGACGAAACCAACTTGCAAACTAAATTTGTCTTTAGTAAAGGCATACTACACAGGATTCTCCTAAAAAACAGTAGAGTGACTCATACAAAAGTAATCCCTCACATTTAAGACCCACTAGAAGTGTGTGGTGGTGTGTTTATGTGCAAAGACTCTGCCCTCTGCCTGTATTTTCTTAGTTTCTTCTTATTTTGCTGTGCTCAGAGCATTCCTAGGCACAGCATACAGGTGAGGTCAGGACTAATTAAAAGGTAGCAACCACATGCCAAATCATAAGCAGCATGCATTCAAGAGGAAGCTATAAAAATTGCAGACATAGTGCTGAATAAAGGCAAACATAGCAATGCAAAATGCTAAGTGGACAAAGCTCATTCCAAAACTAGAGTGAATCTGGGGTTGGCTCTCATTAACACTTTAGTTGGTGAGCGTTTAATCAAGCAGTAACTAACATTTCCTGCATACTAAACCACTGAGTTAGTTTTGCCTTGGTTATGAATAAAAAAGAGCGGGAACCATTAGATAATGAATCTGCAAATGTTTAGATAGCCAATTCAATGCTGAAAGGTATACAATGCAGGATTGTCAGGACTGTTTGTAAACATGCTCCCCAGCAAAAAATAAAAACCAACCCCAGATACAGTCTTGGGGGGCATTGTTTGTTTGTTTTTAATTTTTTTTTTAGCTTCCTCCTAGATGCCTGCTGCTTATGGCCTGGCACCTGGCTGCTACCTTTTTCTAAAGCTCCAACCTCACCTGAGCGTTGTGGGGGTACACACCCACAAATGTCCAGACAGAAAATAAGAAGCAAAAGAAGAAAATACAGGCAGAGGACAGAGTCCCAGGTTGTAAGTGATGATTGAGAGGGATTCTGCATGAGTCTATACATTGTTTATTCGAAAAATCCTGCCTAGTATACTATTAAGTAATTTTACAAGCAACATTACATACTACATTACACTGTTTGGCATCTCAAATATGAGGATTTTTTGCTTTTCTTTGTCTTTGTCTTTGTTCATGGGGTCTGGACTCTTTGTTTAGCTCAATGAGCCTCTGCTGTAGCAGACACACAAAAAGAGACAGAGAAATGTGGTGGTAGTAGAATGAGGTTTTGATCCACTACAGAGCCTTCAGCAGTGCTGAGCATGCTCAGTAGGCCTGCCAGAGGGCCCGGCTTCTGCTTTGGCCTACTTCTGATAAAACCAATAATGTCATGGAAAGTTTCTTTGCAGCGAGTGAGTGTGTGTGTCACACTGACAGAGAGCGTGTGACAGAGAGGAGTGTGTGTGTGTGCCCTCAATATTGGAGAAAAAATCCAATCTCATCAACCACAGCCACAAACAAATAATACCACCCATGGTGATGGGCGTTATTGATCTGTCCATCATCCAGAACTTTTACAGGCAGAGGTATGGACATACTGTAGTTGGAGGAAAAGCCAAAACCGCAACTGCAGCTGAAGGAAAAAGACTTTAATTCCAGATCGACAGAGAGATTTAGAGAACGGCAGCACTTAACTGACGCTGCAGTGAAATGCAATAAAGGATCTGTTAAGCTCTAGTTCCTCTAGTCCCCAGGCAAAGATAGCTGCTAGCGTGAGCAGAGAGATGGGGCAGCACTGCCTCACTCAGACATCGGTCCAACTGATTATAAAAAAGATGACCAGCAGAAGTGGGTCAGCCACTAGAGTGACAGAACAAGATACTTATAGAGACAAAGAGGGAAAGCGAGAGCCACAGGAAGTTCATGTAAATGTACGACTTCAGAAAGTTATTCGCGTTGAAAATTGAAAGTAGGGAGATTAGTGGAGTAAACACTGTTGTTTTGTTTTCATAACTAAAAGACACAGTGCTTGTAATCATCCAGGATGATATTTACTACAGCATGAGCATTACCTCACAGTTACATGTACATTTGTTGATTGCAATCATAATTTTCACAAGGCTCTTTTTTTTTTTATTTATTTTTTTTTAACCAGACCAGCTTTCAGGGAGCAAGCAAAAAAACTTTTATTGCGTGCTTGTCAAATATTATCAGCTTCAGGCTGCAGGAAAGCAAACAGCAGATGACTAAACAAACATTATGAAGACCACATATTCCTGTTCTTGTCTACAGTTTCAGTCATGTGGGGTAGGAGTGCCTTAAAGCTACAGTCGGTAGCTTTTATGAAAATAATCTTGTGTCATATTTGCTGAAACTGTCCCTATAAATTGAAATATATACAGGTGACAGATCATCTCCTCTTCCTGTCTGTGATGGTATTTGCTGGAATCGACCGTGGAGCACCATAAACAACCAATCAGAGCGGAGGGGTTTCCATCAAGCTGTCAATCATAACAATCACTGCTCTCAAACTGCCAAACTAGGCAGCGCTGAATAAATACTAATGTTTAAGTGTTTTCAGGAACATACTTTAGTGCACTGTTTAGAAATGTCTTCTGCGTTTTGATAATTTTCAGGACATTTTCCTATAACTTTCATTAATTTCTTAGATCATTTCTTGCAAAGTTGCTCATTGCCTTTTTCTTATGTTCCTAAAATAAACCAGACCAATTAACTCAGGTCTTAAGGGGTTAATAAACAACATATTAAGTTACCTAATCAGTTCGACCTTTCAGTGACCTGTCTTATGGTTACCTTTTATGTGCATGTATTTACTTATTTATTTACGTATTTATTTGACAGGGACAAATGCATGAAACATTGCTTCATAAAAAATACAAAGTAGAGGCCATGCATATAGGTTTCAAGCCACAGCTAATTTGCAACCCCGGTCCCTGATTAGGCTTTCAAAGTTTAAACAGACATAACAGACTACTGAATTGAAAATACTACAACCATTAGAACCATTAGAAACATACACTACTACTCTGTTAGTAGCAGGTAAACATACTAAAATGGTACTGCAAAAAGATCAGCAAGTGATAAAAGTACAGAAGACAGCAGTTCTGTACACGAAACCCGACAGAAGAACAAACTTCTGTGCAGACACAACAACAGACAAACCAGACGTCACGCTGACTGCTGAATCCTTGAAGAAATGGATTGGCTACAGCTCCAAAACTCCAACCTGAATGCTGTCTTGTCAGCCACCCTAATCCAAGCCTACAGATGTACACAGAGAAGCAGTAGTGAAGCTGAAAAACACTGACACGGGACATGATTGCTCCACACTCACATTGAGTCATGTGCAATCACAGTTTCATAGCATTTCAAATATTTGGCTATTTCTGTTTGATAACCAGTTTCAAAAACGTGCACAGACTACTGCTGTATATGAACCTCATCAGCACAGTTGGCTATTTTTAGTTCAAGGTGCAGATTAACTTGTGAGTACAGCTAATAAATAAAATAAGAGTGCAGGGCCTAAGTGCATCCAAAACTACCGGCATGTCTGCACTGAGCTTTCCCACATCCTGATTTGACACTCCATTATAACACCCTGTTAATCCACATTTGAAATGGGGGCAATCAATGCCACTCTAAAACAAGGGCTGGGCGTGTGCAGAGGAAGGCACAGCTGACAAATTGAGGACAGTTTTCAGTGCTGGGCAGTCAACTGAGTCAGTGACTCAATCCAACACGAGCATGGCACGTTCATGAATCTTCCCTCTTGTCATCTATGCTCATATTCTTCCTCCAGATCAGCAAAGTCTAATTCTGACTTTACAGCATGAAGTTAAGCTTTAAATTTGGAGGACATCATCTCAGAGACAAGCTGAACAACAAAGTATTTCACACAATTGTATTTGCTCTATAAAACAGACTCATCAGAGAAAGAGGCCAAATTTATATCACTTTTACAGGGAGTGTCTCCTCTTAGGTCACCCACTGCTGTTTTTGTAGGTGCAGCTGCATTACTCAAATCCTCAGAGAAAAAGAACAACAAGCTACTTCTGTCTGGGTTTAAATCCTTCTGCTTTACAGCTCAACACGCCTACAACCAAGCAGTCAGGTCCAGCTTTTTCATGATTACTGTATAGGGATGATATTGTTTCATATAAACGAGCTCCATGAAAATCTATTGTAAATTTCTCTGCTGCAGCCTCCTCCTGGCTGCAGTCGTCTGACCAACAGCTGCATGTGTCAGGTGGAGAGTTATAAGGGGTCACAAAGGCAATACATCAACTTCTCGCCAAGCACATAGATTATAAGAAGGGAGGGAATTACTCGGAACGACAGGAAAGGGGGTTTCAACCTAGCTGACAAAACAAAATATAAACCAAAGGACAAATGCAGCCCACTTTTCCTTCAGGGAAGGTGAAACTACACAGACGTGCAAAAAAGGATTCAACAAACTGTTTCTACAGTAATAATTCCATAAAAATAGAGTTGGCAACGGTGTGAGAAGCGGGGAATGGCAAGACAGTCGGAAGAAATGTTCCCTGTTGGACACACCAAACTCTACTGTGAACACCTCAAGGTGAAATGAACCCAGTCATCCTCCTACTCTTGACAGAGGCAAGGCTTTTTATTCTTTAAGTGAAACACGCACTTAAGTAGCACTTACCTGGATTGATGATGCAACAAGCACACAAAGTGGGGGCAAAGAATGAGAGAAAAAGAAAAGCAGAAAATGTGCTATTAGTAAGAGTCCGCGTCATTGTCCAACAGGTACCAAAAACCCCTCACACATAAATTCATTTTTCATTTACACACACTGTAAAAGACATATATTTCAAAGGGAGTAAAGTTTTGAATTGTCATTACAATGTCTGTAGAGATTATGGATGCCATGGCCAAAATCCAACACTGCCCTCAAATGGCTACAGTCATCAGTTACACAACAGTACAGATAATATGCCTCAATATTAAATTTAACAACATAATCACGTGACTCCAATAAGAATACAGAAGATCTGTTGGAACAGTGCAACTTAGAGAGAAATGGCTGCTGTTTACTTAGTGAGTGCAACCACAAAAAATAGATATAGAAGCTACTATGCTGTGAACTTTTAAACATCTCCTGATAAATATTTTTTGCATGTCCTGCACAAAAATGTACAGCTTTCTCACTCTGAAACACCTATATTGTACATATTTGCTAAGTCGTGTTATGTCATAGTATCTTTTTCATATTCATATTGTAAGGCTTCTATTAATATGTATGTTTTTGACTGTTGTAGTACTTTGCCTTTATTTTTATTTTCTCCTCATGTGTTTGTGCGATATATGCACCAAAGACCAAAGCAGATTGCTTATCAGTGAAAACCTACTTGGTAATAACTCTTCCGATTCCAATTCTAATATGAAAACAAGTTTACTTGTACCAATACTTGATAGTAATGCTTAAATAATGCTAGTGTAATATGTGAGATGAAATGTTACATTTGGAAAGAAATGGAGTCTCCAATGAATCAAACACAAATTCAACACAGACCTCCTTATTCTCACTGTCATGTTAGAATTTATGTCATGCTACATTGAGGCCCTCTGCTGGGCAAAATCAGCAATTACACATGGTTAGCAAAAATCACTAATAGTATGTAGGCTGACGTCTGGTCTTAATCTCAATGCTTATTTCTCACTTTCAACAGCACAGTCAGCTACCCCTGCAGCTGGAAAGGGATACAAAGAAAAGCCCTTTCAAGAGATGAGCAAAGGGATGCATGCAGGCATAAACAATTAGCCCCAACAGGAGGCCTTGGATGATCTCAGTAAATCTATGCATATTCATCAAAGAAATCACAGAGAAGGAGATTTGCAAGCACAGCTGCTTGACTGTTAAGACTTGTCTATGTTTAGAGGAGAAGGCTTATGGGTAGACAGACACAAATCCAAAGCAGAAATGACCCGTTTTTTGCTGTCAACTACCTTTTTCCTAACATGCAAATATCCAACATCAGCGTCTTGCTTACTTTAAGCGATGAGAGTCCACACTAATGCGATCATTGAATGCAAAAACCTCATGTTTCATTATTATTTTTGTCAAATACACAAACTAGAGTAAAACAAGACATGAAATATGCAGATAGTGATTACATTTATAAATTATGACAGTAAATAAGTATGTATGTAAGTGTCAAACACATATGAAAACATGCTGACTTATCTTGTCATTTTGCCTGGTCAAATGCAAAGCAAATCAAAAAAGTATTTAAAAGTAGAGTATTAAGAATGCTTTTGTTTGCATCAGACAAGAGGACAATCTACAGGTAACATACATGGCCTCTGACATGAACCCATGAGGAGGTTTTATTTTCATTTTTTTAAAACAATCATTCCTTCATGCATATTTAACTCCCACTGAGGCACAGAAATTATTTAGATCAAAGAATAGACAAATGCTTAAAACTCAATCAGACAATGTCAAAAACTAAACCTTGATCAAAGTATAGCCTACATTTAATTTTTGAAAATATCTTCAATCCAATGAGGAAACCTCAAAATAATTCAGATCAAAGTGCCTTTCATCTCTCCGCTGCACGCATAGATGTGCAACTCATTCTGCTAATGGCGGCGCTGGAGGAAAATAAAACAGGAAATGTCACATCGACAATCAGTCTCACGAACACACACAACCCCAGCACTGTAAAAAAAAAAAATGCTTTCATGAGGACCTCCAAATAACATCAACTCATTCTTCCACTTTCTCTCCACCTCACATGCAAGTAGTATCACTTCATTTTCACCCGCAGGTACCTGAACCTGCTACTGTGGGGTCCCCAAGGCCAATTTTAACATGTGGCCCTTCTTTTGAGTCACAGGTCTGCAGAGGTCTCCTCTCAGTCATTCTGTGCCCTGATAACCTTCAAAAGGACACTAGAAACATCTCATGCCTGGTTCACCTCAAATTGCTTAATACAGAGTCAATCGGCTGATCAATTCCAGGGTCCAGCAGGGTCAGTCAACTCCTCACAAGGTCATGAAACGTGATACAAGCTATCATTTTTGGCTGCCTCCATCCCTGGCCTTATTTCTGACACTAATGTTAAGGTCAGCACAAATAGATGTCTGAATTGCCACTGTGGTCTCTCTGGCTTTACCCCCTAAAGTTATCCACACAGTCAGACATAACAATCACATCATGTAACATGGGATAAACCTCAGAGCAACATAGCAGGTAGGGCTGTATACGTCACACCTTTAAGGTATCAGCTAGAACAACCCAGTATCACGTAGTATGCAAACTTCTCCAGTTAAGCGCTATATTCAATCAGGGTCTGACATTGGCACCACCAAGTGCCAAATATGAGTAGATTTTCTGTTTGGTCAGTAAATTTCCAAAGGCTATCCGCAACAGTGGGTTAATGTTGGTACAAAAATAATTATGCAACAGAAAAAAAACTGCCTGTGTCAGAGGCAAATTTGTCGCTCACAGTCAGGGACCTCATGATACATTCAGGTGCACCTCATAATCACCTTGTAAACTCAATAATCTATACTTTAATGGTCATGAAGGTTGAATAAAATGGGAGAGCATTTTGATTATTCAATGATCAAGTCAAAACAATATCCTGTTCATCTCTACATGGGCATATTTTAGAAATTCAATTTAAAAATCAAATCATGTTGGTATCAGCAAACCCCATAATACTCTTGTTTATTAGAGCCCCAAGTACATCTGTGATTATTTCAAGTTTTACTGCAGCATTTTTGAATAATTAAATACTAAAGTCATACCCAAAATGCAGACATTTTGACCAGTAAGATATGCATGTTTGAAATGAACTGAACTGTCACTACCCTCCAGTGTATTGCTCACTACCAGTAGAAAGGAGAATTACACTGCATTCAGTCTTTTTTGTATCCAAATCTGAAAAACAGGCAATTTTCATTGTTGTGCTCACAGACAGTCATTGCATGGTGTGTGTATTGTATGGTGGCCATTCACCCAGCTAGATGTGACCATTTACACG
The DNA here is from genome assembly GCF_026936395.1 of Plectropomus leopardus. NCBI lineage: Eukaryota > Metazoa > Chordata > Actinopteri > Perciformes > Serranidae > Plectropomus > Plectropomus leopardus. Next base: position 30,541,235 of record NC_142182.1, on the reverse strand, counting down.
ATGGGTACCAAATGAACTGGGGACAAAACTGTATCAAAAGAAGTACTATACTGGTACTGGTATCACTTTAAGAATACTGTTAATTGTATTGGTATTGTAATTTAAACGATACCCAGCTTCAATAAGAGGGGTCACTGTCCCACGACAGACAGACATTCAAAAATGTCGTGTAGAGAAAAGACCAAAGTAACCAGTGTCACAATCCTTCTTGCAACCACATAAAGCCATTAGACATCTGCTTGCTTTATAAAGCATTGGGACACGCCACCTTGTTTGGGGAGAGAAAAATGGTCTTAGATTTCAAGGTCTTGGATTGTATTCTAACTGCATCCCACTCAGCTGGAAAACAACATTATTTCAGTGGGAGGTAAGTGTCAAGTAAAGCCCAAAAAACAAATCTATAAACAACAGAAAGTCACTCTGAAACACCGATGTAGCTCTCCAGGCTTCAGCCGTGCCCTGATATATTGTACATCAATATCACAAATAAAGAGACAGGAAGTGCTGCCAAGTTTCCAGTGTGTAAAGACCAAATGGCTTGCAGCCTCTGGGTTCCCTATCTATCTCAATCTGAGACAGTCTACTAAGTCTAGTGTTTTTTGTTTTTTACCATGCTATACATATCAACTTAAATCTTCTTGCCTTTTTTTGTTATTGTTTTACTATAAAAATATCTTCCACTTGAGAAAAATATGTATTTATATTGTCAAGTAGCTTCTGCTAGTCTTGAGCGGTCAGTGATGGTCATGAGCAAAAGCTTAGCAACAGCTATTTAGGTTTTAATTAAAGTTAAAGGATTGGTTGAAATCCAATGAACATTCATAACCGCTTTCTTGTTAATGGTTTCATTTTACAAAATAGTTAAGTTAAGAGCTAACAGTAGGCATGGGACAATATGAAAATTTCATGTCACCATTATCCTGGCCAAACAATTGCAAATAATTCACAATATTATCCTGAAAATAATCAAAAAATTCCAGAAACTCTTAAAATGGTATAAAAGGAATAATAATAATATGATAATAATGATCTAAATAAACGAACAAAGAAACAAAGGTAGGACACAGATCTTTTTAGTGAACATCTCTTTTTGTGGAAAAACAAACCATCTTTGAAAAAACAGGCTTTTCATCTATTTGAAATGACATCATATCTTCAGATATGAAATATGCCAATGCTTGATTTACATCTGGCATCTTTTGAAGTTGGTATATATGCAGGCTGTTTTGCAGTCTCTTTTATTGTTGGTTGCACAGCAGTGTCTTTGGGTGCTGCTGGGCACGATATTCACAATAATCCTAGTAATAGAAATTCACCATGATCTTATTGTAAGTCTTTTTCATCCCCATCCTCAATTAAAAAGCCTATATTGTCCCATCCTTGACTGGCACCTTCAGCAGTTTGGGCACGGATTAAACCTTAAGTAAGCAAAATTGAGGGATGAACTCCAGTTTCCTGTGCCACTGACAGTTTTTTAAAAGAACAAGGGGTCATACTTCAGACAGGAGATGAAAGCCAAGCCAGCAGCCATCATCCTCTCAAAGTCAAACATGTCTTGCAGGAAAAATAGAGGAATAAACAAACATCAACACAAAATACCTTCACTATTCTTTTTGCAGTGAATTACAATGTCAGTAAAAAGGACACATCAAAAGTGTATTCAAGCCCATTTTAAGTCAGATTTCGGTCCCCTTCTCTATTCATTAGTTGATTAGAGTACTGCAGTAGACCCAGGGAAACCCTTGCCTCACAGCACCTCATGCCAAATACCTTCAGGAGCTGTGACATAGGCCTTTTCCATATACAAAACACATGTTAACAGGATTAGCAGACTTCCATGACTCATGGATAATCAGAATTATCTTCAGCGTAGTTCTAAATAAGGTAAAGGCAGATTATCTCAGGACAAAATAACGTCTGTCTGAGCAGCAGTGTCCCTTAATCACAGCATCAGGTTGTTCTTGAAGAGAGTGAGATGGAAAGGGGACAAAGTCAGCAGGCAGAGCATGAACCTGTTCCCAACAGACCCTGATTGTTTTCCCCCTCTGTATAAACAAGACTTATTGTAAAACAAGGTGGTAATTGAAATCCACTTAAAGGTCCAAAGCATGAGAAAACCATTTAAAACGTAAGCACAAAACCTACAAGGAATCTTGAAACACTTGCGATCTTTATGAAACAAAACAGCATGCTTTCTATAAAAAACAAAACAAATAAAAAGCAGCCCCCTCAACTCAGTGAAAGGAAAAAGAAATGCCATACCTTGTTAGGTCACATTAGATGAACAAAAGAAAATCTCTTGTGGTATAGAGAAAACAGTTTTGCAAAGCCTGTGTTCCACAAAAGCTTGCAAATATCTGTTAAAATATCCACTGCTTTGGTGTAAAACAATACTGCACCTAAATGCAAACTATATGAGCTACAGAAACACGTAGGTATACCACATTAACAGGAACAATCAGTCTGTCAGCACAGCACTGATACTAGATACTAGTTGCATTATAAGAATGTTTGATTAACTTGAGCAATACTGTATGATTCAATATCTTCATGCATATTGCACTCCTGATATGGGTGGTGACTGTTAAAGTTGCATGAGAACCACAAAGGGAGCAACAGAATTTGTGATAGGAGGGAAATAATGCTGGTAGCATGTCACTGGTTTGAACACATTTGTGACACTCCATAATAACACTGTGCAGCATTAATACTGGGTGTTTTCAGACCAAACAGTTCTGGGGACACCCTGATAACAACTGCCCAGTGGGGAGTTCCCCCGAGAGCTACATGCCCTCAAGGGTTTTTTTTCTCAGTACTGATTTTTATTTTTATTTATTCTTTATTATTGTTTGTGTGTTATATTCACTAAGTAAACTGTTGAATATAAGTTGTTAAAGAAAGCAGCCTTCTGAGTACTTTGGCATAGTCATATCGGTGCAAAATCAGTGCACAATCCACGTAGAAATTATCTATTTTCATTCCAGCTTAAAAAATCACCATATCAAAACAGTAATTGGTATATAATCGGTACTGGTCTCAAAAATTCCATATCGGTCAGGCTCTAGTACGCATAAAGTTGCCAGGAGGGATGCCACTTTTGCTTTAAGAGGCGGTGAAAAGTTGAATACTTTTTCACCTGAAGATGAAACTGTTGCATTGACGTCATTTGTACGTGACTTTTTTAAAAAATGCCTGTGATGAGATAAACAGCTGGCCCCAAGGTTTTTTCACATTACCTAATCTGGCCCCTAATTAAAAACAGATTGGACACCCTGGTCTATAGGAACGCTGAAATGACACGCTGTCAGCAGACTAGCGGTTGGTGTAGCAACGTCACTTTCGCTTTAACGTCGAAATTGTCTTTTATTTGCACCGTCACATATACACTCAATAAACTTGGATCCCACTGTCGGTCAATTTGTCAGTGATTTCTTTCAATGTCCGTGTTTGTGCTACCAGCTGTTTGTGTTTTGTAAAGTCTGTTGTTCACACCAAGTCTCCAAGAACAGCACTTAGGCTTTAAAACCAATTTTACATAGAGGCCAAACTTGGGATTATAATGTCCAGGTTTGCCAGGTGACGCCATGGGGCCAAAAAAGCCTTTTTCCCAAAGACTTACATTGTAAAAAAGACATCTGTTAATCAGTGGAAACCCCAGAGAAATAACTCTTTTCACTATCGGGAGTTGCTCCATTTGGTCCAATAACATGCAAAAGTCAAGAAGAGCAGCATGATTAAACATCTTTTATCCCCATGCATGTTAGCAGGCAGTGAAAACTGAAAAATTAGCTGCTTGGCTGGCAGATGTAAGACGCTCAGCCAGCAAAAGTCTCTGGCGCGCTTGCTCCCTGCTCCCACAACAGGGAAGGTCAAGGTAATTTCATAGCCCGAATAAAAAGTCTTTTTTGGCTTCATCTGCCACCAAGCAACTTAAAGGAATGAACAAGGCCATGCCTCCAACGCTGTATCCAGTTCTCTTTATACATTTATGGTTTACACAGATAACATGTTTTTTTTTTAAATAGCTGTTGCCAGTGCTGAATTGGCTATGTTCAATCAATCAACCTACACTTCGGGAGGCCTGGACCAATTTCTGCACATTACTTTACTCATAGTTCCTCTTGATTGGAGAGTATCTACTTTGAAACGGGAGCTGAAAAAGTCTCTCAAAACACTGTTCTAAGAACTACGAGCCTTCCTAGTTCTTGTGGTATGGACACAACAAATAAGGGGGGTTCCTAAAACCATAAAAAATTAACTCCAGTCCAAAAACGCCCACTATCTAATTTGTGAGAGAAAGTCTGTTGAAGATTTATTGTAATGCTTCATCTCTGTTCGACTGTTGCCCACATGCTTTTTCCCTGGCAGTGACCAAGCTGCACGTCTGCTCTTCTCTCAGTAGACACACTAATCTCTTCTTGTGTTAGTTATTAGTGATGTCACATCACCACTAAATTCATCCAAGAGGGAAATGAGCCCTTGTACACCTTAAGACTGTTAATTCTGTCTTTGGAGGAAGGCAATATGAGTGTGATGGAGGTTGGAAATGGGAAGCCCTGATCTATTACATTTATGCCAATAATTAATTCACAATTTCCTTTAAAAATTAGCTTTAGCAACACACGCTAATGCCCATAACCATACTGCATTGAGCTGAGGTTTATTTTGTCAGTTTGTGTGCAGTGTTTCAATGAGAGGTGGGAGTATAAGAATATAAAGCTAATTTACACATACCTCTCTAATCTTTCCCTGAGGAAAGCTCTCAACATGGGTCTATTAGTACCTCATTACAAGGATAGCTCTGTTAACATTGCTGGAACATAATCAACAACCTTCTGGCTCAATGTGGCTGCAGGGCTTTACCTAACGACCGCTAAATGCTTCAAGAGGAACAATATGAGACAGAGTGCATGAGTTACAATGTTGTATTGGTGGTGCTTTTAAGTCACGCACCATCTAAAATCTGAAATGCCTTAGACAACACCACAGTGCCTCTACCCAGGTTTGTTGAAACAGATTTCAGGCGAGCTGTGGTCATCATCAGGACAACAAGACACATGACCAGCGAGGTACACAGATATCAGTGTCTGTGTCTCTAACAGATATTGCCTGGCCTGGCTCCAGATGTCTTGCCCAATCAACATTCTGTCGAGCATGTCAAATAGGTCTGTGTGTTACTTTGGTGAATGGCTGGCTCCAAGGAAGAAAATTTAGCAAGTTGAATCAGTACCAGTAGTTGCTGACTTCATCCAAAATTGACCCATAATTCAGAAGTGAAATTATTTTAAAAGCTGGAAACTGCTAGTTACACCAGTAACTGAATTTTAGTTTCTACATATCTCAGGGGTCACAAAATCATTTTAGTTCATTTGCCTCATACAGCCCATTTTGATCTCAAGTGAGCCAGACCAGTAAAACTCTTGTATAATTACTTATAAACAACAACACCTCAGAAATTTCCACCTTTTTTTTTAGAGTTAAGAAGTAAATACTCAAACCTCCATCCTTTTACTACACAGATTAGGGTTGCAAATTGTTAGCACTTCCTTTAATCAATTAATCGGTAAAATTAATGATTGATTAATCAATTGTTATTTGAAAAAAAAAATTAAAACTTTGCTTATTTCAAACAATAACAAATGCATTTTTGTTCTCAAAGTTCACAGTAACATATTGCATATATTTTGACAGCACAATCTATAAAATGATTAATTGTTATTTTAACTGCCAATCAATGTGATTACTTTCACTTTCACTGATTACTTTCAATGTGATTACTTTCAGCATTCAATATGATGGATTTGCAAAAAAGCCAACGAGGGCTGACTAGTGCCAGCGGTGCAGGACATTCCACAAATACTAGGTCGACAGACACTCAGGGACGGCGCAACAACGACCATAGGCCGACCTTCAGCTTTGTGTGTCTCGAGCCTGAGACTTTACAAAGCCTCAATATTAGGTGTGCAAAGTCTTCTGGCTGGCGGAGTTGGACCCTTTGGCAGGCCAGTTTTAGCACGGAGGCTGTATGTTTGACATCCCCGATGCATTTTGGCAAAATGCTACTTTGGAGACACATTTTGGAGAACCAAATATTTTCTAAAAGAGTTACTCATCTCTTGTACTCATGATTCTACTGGGAGAGTTTAATGCCCAACTAAACCAACCAAATGCTCCAACTGCCAGTAACCTAACACTGTCTACACAAAAAAATGAACAGGACTTTAACTGAGCACCCATAACAAGCATTTCCATTTCACATCTGTATCACTAGAGTGTGAGATTTATTTGATTTGCTTTTAGCCACCTGTTCTCCCTCTCTTCCTTTTGACTTTTTTTTTGTGGAGCATTATCAAGTTGAATAGTCACACTTTAACACAGTAAAAAAAATCAATCTATATTCCGCATTATTTAAAGATGTTGCTGGGAGCTTAAAGATGTATGAGCAATCTGCCAAAAGAATACAACAATTCCTGTCAGGCACTGTCCTGGCAAGAACACGTTTATAAGAACACTGCCATTTTGACTGCAGGTAGGGTAAAGCCAATTTCAAGTTTGGCTGTGAGCCAGCCTCAGCTGTGCTTTCATTCTTGGCAAAGAGCAAACTTCTTGTGTACACATTTACACTGTCACACTGAATGACTAATGAGCCTCCCTCCTCCATAAATAAACAATGAAAACAAATAAGCAGAGAGGCGAATCTAACAGCTCACAAGATCTTACAGTCCACTTACAGCTTGTTCCAAATCACTACACAGAAACTTCTCATAGATTTGTGGAAGGTTTCAGCTTCTTTAAACAAACAGATGCAAGTCTGTAGCATCAAGGACCAGGGCCTGCATTCATCAAGCATTTGAAAATGACACATTAAATCATGCACATCAGGTCTGACTGGGACTAAAAATACTCAGAGACCTGAAAGTTATTTATGAAGCTTCCTACACAGACTCTCACTAAAGAGTAGAAGTGTTACTTTGAGAGAGAATGACATCACCAGTTTATAAAACCGAGCCTAACGAAATTAAAGGTGAAGTCTTTTATTTTATTCTGGGTACTGTGGAATCAAGACATT